>NC_086318.1:63650834-63971411 GCF_036172605.1 Pelobates fuscus
ATCCAACCTTGTGCAAATGGGGAGTTTGCGGTTGTGCAAATGGACTGTTTGCGGTGCGTTAAACGGGGAGTTTGGTCTGTCACTGTGAAACGGGCTTAACCCTTACACTACCTGATCGATACAACATCATACCTGATGTTTTAAAGCACGTTATTCCAAACAATTTAGGAATGTTAGGTGATTTATGCCCTTTATGGATTAAAACCAGACTCTGCATCAACTATGTAATTTTCCATGGGAGTTTTGCCATGGATCCCCCTCCGGCATGCCACAGTCTAGGTGTTAGTCCCCTTGAAACAACTTTTTCATCACTTTTGTGGCCAGAAACATATGGCGTTCTGGTGGATGGTGATTGTGTGTCCTGGTCTACTCAGTTGTTGAGAGTCCTGGATACACATAATGCCGTCTATCAAGTCCACAAGTGCCGATAAGCTCCGTCCCCAAGTAGTGCGGTGATCGGCATTGTAGGCATAACTGATAGTTATGAGCCTAACTGCCATTTATTATCACATAAGCACTGGCCCCTATAGTGGACACTTTGGTCTGGGACAGGCAAGGCTGATTGCAGTGCCGGTACCCAACCCCGTACGACACTTATGAATATGTATGAAGTGTAGACGGTCCTCCGGTGAAACTCTCTCCTCTCCCCCCCTCCCCTCATGCCCCCTAATAGGGGAATGAACATAGAGGAGGTGGGAAAGTATTGTCATGTGGTAACTAATGAATTGGATTGTTAGGCACACCTACATTACACAGCAGCTACATGTTAGCAAAGATATATATATATATATACTACAGCCTACCCAGGCTTATTTCAATGCTCCTGACAACGGCGTGCTGACATGCCGAAATGCACGTCGAGATACTCTATTTTTTATTTTTTTTACTTTAATCACTAGGTAGCACTATGCACTGTATTTAGGTTGTTAAGTGTGTGTTTTTACTTAGTGGAGGAAGGGACTAAGGTTCTGGTAGGCATTATTGCCGAGGTATTTTAGGGCAAGTCTGGCTTTATATTAGCTATTGACTTTGGGGGATGGCCCAGGAGGGGAGGGGGGGTTCCCTCGCTTACGTTTGTTTTTTTCCTTTTTGCCCCCTCTGGTGATTACCTCAGCCTACCCCTCTGTGTAGGTAGGCTGACATTTTTTCAACTTTTTTAGCTTTATTAGTGTTCTGAATATTCAGACTTTCATCCAGCTTTCTAGTTTTATTTATTGCAGCCTTTTCAGCCTTAGACATCCCTCTTTTGGTTCTATTATTAAAGGTAGAGCTTCCTTTTTTCCTTTTTTCTTGTTATCCTCCCCTTTAGGACTTAGTTGTCCATATTTTTTCTTTTAGTTGCTGCTTGCTTTATAGTGGGTTATTTACCACATTGAGGATAACAAGTGGGTCTTTTTGGAGTTGTTGTCCCACTGCAGGTAGGGGCTTAGTGGATTTTCCCTTTTTATTTTTTATGGTTTACTACTATAGCTTATTTACAAGCTCATATATGTTTCATTATTAACTTTCAAATGTGTTATGTGATCTTAATACTCAGAACTCAAAACTCAGAATGTAACATATTATGGACTCATGAAGTGGGGGGATTAGGAAATGGATGAGTGGGAACACCCTCAGTTCATCTTGGTCTTTGTTGGGTTTCCCAGTGTGTGGATATGCCCATTTTACATTTATGGCATGTGACGTACTGAGCACTCTGCCACTTGTTTCAGCTGATTTTGGAGATACAAATATTTTCCATGACAGCCCATTATAAAGGAATCCAAAGTGGCTAACTGTTTGTTCTTACAACAGTGCAAAGGGAGGGGGGAAAGGATAGAATTTTATCAGGGGTAGCGAATAATACAAGTAGAGATATAGGTAAATTTAGAAGAAATGGTAGTACATATTAAGAAGGATTATGAATAAGGAGATATCAGTTGCATATATGAGGGAGAAATATGGGGGGAAATAAATAAATAAATGATGATGATGGTATCTATGCCAACCCAGAGAGCGGCATGGTCCCCAGACAAAATGAGATGATACCTATCTGAAATTTTCTAAAAAACAAATAAATATATATATATATATATATATATTTATATAGATATATATAGATATAGATATATCTATATATATTAATATATATTTTTTATTCAATGAATTGGCTAGAGGATATATATATATCTATCTATATCCTCTAGCCAATTCAGTGAATAAAAAACTCTATCTACTAGGTGTAGATATGGTATTATGCATTAGGGGGATCGGTATATTCTAATAAAAATAACCTGTGAAAATAAATATGTCCCTAGAAAAGTATTTTTGAAAGATCTTTTAATCTGCGGATATAAAAGCCAGGTACAAAATAGAATGGAACAAATTCCATCACAGCTGTCATGAAATTTTAAAAAAACAATGGAACACCTGGAAGAGATAAGACTGCACAGCAATTGAAAAAAAAAAGGAATAGAATGTTGTTCTAGTGGCAAAGTTTTCTTTCATATAGCACTCAAAGGGAAACTCTATAGCTCAGGTCACTGTCACATTGGTTTCTATCGGTTAGAGGGTGCTTATCATCCCAACCAAGTAGTAACATTCACCGCTACTCAATATAGGTACTTCCAGGTATTGCTTTCCTTGCCACACTAAACCAGCTAGAATTTAAGAAAATGGGAAAAAGTCCAGGCACACTGTGTAAACAGTGAAATCAGCTTCCATAACCAGGAAATTACATCTCATTTGGCAAGTTTCATCCACACAGCAAAAAAGACTTACTCATAGATATAAAGCAAATAAATCCATCTTCACTCTAAACCTGCAAGTGGACATCCATGGACTACTAGAAACCAATGTAAGGAATAACTTTTTAGTTCTTTTCCTGTGCCCTGTTTTGTGTTCCCATTAGTGAAAATGTTTGTGCAATGTTTATTTTACTGTATGCTGTTATCTATGTAAGCTGTATCTGGATACAATAAACAGAGTCTGAGTTCTAAGGAGTTGCTATGAAAGAAGGTGGTTTGTTTCTTCATTGAGGTCTCACAAGATATGGCTATTCATTGTCTTCTATTGAGCAATTACTAATAAGAGTATTTTCAGAAGACTGGATGGATAGAATATCATATAGTAACCTGATATAAGCTCTGTATATCCTGCATACACTATTAAGACAAGTCCGAGCATTTAGTGGAGCAGTTTAGTGGTGCAAGTTATGTAAAAAGAATACCCACTGACTATATTAGGCCATATCATCACAACCTTCTAATTTTTTTAATTAGTGGATATTTTAAAGGGTTGTTTAAAGTAGGCTGGTAAATATAAGGAATAGAATTAAGGAATGTTCATCAAAATATATAAAAAAATAAATAAAAAAAGAAGAGTTGCCAGAACTTTCTGGAGTTTGTTTGTTTTTTTCTACGGAGAAGTTTATCTTGCCATGGTGCCTCCTCCTGCATCTTCTACCTATTGTTGTCTGATGCATTCCTTTAGTAGTTCAACTTTGGAAGCCATCTTCCTGATGTACTTGTGGATGATTTGTGTTTCAACCAGAATTGTATCCTTGACACTCATCAGGCTCTGACCTCCTTCATTCCAGCTGGCATCCAGTCTCTGAGAGATGGATTTCAGGAGGAATCCTCCATTAATAGTGAGTAACTTATGGGTTTTGATATCCATGGTGTCCAGCTCTTCTCTTGACAAGATTATAATCCCAGCTATGCACCTGATGACTGGTAGGCAACCAGGGGTAGGCAACTTTCAGCACTCCAGATGTTGTGAAAAACATCCCCCATAAGGCTCTTACAGCCATAATACTCACAAAGTATCACAGGAGATGCAGTTAACAACAATTGGAGTGAAGAAGGCCTTCTACCCCTGACACTACCCCCTAACACTAAAGATGTGTACCTGGAGAGTAATTATATTAGTATAATCTAACTCAGTACATATATTTGGTTCATGGGATCCTTCTATCTATTTTGAATTTCACATGTTGAGCTTTGATCCCTTTTAACCCCTTAAGGACACATGACAGACATATTCCGTCATGATTCCCTTTTATTCCAGAAGTTGTGTCCTTAAGGGGCTAATCTAAACAGTTATATACATGAGTGTATTGATCTCATCTCAGAGCTTTTATAACCAGCATGATATTATGCTTGTATTTTTAATATGTGTAAGTTAATATTTTGTATTGGTTTACAATAATTAGCTATGCCACATTAATATATCATCCCCTGCTAGCACATTCAAAACGGTCACATTACATACCTTCATTTCAATTTGTTTGGTGTCAAAATTCTGAAAAAGTAGTTTTACACGTGTCTTTCCATCATCAGAGGAGCCTTTCAGCTGGGAGAACTTAAACCGCCAGACTATGTTCTGTAACAAACAAAAACAGATATCTGCTTTTTTTAAAGAAAAGTTCTGGCATGCACAGTGATATTGCATATAGTGTAGCTCCTATAATTGTTACATTAACATACTTTACACTTTGTATCAGTCTTTTGTCATGGAGAGCCAACCATGTAGGCTTTTATCAACAGAGCACTGTTAAAAATCTAGAATATGTGAAAATGAAATTAATATGACAAACATCAATTACTGTTTTCTTAATCCTCATATAATTCATTCATATTTTTATGTCTTGATTAACAACATAAAAGAATGGGTTTAAAAGTTTGAACTTGAAGGACTTGAATCTCTTTTCAATCTAGATTACGCTGTAACCCTACATCAACCGTACCTCTAACCCTATGCTTATACTGACTCAAACCATACCATTTGCCTAATCAATACTCCTAACCTTAACCCTGCACTATCCTTATCCTTAAAAAGGTAAATCCTAACCCAGCATTAACCCTTAAATTACCCTAATATTAACCATGCACCTAAGCCTAATTGTACCCTAAAACTAACTCTAACATTAACTGTAAAACTAAACCTACCACTAACCCCAACTTAAAATGATTTCCTGCTATCAGCAGAGGGATTATCCAGCTCAGACAGTACAGAATACACAATGATCTGTGATCTCCCTTTCATGCTACGTCTCCAACATCCTGTCCATGTGAATCACTCTGATTGGTGCTGGGCACCTGAAAACGTCAAGTGCCACTCACAGTTAGCAGAATTGCATGCAGGGAGTCCCTGAGTGCATCCCTAAAATTGTTGGCAGGCTGAGAAACACCACAGCTGACCACAATTGCTCAGCCATGGTAATTTAAATCAATTTAAAGAGCTGAATGCCATGTGCTATTGCAGTGCGGCATACAGATCATCCGTCAGTATGGCTCCAACTGGAAATTATGGATTAATACATGGGTCTTACGCCAAAATGCTATGTTTTCAATGAAACATTTTAGGCATCTTAGGGAACTCCCTTATACAGAGTTAATAGGGATAAACAGATATATGTACCCACCTCACACTTATTTTTCCCCAGATTCTTAAGAAAATCTGTGTATATTTTAGTCTGCTCCCTCTTTCACTAATTTAATTCAATTTAATTCATTTTTCCACTAGGTCATGATGTCTGTATCTACAAAATATCACCTGGATACATCTATTTATCACAAAAATTATAGGAGCAATCCTAATTTACTTTGATCTTAGTAACTCTATTATTAGAAGAATTCCTCTCACTTCACTATCTCAACTACAAAGAATAAAGCTGTCAGGATCATTTCTCTTACTCATCATTCCTTATCAGCTGTCTCACTCTACAATGCACTTTCAAGGCTTTCCATTACATTGAATGTAAAATATACACTCCTGACACAGTTATAGAGCCCTAAAAAGATCCTGTTCTCTCTTACCTTTCAATCCTCTTGCATACCTCCTTACTCTATTCCATGTTAAACAGCCTTTGACAAGAGCTCTATGCCGATTACATTATTTAATGTTCTCTATTTCCCGTATCACATTCTCCAATCATTTTTAAAACATTTCCTGATGTTCCACATATTTCTGAAACTCATTATCATGTGAACTCTTTTCTTACAACTTTAGGCAGGTTGAACATTGTAGTAAATGTGGTGTGCAAATAACAAAAGTGCAAGGTCTAGGACCATGGCTAGAGGCATGGAATAATACACTACTTTTCTATTTTAATATATTCTAAAGGACATTTTTTTATTTTACCTTTTTTGAGCGTGAAGAAAGAAGCTTCAAGAAGAAAGAAGTAATACTTTAGCATACTTTATTTCTTAAGATAAATAATATTGTGCCCATGTCACTATTATTAGGTTGAGGGAAGTAGAGAGGATTTTTTTAATGGAGGGGCAGTGGCTAGTGAGTTAGGGACCCTTAGCCACCGTACCCTTAGCCACCTAAATCTCATGGAGGGGGATGGGAGGGACATTAAGTCCCCCCTTTTTATTATAATTAAAGCTCAGACTCATTGGTGTAAACATTAGCCATAGCTGGCCATTCCCTAGTCTTTTATGACAGGGAGCAGCCAAAATCTCTCTCCGAACTATACATGTAGAGTTAATTTAGCCCAGTGGGGGAAAAAAGTGGTGGGGAGCAGAGACGCTTCTATTTTTAAGTAACCTAATTACAAGGATGGAGCTGTTAGATATTATTTTTCATCCATGTTCACTTTGTTACTTGGTCATTTTGTTCATACTGCAATCAGTTCATTCATATTTTGTATGTTTCTGTTTGCAAATAATATAACAATATAAAACACAAACTCAAAATTCCGAAATGTGGAATTAATTTCTCCATAGAATGCAAAAATAAGAAGAGAAACATATTGTTTGGGTTTGTTATTTCTTACCTTTGATTTGCTATCAAAACATGTAAATCCGGAAGCAAAGTCAACAGTGAAACACACTGCATCTCCTTGACTGGTGCACATATATGTTTTGGACTAAAAAATAAAAATAATAAAAACTCAATGTGAATATGAATTTGCATAAATCATTAATAAAAATAGATACATTTAATTTTATAAACAATTTATAATTAAACTTTATAAAATATATCTGAAGTTTGTGAAACATATTGAAAAGTATTAAAAATCATCTAGCAATTGTTGTGTACATAACAGCTTTAAAAAAAAAAAACATTTTATGATAAATTGAAAAAAAATATATAACCAATAAATATAAAACAGGAACAATGCACATAACAACTATTCTAATGTGTGTATATCATCCTGGGAACCAAGGAAAAAATGTCCTCCAAAATGCCATCCATTTTTGATAAAAAGGAAGAGGAGGTTCCCAGCATCCCAGCCTATCACATGACATATCACTGGAAACCCCACAATGTCCTCTTTACAATACAGAAGGGATTGATAGAGTAGCCCAAAAAAAGAAAAGGAGATACATGTCAATTAAATGTCCAGTTCAGTGGACACAAATTAATGGACTGGGTCTCAGGAGGATATCATTTTTTTGTATCTAATTTTTTTGTTCATGGCTGTGTAACAATCTTCATCTGATAGTATTTACCATAAAGATCTCGATTTTTCTGTTGAAAGGACACTATAGTCATCAAAACAACTATAGCTTAATGAAGCAGTTTTGGTGTATAGAACATGCCCCTGCAGCCTCACTGCTCAATTCTCTGGCATTTAGGAGTTAAATCACTTTGTTTATGAACCCTAGTCACACCTCCCTGCATGTGACTTGCACAACCTTCCTAAACACTTCCTGTAAAGAGTCTTTCTTTATTGTAAGTTCTGTTTAATTTAGATTTCTTATCCCCTGCAATGTTAGTAGCTTGCTAGACCCTGCAAGAGCCGACCTGTATGTGATTAAAAGTCAATTTACAGAGCAAGATATAACATTGTTTAACCTCTTAAGGACCAAACTTCTGGAATAAAAGGGAATTATGACATGTCACACATGTCATGTGTCCTTAAGGGGTTAAGGTAAATTAAAGCTGATTAAAAAGTGAAACCATTTTTTTTCATGCAGGCTGTGTCAGTCACAGCCAGGGGAGGTGTGGTAAGGGCTGCATAAACAGAAACAAAGTGACTTAACTACTAAATGGCAGTGAATTTAGCAGTAAAACCTAAGCGGCATGATCTATACACCAAAACTACTTCATTAAGCTGAAGTTGTTTAGGTGACTATAGTGTCCCTTTAATAGTAGCTGTGTAGGATCCTACTCTTCATTAATTACATATTTCAATATAGTATCTCTCTTCTCTTGTTTCTTGTCCAAAGATCATACTGATAATATATATCAATGAGGATTATGAATATGTTGGGAAAGGGCTTTGTTGAATATTTAGAAATGCTATCTGTAACTTCATTGTTTGCTAAATTATATTTTAAAAAAAATGTTCTGTACAATCAATATTTTTTGTTTTTGTTTCCACTCATTTTTTTGCTATCTAAGCATCCTGAAGTGGAAAATAAATTAATTTATTAAATGAATAGTGTTACTTACCAGGACACCCAATATATGAGGAATGATTGGATTAAATCAGACAATCAGTAATGATAAATCTCTATCAGGGGAGGACTGGTAGCTGCAGTCAGACTTGTGTGCCGGGGTACATAAGGTAACTAATAAAGTTTAATGCTATATAAAGGGATGCTATAGGTATCATAATAACTTTAGCTTATTGAAGTGTTTTGGCGTACAGATCATGCCCCTGCAGTTTCTGCTATTTAGGTGTTAAATCACTTTTTCTTTCATCCTAGCTACACCTCCACTGGCTGTGTCTCACACAGCTTGCATGAATAAAATGGTTTAACCCCTTAAGACCGCAGCCAAATGTACAAGTTGTGATCCAAAAAAAACGTAAACAAAACCTGGCATTTGCGCTACATGTCTGTCCAACCGTAATTCACCTCTTTCATATTAAATGCACCCACACTTATTATATATCATTTTATTCAGGGGAAACAGGGCTTTCGTTTAACATCAAATATTTAGGTATGGAACATAATTTAATATGAAAAAAATATTACAAAAATGAGAGAAAATACGATTTTTTTTAGTTTTTTTAGTTCTACGTGACATTCTAACTGTGAATGTCATAATACTGTTTGCTTTTACTGCAATAAAATACACATATTTGTATTCAGCGATGTCTCACGTGTAAAACAGTACCCCCTATGTACAGGTTTTATGGTGTTTTGGGAAGTTACAGGGTCAAATATAGCATGTTACATATTTCTGTTTTCTCACATTGAAATTCGCCAGATTGGTTACGTTGCCTTTGAGACCATATGGTAGCCCAGAAATAAGAATTACCCCCATGATGGCATACCATTTGCAAAAGTAGACAATCCAAGGTATTGCAAATGGAGTATGTCCAGTCTTTTTAGTAGCCACTTGGTCACAAACACTGGCCAAAGTTAGTGTTAATATTTGAAAATGCAAAAAACTAATTTGAACGCAAATTTTGGCCAGTGTTTGTGACTAAGTGGCTACTAAAAAAAAAAACCATACCCTATTTGCAATACCCTGGGTTGTCTACTATTGCAAATGGTATGCCATCATGGAGATAATTTTCATTCCTGGGCTACCATACGGTCTCAAAGGCAACCTGGCGAATTTTAATGTGAAAAAACTGAAACGCAAACCTTATATTTGACTCTGTAAATTTTGAAAACACCATAAAACCTGTACATGAGGGGTACTGTTATACTCAGGAGACTTCGCTGAACACAAATATTAGTGTTTCAAAACAGTAAAACGTATCACAACAATTATATCGTCAGTGTAAGTGCCATTTGTGTGTGAAAAATGCAAAAAATGTCACTGTCACTGACGATATCGTCGTTGTAATATATTTTACTGTTTTGAAACACTAATATTTGAGTTCAGCGAAGTCTTCCGAGTAAAACAGTACCCCCCATGTACAGGTTTTATGGTGTCTTGGAAAGTTATAGGGTTAAATATAGTGCTAGCAAATTAAATTCCCTATAGTTTCAGCATGGGTTGTCAGGCAGGTCCCGCTAATTGTAATTAATAAAATGACCTAATTATGTAAAATTATTACATAAATATATGCGTAGAATTATTATATATATAGGTGTGTATATATATATGTGTGCATATATATGTATATAATTTTTTTATTTATTTATAGGTATATATTTAGTGATATATACGTATATACTTATGTATATAGATATATATATTATTTCGTTCTACATGTATTTTGATATCAATATATATATATTAATTTTAAAATACAGTTAGAACAAAATTTTGCATGTTTATATATTTTTTATCTATTTATTTTGTATTATTTTTTTATTTTTTTTTAACGTATTTATATATTTATTTATTTTTTATTATATATAAATATATATATAATAAAAATTATATATATATTTAATCAATATCATTGTACGTGTATTTTGATATTAATATATATATATAATTATGTATATATTAATATTAAAATACATGTAGACAGTGTATGTATATTTATGTGTATATGTGTATATGTGTATATATATACTTAGATCATATATATAATAAATATATATATATGATCTAAGTATGTATAATCTTATTTTTACACTGTTTTAACAGATTTTATTTGAATTTCAGACAGCAGGGGGAGTACCTGTCATTACAGGCACTCCCCCTGCTGGCATTGACATGGATGGCTATGCCGTCCATGTGATCGCGGGGTCCTCGCAAGGACCTCGCGATCACATGGCCCTGGGGGGCCGAAGAGGATGGAGGGGGACTCCCTGGGCTCCCAGGTAAGTCCCCCATACCGCGATCGCCGGCGTGGGATCGCCGGCGACCGGGTAAGTACATAAGACCACAGGACGTTCTATGCCGCCCTGCGGATTTTAGAGCCATCTAAATAAGGACGGCATAGTACGTCCTGCGGTCTTAAGGGGTTAATTTTCAATAAAATGTTAACATGCTTTAGTGTTTTTATCTCCTGCTTTGTAAACTAAACTTTAATCACATACAGCTGGCTACTTATGTTTGTGATTAAAGTCTAGGAGACTATTAACAGAGCAGGAGATGAAAAATTCTATATTAAACAGACTGTGCAAAAAATAGTTTAACCATCAGGAAGTGTTTAGGAAGGCTGTGAATGCAAGTCACATGCAGAGATGTGTGACTAGGGCTGTATAAACAAAGTGATTTAATTCCTAAATAACAGAGAATTGAGGAGAAAAACTGCAGGGGCATGATCTATAATCCAAAACAACTTCATTAAGTTGTTTTGGTGCCTATAATATTCCTTTAATTAAGGAGGTCCAGAATGTAAAGTGTTAGTTTAAAACTCTAACATTAGGAATGCATGTTTAAATTCTTAATGTTCTGGTGCTCATTTAAACATAGTGTTAAATATGACTTTTAAAAATATATAATTTATTGCTCTAAGCTCTAGTGGGCATTTCAAATTGAAATGCTATTTGTTTTAGAATATAAAACATGGATGTTAAACTCTTTCATGATCAAAATTATCTGTATGCCTGTCAAAAGCACTTGTATTACATCTATGTATATTATGCTTTTCGTCTATTGACATTAATCAAATGCAGAAAAACCCAGTCATGTTCCAATCTGTTTTTGTATTCTAGCTCACCAACAGAAATTGTGATCTTTCCAATATATAAATTGAATACAGGTGGTCATTTTGGAACAAAGAAGAACTTACATGAACAGAAACATTAAAAATAATCTTTAGATTAGATTTTCGGCAAATATAGCCCGGATGTAGGCAGAGAGCCAAAATTATATAACATAAACAAATACAATTAATAAAGTGCGGTTCATGATTAATTATATGCTTTCTTAACTATTCGGAAACATTATTTCTATAAATGAATTTTTCCTATTTTTCTTAATGTTTTTATCATGCAAAACTGAACCAGTTTTGGAGAGTTGTCACTCTCTTCCTTCTCAACAAAATGTATATAAATACTAATGTACTCTTTAAATTAGAAGAAGCAGAGAGGGGTAACGTTTCTGAGTGTACCAAATAGATTACAGGGATTCTTTACACGTTGCCAAAAGTCTGCAGTGTAGCTGTACTTGGTATATGTGAATTTATTTGCCCGTGTACACTTAACAATTTTACATTCGGTAGCATTTTTATGCTACTACCATTTCCTTTCAAGTGTCTATGAGCGTATTTTGTATTTATTTGTTATAAAAAAAGTATATCTTCAGACCATTTTATGAAATATTGCAAGGCAGAATATAGCAATATTTTATCTCCACAATATAAATAAAAAAAAATAGAATTATGTAAATGTAAACAATTTACATTTAAGCACACATGTATAGCAATCTATGTATAAATGTGCTGTGTTATCCTACATACATATATATGTATGTGTCTGCTCTTTTCAAGCAACCTCTATTCATTCATTTATTAAAAACACAGGATGCATAGCTAGTATATATATATATATATATATATATATATATATATATATATATATATATATATAGGATAACACAGCACACACACACACACATATATATAGTATTTTTTCTATTTTATGGAGTGCAAGATTTTTTTCTATATTTATATATATATATATATATATATATATATATATATACATACATATATATGTGTGTGCTGTGTTTTCATACATATATATATATATATATATACAGTTGCAAGAAAAAGTATGTGAACCCTTTGGAATGATATGGATTTCTTCACAAATTGGTCATAAAATGTGATCTGATCATCACCTAAGTCACAACAATAGACAATCACAGTCTGCTTAAACTAATAACACACAAAGAATGAAATGTTGCCATGTTTTTATTGAACACACCATGTAAACATTCACAGTGCAGGTGGAAAAAGTATGTGAACCCCTCGACCAGTGATGGAGAACCTATGGCACGCGTGCCACAGGTGGCACGCCGAGTCCCCTCTGTGGGCACGCGGCCACAGGTCGCCGGAGGGAGGGAGGGTGCGCACAAGTGGCCGCCTTAGGGTGCACCGGCCCGGCGGGTGCAAAACCGGAGTGACCGGCAGGAGGTGAGCGCTTAGCGCTCCCTCCTGCCAGGCACTCTGTCTAGCGTGGTGAGTGCGCCGCGGTACAGGAACTTATGTTTTCTGTACCCGGGCGGACGGAAATGGAGTGCTCACAGAGAGAGCACTTCCTGTCCGGCTAGGTACAGGAAACTGAGCTCCGCACGCTGAAAACTGAGTGTGGGATGGGGGAAAGAAAACTGAGGGAGGGATGGGGGAAAGAAAACTGAGGGAGGGATGGGGGAAAGAAAACTGAGGGAGGGATGGGGGGAAAAACTGAGGGAAGGATGGGGGAAAGAAAAATGAGGGAGGGAGGGGGAAAGAAAACTGAGGGAGGGATGGGGGCAAAAACTGAGGGAGGGGTTGGGGAAAGAAAACTGAGGGAGGGATGGGGGAAAGAAAACTGAGGGAGGGATGGGGGCAAAAACTGAGGGAGGGATGGGGGCAAAAACTGAGGGAGGGATGGGGGAAAGAAAACTGAGGGAGGGATGGGGGAAAGAAAACTGAGGGAGGGATGGGGGAAAGAAAACTGAGGGAGGGATGGGGCAAAAACTGAGGGAGGGATGAGTGTGTGTACACTCAGCAGTCTGTCCATGTGTGTACACTCAGCAGTCTGTGTGTGTGTGTGTGTATTTAGCAGTCTGTGTGTGTATTCAGCAGACTGTGTGCTCAGCAGTCTGTGTGTGTATTCAGCAGTCTGCTAAATACAGACAGACTGCTAAATACACATACAGACAGACTGCTTAATACACATACAGACAGACTGCCGAGCACACACACAAACTGCTTAATACACACACAGAGATGTTAATTAGTTCGGACAACTGTATGAGTTGTTTTTTCTAAACTTAAACCTCAGTATTCAGGTTTAATTGCCGTTTTGGCACTTTGAGGGAAAAAAAATTGGCATGTATTACGGTCCAGGCACTCGGGCTCAAAAAGGTTCACCATCACTGCCCTAGACTAATGACATCTCCAAGAGCTAATTGGAGTGAGATGTCATCCAACTGGAGTCCAATCAATGAGCTGAGATTGGAGGTGTTGGTTACAGCTGCCCTGCCCTATAAAAAACACACACCAGTTCTGGGTTTGCTTTTCACAAGAAGCATTGCCTGATGTAAATAATGCCTCGCACAAAAGAGCTCTTAGAAGACCTACAATTAAGAATTGTTGACTTGCATAAAGCTGGAAAGGGTTATAAAAGTATCTCCAAAAGCCTTGCTGTTCATCAGTCCACGGTAAGACAAATTGTCTATAAATGGAGAAAGTTCAGCACTGCTGCTACTCTCCCTAGGAGTGGCCGTCCTGTAAAGATGACTGCAAGAGCACAGCGCGGACTGCTCAATGAGGTGAAGAAGAATCCTAGAGTGTCAGCTAAAGACTTACAAAAGTCACGGGCAAATGCTAACATCCCTGTTAGCGAATCTACGATACGTAAAACACTAAAAGGAATGGATTTCATGGGAGGATACCACAGAGGAAGGATTGCTGCACGTTTACAGTTTGCACAAGAGCACCTTGATGTCCCACAGCAGTACTGGCAAAATATTCTGTGGACAGATGAAACCAAAGTTGAGTTGTTTGGAAGAAACACACACCACTATGTGTGGCGAAAAAGAGGCACAGCACACCAATATCAAAACCTCATCCCAACTGTGAAGTATGGTGGTGGGGGCATCATGGTTTGGGGATGCTTTGCTGCGTCAGGGCCTGGACAGATTGCTATCATCGAAGGAAAAATGAATTCCCAAGTTTATCAAGACATTTTGCAGGAGAACTTAAGGCCATCTGTCTACCAGCTGAAGCTCAACAGAAGATGGGTGTTGCAACAGGACAATGACCAAAGCATAGAAGTAAATCAACAACAGAATGGCTTAAACAGACGAAAATGCGCCTTCTGAAGTGGCCCAGTCAGAGTCCTGACCTCAACCCGATAGAGATGCTGTGGCATGACCTCAAGAAAGCGATTCACACCAGACATCCCAAGAATATTGCTGAACTGAAACAGTTCTGTAAAGAGGAATGGTAAATAATTACTCCTGACCGTTGTGCACGTCTGATCTGCAACTACAGGAAATGTTTGGTTGAAGTTATTGCTGCCAAAGGAGGTTCAACCAGTTATTAAATCCAAGGGTTCACATACTTTTTCCACCTGCACTGTGAATGTTTACATGGTGTGTTCAATAAAAACATGGCAACATTTCATTCTTTGTGTGTTATTAGTTTAAGCAGACTGTGATTGTCTATTGTTGTGACTTAGATGATAATCAGATCACATTGTATGACCAATTTGTGCAGAAATCCATATCATTCCAAAGGGTTCACATACTTTTTCTTGCAACTGTATATATTTATATATATATACTAGCTATGCATCCTGTGTTTTTAATACATGCTATGTCATTTTATTTTAAATGAATAGAGGTTGCAGTAAATTAGGTGAATGTCTTGAAAAGAACAGACACATTTCTCAGTTTGCGATAGTAAAAGCTCCAAATATAACACTTTGCTTCAGATCTACCAATTTTTGCCATGCTAAATATAGTCTTAAGAACAAGTAGCTGAAGTTTAGTCATTAGTTCTAGGATCTTATACTCTACAGTGCTAGAAAGATTGCTACCAATTTCACATGTACTTTGCACGTAAACATCAAAACTAAACTAAGCCCATGTCTAGGTAGAGTTGAGCGTAAATTAACTAACCATGTTTGTTATGTTAAAGGGGCAGTATAGTCACCAGAACAACTACAGCTTATTGTATTCCTTCTCGTGAGCACAATCAGTCCCTTCAATCTTTTTGCAGAGAAAATGCAGTGTTTACATTACAGCCTAGGCAAGCCTCCACTGGCCACTCCTCAGATGGCTACTTGAGGTGCTTCCTGGGGCAATGCTGGGCAGTGTGTAGCATGGACATTCAGTGCATGGAGAAACTGAACTTTCCATGAGGAGATGCTGATTGGCCAAGGCTGTGTTTGGCTTGTGCTGACTCTGCCCCTGATCTGCTTCTTTGACAAGCTCAGCCAATCCAATGCTTTCCTATGGAAGAGCATTGTGATTGGCTAAGATCACCACTTCTGATTATGTCAGCCAAGAAGGCAGATATGAGGCAGACTGACTGAGGCACCAGCAGACTGAAATATGTAGGCTTTTGCTAAATTTAGAGGGGAAGGGGGAAGGCAGCGGGGCTAGATGGTGCTTTTGACACTATAGGGTCATGTTTGTGTTCATCACCCTATAGTGTTCCTTTAAGCATAAATGATTGACCTGCTCTACAGAGCACTACAGTGGGTAAACAAAACAAATGGGAAATTGGGAAAAAAATATTTTGGAATATAGAAGGAAGGGGTAACACAGGAAAACACAACTTTGCTCAAATGAGTTTTCATGTAAATCCCTATCACAACATTAAATGTTTTTTTGTGGCAAAACTTTTTGTTAATAGTTCAGATTACTGAGAGTACAGTAAGTAATGTCTGCCTAACTGTGGAAAAGCATATATTTTTTATGACAGTGTATAGCACAGTGGGTATTGTGTGTGATACTTCGTGTGCATGTCATACAACCTGCACGTCCTTCACCTGCCCTCATAACTTTCTCATCTCTCCAGAATACTATCCACCTGTTAGGCATCTTTCACCAAATCTACTGATTAAATAGCAATATTTATAGTGTAATGCTGTCACTTAGTGCCTGCTTGTATATCCCCCAGCAGGTATCAGCTTCACATCATACACTTGCCAGTGCCAATTATGTATATGTGCTGTTTTGTCACACATTGTTCCAAGAATCATGAAACAGGTTATGAACCTGCCTCATTCAAGCTTCATTGGGAAGGTTTAGTATTGTGCATTTTATTGGAGTTAAACTGTTTGGTGTTGACTTGGTTATTTTTTTTAGATTCCCCACTTTCAATATTGCTGTCCTGTCTTGTTTTACAACTTTGTTCTCTTCTAATGCCCTGACCTTGGCAAGTCTCCTAGTTAAAATTTGCTGGAGTAAAGGCCATTTCTCTCCCTCTGACTCATTGGATGAATTAGTTAAGCCAACCCACTCTTAGAACGGTAGTGCATCTTCTGTCCTTATCTGGCTTCCCTTTTTTTTTCACATAAGGTTTTTGTCTACATTGTGTGCATTAGGGAAAAACTAAATATTGGCAGGTTTGACAAAACAATGTATATAAAAGCTCACGGGCCAGCAAATATTGAGAAAGTTTATAGACGTAAATGCAGGGAAAGTAATTTATAATATTCATGGAAACAGCATAACATATATGTGCAGCAAAGCTCCTTCTGACGAGTCTCACCCACAATGGTGGACTTAAGCTTAGACGTGGAAGTTTTAGAGTATTATATTTCCTTTTAGTTTAGTAATCACAGGACTTCAGTACCACGGAGAGAATTCAATTCAGGGGTGAAATCTTTTAGACGTAGTGCGACTTTTCAACATTAAAATTTATATTTGATTAATACATTTTTTTTTAATATACAGATTTTACATTATATTTTATTATTATATAATAGATTATCTACTCACAAAGCATAAACCAGAAGTAAGTGCATACTTTTATTATTCTAGGTGCCGAATTTCAGAACACTAAGTGTTCTGTGTCCTGTTATTTAAATGTTTAAGATTTACGGCACTAACAATATGACTATAATGTATTATATCTAGGGAGCTGGTACAGCTTGAACTCATAAATGTGCTACAATAATGTGACTAATTGCTGACAAAGTGCTCAGAGTTCTGCAATCTAAGCACATTTATAGCATAATGAAATATGCACTTTAAATCAGTGATTGTCAAATTAACCTACAAAAATAAGTTTGTGGGATTTGAATATTTAAGCTATCCTACTTCCTTTGATGCATCAGTAAATCTTGCGACAATAGGAGGCTCATAAAATTTTTTGATATAAATACTAAAATATACAAGGTACAAATTAAAAATAATTGTAAAACATTCCTAGCAAATAATTTTAACTTCTTAGTACTAGATCGCAAAAAAAAAGTTGTCCTAAAGGTTATAACTTTCATGTCTTAATAATTGGATCACAGCAGTAGATCAGCCATAGAAATTCAGATGGGACCACTTTGATTATCAAATAGATTGGTAACAACTGTTACTATAACCTATAAAACACCAATATATTCCACATAACTGTGCAAACATCATAAATTCATTAAAGTGCAATTAATGATATCCATCTAAAGGTCGCTTAGGTTATACGAATGGACCTTTCAATTTCCCAAAGAACAAAGACTTTTCACATCCTTTAAGTTCTGATCTTAAGAGGTATAGAAATGCTATAGATGAATCTTCAAAGTGGCCATAACCTTCAACAAGTTCTATTGTTAAATCAAGCCTTGATTTCTATATTTTTTTATCTATCCCTTGAGGGCATTTATTGTCAAGTATTGCTCATGTTTGTTAGACAGTTTTTGTGAATCTTACAACTGGGTTTGTCAGTTACAGATGATGGCCCTTTGTACTTGAGGAATATGTTTGGAATATTACACCTTGAGAATCAAGAAATACAGTTTTGTTTGGGGAATAAAATTAATCCATAGTGATCATGATTTCAAGAGACTAATTTATTGTGAGATATAAATGTCATTCAAGTAGTAAGATATAACCACAAACACTAAATCAATAAATATATTAGAGTAGTAAATGTGATTAATTACAAGTTACAACAAAATTGCTGTGTCAAAGGTATATTAAAGGCTATGGTTGATACTAATACATTATTTTGTTTTAGATGGCGTGTCAAGATAGAAAAGACACACTAAAAATGAATGGGTGCATTAAATAACATTGAATAAAATACAAATAAATAACTTAAAAATAAAGAAAGAACAGAAATTGGTGGATGAAAGACTAAAGGTAATGAGAAAAAAAGACTACTCTACAAAGGGATAATATATTCAGATGCAAGAGTGATTATAGAAAAGGGAGATCAAGGACACATTTTTTGTTTGATTCAGGCTTCAGAACAAATTAATAAACTATGTATATTTCATATAGGTCACAATAGATTAGATAAATATTTGTCATTGGCTTAAACTGTCTGATTTATCATTTCTAAATTAATTGTGATATGAGTAAATAAGCCAGATCAATGATCATTCTGTTCCTTCGTATACATGTGCTCTTTGTAAATAATGCAACATTTAAATTTTTGGCATCTTTATTGTTCCCTTACTAACCCTAACTAGAACTGAAAGAGATTATTTTATTAAGACACGGAGGCTACTATTATGCTGCACTCTTTCTTTATTTCCCTCAGCAGCAAAGAAACATTTTTTACATAACCAGTATAGAACAATAAACAGTCTGAGAGGAATATCTTCTTAGCAACAGGAACAGCCAATCGGATTCCACTCTCCAGCATAATAGGCTCTGTCAACCAATCTGATTCCTCTTTCTTTGCTGCTCCCTCAGTTAAGTAACATCAGGTCCCACGGCTTCTTAACTGTAATATTAAATGTAATATTACTGTGATTTTCAGTATAACTATTATTTAATAGTATTTAATATTATCTAGTATTAGTTAACTATCAGTGGGAAATTTATTTTCTATTATTTAATTATTTTTGGTTAAATATTTCCTGTTTTAACAGTTCTATATATTTCTTTCTATTGTATTGCTGTTCCCTTCCTTGGTTCCCTTGACCTCCTGAGCCCAGTATTATTAACTGAGCTTGGGAACGTCTGCAGGAACTGCTGATACCCTGTCACGGTGGTTTCGCGCCCTTTCTACCCGTTATCTGTCCGATCGCCATTTTGCTGAAGTCAAGTGTTCTTCAGTGTACCCATTTGTCTAATTTTCATTCGAAAGCTTAGGTACACTCATTCGTCAGTTTATGTTCGTATGTTTTACGCGAACGCACTTATAAACTAGCGTTCGCTTACACGAACCCCTCTGCTCTCTCCCCTTTTGGCAATTTTGCCCCTTGCAGCGGCCATACACTCAGGTAGCCTCATTCGACAGTTTGGTTTCGGATGTTTCCGCAAACGCACTTGTAACCTTAGAAAGGCGTTCGTCTACACGAACGCTTCTGCTCTTTCCCCTTTTGGGTATTTTGTCAATCGCAGTGGCCATTTGATTGCCTTCCTGCATCCTGAAGTTAGCACTGCCCCCAAAGACCGGAACTCGGAGTTGGGGTTTAGTGCTAGTGGTGGTCGGACGGCTCTCTGTCTCTCCTGTTATCATTTATCTGTGAGTAATAATCATTTTTGCTTATCCACTTTAGATTCCCTCCTTTTGACGATACTCAACCCTCCTCCATAGGTTTATTGTTCTCATAATACTAGACTACTCCTTTCAGTCAATAGCATAGTCATTATGCCTTCTGACAAAGATGCCCCCACACCCTCTGGGTCTTAAGGCACCTTCAGGTGTGTCTGATAATGGTTTTGCCTGTCACGACCCCTATGCAACCTCAGGCTGGCCGCAAGGTAAAACACTCCTCAATGTCACAGATGGACAGCCATATACCTGTCACAGATGGCGCAACTAACCTGCCACCACGCAAAAGAGCCACTAGCTGGGCAAAATCGGCTAGATTATGGAAAAGGGCAAAAGCCCAACTAGATTCTGAGTCGGATCTCAGCGATATTGAGAAGGAGGCTTATATGGATTCGGAAGATCCATCGGATCCTGACTCAGACAGCCTGGTCGAGGAATACAACCCCTCTCAAGTCTGTAATCCGCTTTAGTCTGATATACATATTGTGGAGCATAAGGCCTAAGGGGACACAGTATAAACAAAAAAAAGGGGATGATCTGCTGAACCAATCACAAATAAAACAACATAGCGTATAACTCTGTATATAGGCAAATTGTAGAAATTGCATTCACAAATGGCCACTCACACTTTCACAGAAGTTTGCAAGCCTTGAAATGTTTTTCCTTTTCAGAATAGGAGTTCCAAATCTTCTATCTGGGTTAGGATCTCCATAGATATATGTGCTCAAGAAGAAAGTATAATAAAAATAAGGTGCACGTTCAGAGTGAAGTACAAAATAAGTATTTAATAAATTACATCAAAGTTTAAAATCATCAGTGTAGTCCCTCTATGTCACCACCAGGGGTCCTACGCGTTTCATCCAACAAAATAGGACTTCCTCAGGGACTTGTGTGGTGTTTGACAGGTACAAATAAACAAGCAATAAACAATAACATTCCCCTCCCACCCCAGTCCTTATATACACCCCTCTACGTCCACATGATGGGTGATTTCCTACAGGTGCTTCATTTTTCTTTTTTCGCGGCTTTGTTTCGCAATTGCCGCATGTGACGTCATCACGTTCGACGTCCGATGACGCATGCGTTCCAGCATGCGCTCCATTGCCGAAACCCGGAAGTTACTTTATTTCTGATCTCAATCTCGATCGGGCATATATTAAGATTAGTAGAAACAAGGAAAAAAGGGGGGAGGGTAGTAAATACTTCACTCTGATCAGGATTTTTCAACATTTAAAAACAATCAATAGTTATTTTTCCTCATGCCTATAATTTATATTGCATTAAGATACACAGAGAATAAAAAATATATATATAAAAAATGAATATATAAAAAAAATGAAATGAAAAGTACATTTAAATATGCAATAATAATTAAATAAGTAAAAATAATAAAAAAATATTGGGATACTACAGGAAATCTTATCCTATACAGGAAAGTTTATTTCTGCTGATATAAATTAAGCACTTATTACACTGTGGTGGGTGTACACACACATTGTTTTTTTTTCTGTACTTTTGCATTACTCCTCATTGTGTGGCATCACCATTATGGCAGCTCATTATGGTAACTCATTTACCCATTGTCCCCTTAAGAGATACAGATAATTTCTATTTCAATAAATTAGAACGCTTAATGGTTAAAGAAACTAGAAAATGGTGTGAGATATCTTATTTTGAAAGCTATATAAAAGAAGGGTTAATCCCTAGAGGCTTAAGGGTGGAGAAAATTCCAGCATGTGGTATAGATAATGAGAACTTTCTTAGGAAGTGGGACCAGATTTTGGACACTTGCTCACAGGGCCTCATGAAACTAATAATTGAATTTGAAAAGGAAAATGATATAAAAATCTTAGAATCTGAAGGCACTATAAATAAAGATTCCACCGAATATAAAGAGAAAGAACAAGAGATTTGCGTTAAAATAAATAAATTGGAAGAAAAAATTGCAGAAACAAAAAATAATAAAATGAAAAGAGATAGAAGGGATAAAACCTATAATACTTTTTCCACAACAAATAAAATTAAAAATAGACATACACGTAATAATCACTATAGAAGAAACGATGGAAATTCAGGGGACATTAATAATTTTAATTTTTATAAAATAAATATTTCTCCGATTCAAAAAAGAAATATTTCATCCAATCACATAAGAAATTCACCCTTTAGAAGAAATTCACCACTTAGGAGAAACTCACCAATTAATAAAAGGAAACACTTGTCTCAAAATAGATATACACGGTCTCCTATTAAAGGAACACCAAGTCAACAAAGAGAGAGAGAAGATTCTCTTAATTATCGTTCACCAGTAAGAAAATCATATGCACAGGCAGCTAGCACTAATCTAAAAGCCTTAAATAGAGGATTAAAATTTGCCCCGAATCAAAAAATGAATCATTTTAATACATATATAGACCTCCAAAAATATATTAGAAAAATGACGTTGAAAAGATTTTTTCTAAAAAGAGACTCAGAGGTTGTTACTCACCCAAATGAAACAAGTGATAACCATTATGATAAATTTAAAAGAAAATCTCAATTCCATCCGGTAGGAGATAAAGGCCCTTTTTTGGAAACCTTTAATAATATGGTATGTCATGACTTAGAAAAATTAGACAGAGAGGAAACTCAGAGAAGTAATAAATACAATATGAGCAAAGAGGAAGTGGATAGTATAACTAAAGTACAGAAAATGGATAATATAATTATAAAAGAAGGGGACAAGGGAGGAGCCATAGTAAGTATGACTAAAGAATATTATGTAAATGAAGCCTTTAACATCTTGGGGGATATAAATACATATATCAAACTTACTGAGGATCCAACTAAGAGGTTTAATATTATTCTTAAATCCCTATTAAATCAGGCACATGAAAAGGGCATAATTTCTAGAGAAAATAAGGAATATTTATTTAACCATTTTCCCGTAATTTCGATATTTTATTTTTTACCCAAATTACACAAAAATCCAATAACACCACCCGGAAGACCCATCATTAGTGGTATTAATTCCATATCTGCTCATTTATCAGAATTTGTAGATCACAACCTCCAAAAATATGCCCAGGAAGCACCCTCTTAATTAAAGGTAAGCCGCTACAGAATGAACTGACCATTATGGAGTCCGCAGAGATATGTAAGATGCTCAGCTCCCTTGCTCAGCAAGTGTCCAGCCTGACCCAGACTGTTTTGGAGCTGCAGCAAGAAGTTTTATTTCTTAAAGGCACAGTACGCCCAGTCCCAGAACCTGCTTATCCAGAGCCCTGTTTGTTGTGATGCCTGACAGATTTGATCTTTCCCGTTCCTCCTACACAGCATTCAGACTGGATTGTGAACTCATTTTTGCCCTTAAGCCTAGAACCTACGCCACCGACCCTATCAAAGTCCGCTCCGCTATTAACCTGCACACCAGAAGCTGCAGGAAAAAAGCACTGTCTTGGACAGCTGGGAGTCATTCATGACCGCAATGGACTCTCAGTGCGTTACCTCCAGGAAAGCTACTCCCAAGCCTGCTCCTTATACCCGCAGATCTAAAGAAGAAAAGGACTCCTACCAAGTCCCCATCATGTTGCAGCATGAACCCACCTTCAGGGACCCGCCTTGTAAACCTGTTTATACTCAAGCTAGCCGTGAAACTCCAGTGGACATGGAGGAAGCCATGGAGATTGGATTTACCAGAACTAGATTGCCTCCTAAGGAAAAAGGCCGCAGGAGAGCCCATGGCCTATGCCTATACTGTGGGAAAGGAGGGCATTTCATCTCTCTCTGCCCAACTCGTCCACCTAAGCCAAGAACACTTCTGTCTGGTACCATATGGACTTATCCTATCATCCTGGTAAGACAGCCTGGAAACTGCCAGCCCTGTCCCCGTCCTGTGGCACAAAAGGTACCCAAACTACTACAGTCAATGTTACCAGTGTCCCTCAAGAACCTGCAACCTGTACCCCTGAGGAATCTCCACCTCCTGCTCCTGAAACATCTGTACCTCTTCTTAATGACAATTCTGTTCAAGCAAGCACTATCACCACTTCCTGCCTTGCCAAAAAAGCTCTACCACCTGACTGCACGTATGCCTCAAATGGCACAGTTGTATGCAAACGGGATCTAGAAGTATTCGAAAAAGCATTGAAAGCTGCGAATGTCTCCCCTGTGAGAACTACTAGAGCAAAGGCTACAAGTGTTTCCCGCTAATCTGGAAGAAGGCCGTACGTATGGCATGGATGCCTATGGTAGAACATACCTCCTGCCAGATGAGGTATTCAATCTCTCAGAGGAGGAAGGTAACAATGAGCAACCAAATCACACCTGGAGGGCATTCTTGAAGCAGGGGTACTGTCACGGTTCTCACCACGACATCCAGACAAGGTCACCCCAGAAGTGCCTGATGAGGGACTTGAACCTGGGTACTCTGCAATCCTGGACCTGCTCTCTTGCCTCTGAGCCACTATAAAGCTGTAGAAATTGCCTGAAATTTAATCTTGCCATGTATCCAGCACTGGGGACTGGACGTTATTCTGTGGCTGCTCCAACATTCTCAGCACACCTGTGGCTGATCACCAATCAGCCAGGTATAAGACACTGCCTCTCCCTGAGGCAGGGGAGGGCTGGCAGCCTTAGGCCTGGGAGGGCAAAACCAGTCAAGTGGCCCATTGCGCCACCAAATCAGTTCACCATCCATGCCCACCTTTTCCTGGTTTTATGACGGATATTGATGTTATGCTAATCAGTAGCTCTTTGCCATACCCACTCCTTCACGGCTCTGACTTTCAATGTTGTCAGAGCACAGGCTGAGAATCTCTGAGCCTGTGCTCTGACTCACTAACTGAGCGCTGGAACTACGAGGGAGAGGATATGATCTGACTGCACCTACTGCTGGTGCGCACCAGTGGACCACCAGCGAATCGTTTAAATTAAATATGCTGGTGTACCCAACTTGTGAGCTGTGTTGGCCGCCGGGTGCCTCTGTTGTCATGGCACCCTGCGTGACCGCACAGCTTGCCCACCCCAACGGCTGGCCCTGCTGACACACACTGATGTTACTACTTGGACATCCCTCAATATTAATACAGACATCAGAGTAAACACCAATAAACTGTGGAAACAGAGCTGATCCCCCCAAATTTATAAAGGTTTGCTTAGAGGATTTATTGTAAGATTAAATCATGCCTCATCCTCTCTCTCCCCCATGTGCTGCTCTGTGGGCTGGGAGGAAGTGAAGAGTAATCACAGTCTCCCAGCACAACGCCACCTGTGGCTGCATGGGGAACAGCTGTTTAATGTAATGCTTGCAGGACGGCCAGCTGCCGCAGAACCTCTTTGTTTCCGTCTCTGCAAAGTGCTCCAGGCACTGCTTGTTGTGAGTGTGAGCCAATGTAAATTAGGGGCAGAGGGCAGAGGGCACTTGCACTGCGGTCAAGACGGGTCTGGGCAGGAGGAGAGTGCAGTGCAATCAGTGAACTCCCCTCCTGTGGGTCACCAGTAGACTGGTGCACCTGCCCAGGATCAGAGCCGGTGCAAGGATTTTTGCCGCCCTAGACAAAATATAAATTTGCCGCCCCCCCATGTGACATCACAATGCCCCACCCATATGATCTGCCATGTGAACTAACGCCAGTGCTGCACACAGTGTGTGTTTACATTAAAAAGCCTGCAGGGACCAGCTATAGACACCACAACCACTTCATTAAGCTATAGTGTCCCTTTAATGTGAGGTAAATTATAGATTAGTGTCACTAATAATATACTAGATTGTCTACTTACAATTAGATGAGGATGATGATGAGCTGCAGTTTGGCTCCACTGGTCTGGTGTAGAACAGGATCTCTGGAGGCTGTTTGCAACTGTGGTCACAAAATTCAATGTTCTGGGAGAATTAGAAGCAGCTCCATTTTTTGGGGGCCTCTTACACAGCTCAAGGTCTGGGCCCCAGGGCCTGACGGTGAGTATGCCCATAAGGCCCACTCATAAGTCCACTTATATGTTCCACCCACCCATGAGTTCGCTCACAGGGAGTGGAGTGTGTAGGGGATGTGTTATGAGTTATTGTAGAGGATCTAATATGTGTGCTTATGGTATGTAGTTTATAGGGATACCAGTTTGTGCAGGTGATGCAGTGTGTTTTTGTGTAGTGGAAGCAGTGTGTATTTGTGTATAAGAGATGTATTATGTGTTTCTGGTTGTGTGTAAGGGATGCATTGTGTGAATCTGTGTTTGTATGCACAAGGGATGCAAGGTGTGTGTCTGTATGTGTGTGCATTGAGTGTAAGAGATGCATTGTGTTTCTGTGTGTATGTAAGAAAAGCAGTGTGTGTGTGTTTGCATTGTCTGTTTCTGTGTATGTGTGCAAAGGATGCATTGTCTTTGTGTGGGGGTTGCATTGTGTGTGTGTGTAATGGATGCATTGTGTGTTCCTCTGTGTGTAAGGGAAGCATGTTGTGTTTATGTGTATGTATAGGGATGCATCTTCTTCTTACCCCCCCTCCCCCTCTTCTTCTTACTTCCCCTTCTTCTTCTTACCCCACTCTTTTTCTTATCTCCCCTCCTTCTTACTCCCCCTCTTCTTACTCACCCCTTCTTTTTCTTATCTCCCCTCCTTCTTACTGCCCCCTCTTCTTACTCCCCCTCCCCCTCTCCCTACTCCCCTCCCTCTCTTCTTACTCCCCCTTCCTCTCTTCTTCTTACTCCCCCCTCCCTCTCTTCTTACCCCCCTCCCTCTTACTCCCCCCTCCCTCTCTTCTTACCCCCTCCCCTCTTACTCTCCCCCTCCCCTCTTCTTACTCCCCCCACCCTCTTCTTACTCCCCCCTCCCCTCTTCTTACTCCCCCCTCCCTCTCCTTACTCCCCCTCCCTCTTCTTACTCTCCCCCCTCCCCTCCTTATACTCCCCCCTCCCCTTTTACTCCCCCCTCACTCTCCCCCTCTTCTTACTCTCCCCCTCCCCTCCTCTTACTCTCCCCCCTCCCCTCCTCTTCCTCCCCCTTCACTCTCCCCCTCTTACTCCCCCCTCCCCTCTTACTCCCCCCTCACTCTCCCCCTCTTCTTACTCTCCCCCTCCCCTCCTCTTACTCTCCACCCTCCCCTCCTCTTACTTCCCCCTCCCCTCTTACTCCCCCTTTTCTTACTCTCCCCCCTCCCCCTCTTCTTATTCCCCCACCTCCCCTCTTACTCCCCCCTCACTCTCCCCCCTCCCCCCTCTTACTCCCCCTCCCGCTCTTACTCCCCCTCACTCTCCCCCTCTTCTTACTCTCCCCCTCCCCTCCCCTCTTCTTACTCCCCCCTCTTCTTATTCCCCCCTCCTCTCTTCTTATTCCCCCACCTCCCCTCTTACTCCCCCACCTCCCCTCTTACTCCCCCCCTCTTCTTATTCCCCCCTCCCCTCTTCTTATTCCCCCCTCCCCTCTTACTCCCCCTCCCCTCTTCTTATTCCCCCCTCCCCTCTTACTCCCCCATCCCCTCTTCTTATTCCCCCCTCCCCTCTTACTCCCCATCCCCTCTTCTTATTCCCCCCTCCCCTCTTCTTATCCCCCCTCCCCTCTTACTCCCCCTCCCCTCTTCTTATTCCCCCCTCCCCTCTTCTTATTTCCCCCCTCCCCTCTTCTTATTTCCCCCCTCCCCTCTTACTCCACCTCCCCTCTTCTTATACCCCCCTCCCCTCTTACTCCCCCTCCCCTCTTCTTATTCCCCCCTCCCATCTTACTCCCCCCTCCCCTCTTCTTATTCCCCCCTCCCCTCTTACTCCCCCTCCCCTCTTCTTATTCCCCCCCTCTTCTTATTCCCCCCCTCTTATTCCCCCCTCCCCTCTTCTTATTCCCCCCTCCCCTCTTATTATTTCCCCCTCCCCTCTTCTTATTCCCCCCTCCCCTCTTCTTATTCCCCCCTCCCCTCTTACTCCCCCCTCCCCTCTTCTTATTCCCCCCTCCCCTCTTCTTATTCCCCCCTCCCCTCTTCTTATTCCCCCCTCCTCTCTTACTCCCCCCTCCCCTCTTCTTATTCCCCCCCTCCCCTCTTCTTATTCCCCCCTCCCCTCTTTTTATTCCCCCCTCCCCTCTTTTTATTCCCCCCTCCCTTCTTCTTACCCCCTCCCCTGTAGCGTGGCCGAGCTGCTTTCCGGTCCACGGTCCCGGCCGGAGTGATGGGAAGGTGCACGCTCAGTGTGCACTTCCTGTCAGTCCGGCCGGTTACAGGAAACAGAAACTCCACGCGGAACAGGAGTTTCTGTTTCCTGTAACCGGCCGGACTGACAGGAAGTGCACACTCAGTGTGCACCTTCCCATCACTCCGGCCGGGACCGCAGACCGGAGACCGGCTCGGCCACGCTACAGGGGAGGGGAGGGAGGGGAGAAGCTGCTGCAGCCGTCTGAGCGCTCTTTACAGAGCGCTCAGTGGCTGCAGCATTTAAAGGGCCAGCCCACCGCGGCCGGTCCTAAAAGAATTTCGGGCGGCCTGGGGGGCAATTGCCTCCCTGCCCCCCGGCCCAGCCCGCCCCTGCCCTGAGGGCAGTGTCAGTTCATTGACTCTGGTTCAAGTATTGCTGTTTCGTGTTCTCCTGACCTTGGATTCAGGGCGCACCGGCTCCGGGGGCGCAAGATTTCAGTGACCGGCAGGAGGGAAGCTCTCCCTTCTGCCGGCCACCATCTCCGCCCCCAGTGCGGCAGTGCTGCGATCAGGCGCTGCGAGGGAGCTCTAACCTCTCTGCTCTGCTCCCTCGCGCGCTGTCTAGTGATGCCGTGGGAGCCGGAATATGACGTCATATTCCGGCTCCCGCGGCATCAGCAGACAGCCCGCGAGGGAGCAGAGCAGAGAGGTTAGAGCTCCCTCGCAGCGCCTGATTGCAGCACTGCCGCACGCCGCCCAGCAGCCCCACTGGACCCCAGGGAATGATCCACACCAGCTCTCCAGGTAGGGAGGCTGGGTGGATATTATTTATTTATTAAAATAATTTGTGAATGTATGTGATGTGTCTCTGTGTGTGAGTGTCTGTGTGTGTGAGTGTCTGTGTTAGAGTGTCTGTGTTAGAGTGTGTGTGTGAGAGTGTGTGTGTGAGAGTGTCTGTGAGTGAGTGTGTGTGTGTCTGTGTGAGTGTCTGTGTGAGTGTCTGTGAGTATGTGTCTCTGTGTGAGAGTGTCTGTGTGTCTGTGAGTGTGTGTCTGTGAGTGAGTGTGTGTGTGTCTGTGTGTGTGAGTGTCTGTGTGTGAGTGTGTGTGAGTGAGTGAGTGTCTGTGTGTCTGTGAGTGTGTATGTGTCTCCGTGTGAGTGAGTGTGAGTGTGTGTCAGTGTGTGTGAGTGAGTGTCTGTGAGTATGTGTCTCTGTGTGTGCGTGAGTGAGTGTATGTGTTACTGTGAGTGACTGTGTGTCTGTGAGTGACTGTGTGTGAGTGTGTGAGTGAGTGTATGTGTGTCTGTGAGTGTGTGCGTGAGTGTATGTGTGTGCGTGAGTGAGTGTATGTGTGTCTGTGAGTGTGTGCGTGAGTGTATGTGTGTGCGTGAGTGAGTGTATGTGTGTCTGTGAGTGTGTGCGTGAGTGTATGTGTGTCTGTGAGTGACTGAGTGTGTGCGTGAGTGAGTTTATGTGTGTCTGTGAGTGTGTGCGTGAGTGAGTGTATGTGTGTCTGTGAGTGACTGTGAGTGTGTGCGTGAGTGAGTGTATGTGTGTCTGTGAGTGATTGTATGAGTGTTGCATGTGAGTGTGTCAGTGTATGTGTGTGTCTGTCAGTGTGTGTTTGTGAGTGTCTGTCAAATCAGTGAGAGTATCTTTGTCATTGAGTCTGTGTGTGACTATCAGTGTGTCTGTCAATGAGTGTCAATCAGTGTGTGTGTGTCAGATCAGTGAGTCTCTGTGTTTGTCATTGAGTGTGTGTGACTGTCAGAAGAACACTAAGGGACAGGGTAGGGAAGGGACCAATAATGGACGGGGAGAGGGGCTGGTTAAGAGGCACATAGGTGAAGATGTTATTTTTGAATGGGGGGGGGGGGGGCGGAAAAATACATCTTCGCCTATGTACCCAAAAATCCTTGCACCGGCCCTGCTTGGATTGTTATTTCATTGTACCCTGACTTCTGGTATCCTCTGACCTCGGCTCTCTACTCATTTATCCTGATTTCTGGCACCCACTGACCTCTGGCTTACCCACGACTATTCTCCTGGTTTATCCATTTCTGTACTGCGACTTGGAGTATTAACCTGCACAGCCCCCGTGCACAGACTCACAGGCCAGGTGAGTTCTTACCTGACCACCTTGGCCTGTGTTTAATTGCAAGGGTGAGCATATATCTGCGCTACAGACTCCCAACCAAGGTAAGCCGTTACAGTGATAATGATCTGGCAGGGCTCACGAGAAGAACTACAACTTTTCCTTAATTATATAAGTCTAAATGATTATGGGTTAAGATTCACCTATGAGATAGATACCATAATCATCAATTTTTTTAGATATATGTTTTTTTGTAGAAGATCAAGCCATTCAGTCTAAATGTTACTTCAAAAAACAGAAGGAAACAGCTACATACATAGGAAAAGTTGCCATCAGGAAAAATAGTTAGAGTCTATTCCAAAAGGGCAATTTATGAGAGTAAGGCGAAATTGCTCGAAAGATCTGGATTATCAAGAACAGGCTAAACATCTAAAAAACAAATTTATCACAAAAAAATATGAACCATCTTTATTGGAAAGGGAAATTAGAGAAATTGAAAGGCAAGATAGGAAGAAACTAATGACATCTAAACCGAAAAAGGTAATAAAAAACAACTATCAATATTCTTTTGTCACACAGTACAATACTAACCATTGGAAAATGAAAAAAGATTCTAAATAGACATGGGGACATCTTATGTAAGACCCAATATTAGGAAAAGCATTACCAGAAAAGGCACCAATCATTTTTAGAAAAACAAAAAATTTGAAGAATGTATTGGCCCCAAGATATGCGTTAAAAGTCCAGCGAAAAGAGAGTAAAACAAACATAAAAAGCTTTAATCCATGCAATTCATGTAAGGCTTGTAAAAATCAAAGATATTTACAGAAAAAAGAATTCAGTAGCACAATGACTAAAGAAAAATTTAAAGTGAAATCTTATATAAATTGTAACACCAAAAATGTAGTCTACATGCTACAATGCCCCTGCGGGAAACCATACGTGGGAAGAACCTGCAAAAAATTAAAAGACAGAATATTGGAACATCAAAATAATATCCGAAAAAAGTCAACTAAACATATTGTCCCAATTCAACAACTGCAGCAGGTTCAACAGGTTAAATTTTTCCTTCATGGGCATTGAGCATGTAGAACCCTATTGGAGAGGGGGTAATCTTGCCAAGAGACTCTCGCAGAGAAACCTTTTGGATAAACAAATTGAAAACGTTACAGCCTCATGGATTAAATTTAGACATAGATCTGTGGAGCTTTTTTGAGGATTGAAACACTTTTTTTATGTCGCATGTACTTTCTTCTTTATGTTCCCTTTGTAAATATTGCATTTTGCTCTGGTTTATCAAGATCAAAATAATACTTTTATATATAGGTTATCACCTTCAACTATATAAAATCAAACTTAACATATATTTTGAATTAGAGAAATAGAAATCACTGGGGAAATGAAATTTAAAAGAGGTAAATTGTATCCTTTCGGGATCTGTAAATGGCAACTATCGAGATTGATAGAAACTTTGGAGTTAATATAAACCCATAATGATACATGAAATAGGAGAAAGCATCTATCTTGCATTAAAAAAAATAATGGGAAGAATGCAATATATATCTGGGTATTGCACCCTTTTATTCACCATATGGATGTTTGTGCTCTTGAAAGAAAATATATATATATATATATATATATATATATATATATATATATATATATATATATATGTATGTATATATATATATATATATATATATATATATATATATATATTTATATATTCTGTGATTTTTATTTTTAGATTCATTTTCATTTTTATTAATATATTTTTTTTATTTTATTTTTTATTTGTATTTTTATATTTATTTTTACTTTTATGTTTACTTTTATTTTCATTTCATTAACATTTTTATTATTATTACTTATTTATTGCATATTTAAATTTTGATTATTCTACTTTTCATTTCATTTTTTTTATATATTCATTTTTTATATATATATTTTATTCTCTATGTATCTTAATGCAATATAAATGATATGCATGAGGAAAAATAACTATTGATTGTTAGTGATGTCGCGAACATAAAGTTTTCGGTACGCGAACTTCCGCAAATGTTCGCGAACCGGCGAACCAGGCGAACCGACATAGACTTCAATGGGCAGGCGAATTTTAAAACCCACAGGGACTCTTTCTGGCCACAATAGTGATGGAAAAGTTGTTACAAGGTGACTAACACCTGGACTGTGGCATTCCGGAGGGGGATCCATGGCAAAACTCCCATGGAAAATTACACAGTTGATGCAGAGTCTGGTTTTAATCCATAAAGGGCATAAATCACCTAACATTCCTAAATCACAATGGATATGGATTGACACCTGACATATGACATATTGACACCTTTACATATGGATTGACACCTGTCCTCAGAGACCCTGATACACACTAACACAGAGCCGAATAGGGACTGTTCCCCCTACATAGGGTCACTTGGCAGATATGGATTGACACCTGTCCTCAGAGACCCTGATACACACTGACACAGAGCAGAATAGGGACTGTTCCCCCTACATAGGGTCACTTGGCAGATATGGATTGACACCTGTCCTCAGAGACCCTGATACACACTGACACAGAGCAGAATAGGGACTGTTCCCCCTACATAGGGTCACTTGGCAGATATGGATTGACACCTATCCTAAGGATCCCTGATACACACTGACACAGAGCAGAATAGGGACTGTTCCCCCTACATAGGGTCACTTGGCAGATATGGATTGACACCTGTCCTCAGGGACCCTGATACACACTGGGGGGGGGACCTACTGTCCTCCCCCCACCCCTACCCCTCCATGGTGGGTGGGAGCCATAAAAATTAGGGGTGGACCTACTGTCCTCCCCCGGTTCCCACTCCTGCGCGGAGGGTGGGGGCCATAAATCACAATGGGGGGAGGACCTACTGTCCTCCCCCCACCCCCACCCCTGCGCGGTGGGTGGGGGCCATAAAAAAAATGAGGGGGAGATCTACTGTCCTCCCCCACCCCTGCACGGTGGGTGGGGGCCATAAAAATTATGAGGGGGGACCTACTGTCCTCCCCCCGGCCACCACCCCTGCGCGGTGGGGGCCATAAATCACAATGGGGGGAGGACCTACTGTCCGCTCCCAACCCTGCACGGTGGGTGGGGACCATAGAAATATTGAGGGGGCGACCTACTGTCCCCCCCAGCCCCCACCCCTGAGTGGTGGTTGGGGCCCTAAATAAAAATCCCCCCCAATCAAAGGTGACTAGGGGTCCCCGAGCCCCTAGTAATCCACCCCCACCCTAAAAAAGTTACCCCCTACCTACCCCCCTCACCCTAAAAAATAGTGAAGGGGGAATAAAATAACTAACCTGTAAAGAAAAATTCAACTTAGCATTTGACGTCTTATTTTTTTCTAAAATCTTATTTTTTCAGCCCCTAAAAAGGGCAAAATAAAAAGCCATAAACGACGAAAAAAAAAAAAAAAAACGAGCGCAAAAAAAAAAAAAATCCATCTTCACCCATGGAGGGCTCCGTGCAGACTGAGCTCTGTTAGTTATTTTATTCCCCCCTCACTATTTTTTAGGGTGAGGGGGTTAGGTAGGGGGTAACTTCTTTTCGGGTGGGGGGTGGGTGACTAGGGGCTTGGGGACCCCTAGTCACCTTTGATTGGGGGGGGTTAATTTAGGGCCCCCACTCACCACTCAGGGGTGGGGGCCAGGGGGGAGGACAGTAGGTCCCCCCTCATTATTTTTATGGCCCCCACCCACCGCGCAGGGGTGGGGGCCGGTGGGGAGGACAGTAGGTCCCCCCTTCCCCAGTGTGTATCAGGGTCCCTGAGGGTCCCTATTCTGCTCTGTGTCAGTGTCTGGAGGGAGTATCTGCAGTAACACAGAGTGTCTGGAGGGAGTATCTGCAGTAACACCTGGTGTCTGGGGGGAGTATCTGCAGTAACACAGGGTGTCTGGGGGGAGTATCTGCAGTAACACAGGGTGTCTGGGGGGAGTATCTGCAGTAACACAGGGTGTCTGGGGGGAGTATCTGCAGTGACACAGGGTGTCTGGGGGGAGTATCTGCAGTAACACAGGGTGTCTGGGGGGAGTACCTGCAGTAACACAGGGTGTCTGGGGGGAGTATCTGCAGTAACACAGGGTGTCTGGGGGGAGTACCTGCAGTAAGACAGGGTGTCTGGGGGGAGTATCTGCAGTAACACAGGGTGTCTGGGGGGAGTATCTGCAGTAACACAGGGTGTCTGGGGGGAGTATCTGCAGTAACACAGGGTGTCTGGGGGGAGTATCTGCAGTAACACAGGGTGTCTGGGGGGAGTATCTGCAGTAACACAGGGTGTCTGGGGGGAGTATCTGCAGTAACACAGGGTGTCTGGGGGGAGTATCTGCAGCAACACCGGGTGTCTGGGGGGAGTATCTGCAGTAACACCGGGTGTCTGGGGGGAGTATCTGCAGTAACACTTGGTGTCTGGGGGGAGTATCTGCAGTAACACCGGGTGTCTGGGGGGAGTATCTGCAGTAACACTGGGTGTCTGGGGGGATTATCTGCAGTAACACAGGGTGTCTGGAGGGAGTATCTGCAGTAACACAGGGTGTCTGGAGGGAGTATCTGCAATAACACAGGGTGTCTGGAGGGAGTATCTGCAGTAACACAGGGTGTCTGGAGGGAGTATCTGCAGTAACACAGGGTGTCTGGGGGGAGTATCTGCAGTAACACAGGGTGTCTGGGGGAGTATCTGCAGTAACACAGGGTGTCTGGGGGGAGTATCTGCAGTGACACAGGGTGTCTGGGGGGAGTATCTGCAGTAACACAGGGTGTCTGGGGGGTGTACCTGCAGTAACACAGGGTGTCTGGGGGGAGTACCTGCAGTAACACAGGGTGTCTGGGGGGAGTATCTGCAGTAACACAGGGTGTCTGGGGGGAGTACCTGCAGTAACACAGGGTGTCTGGGGGGAGTATCTGCAGTAACACAGGGTGCCTGGGGGGAGTATCTGCAGTAACACAGGGTGTCTGGGGGGAGTATCTGCAGTAACACAGGGTGTCTGGGGGGAGTAACTGCAGTAACACAGGGTGTCTGGGGGGAGTATCTGCAGTAACACCGGGTGTCTGGGGGGAGTATCTGCAGCAACACCGAGTGTCTGGGGGGAGTATCTGCAGTAACACCTGGTGTCTGGGGAGAGTATCTGCAGTAACACCGGGTGTCTGGGGGGAGTATCTGCAGTAACACCGGGTGTCTGGGGGGAGTATCTGCAGTAACACCGGGTGTCTGGGGGGAGTATCTGCAGTAACACCTGGTGTCTGGAGGGAGTATCTGCAGTAACACAGGGTGTCTGGAGGGAGTATCTGCAGTAACACAGGGTGTCTGGAGGGAGTATCTGCAGTAACACAGGGTGTCTGGAGGGAGTGTCTGCAGTAACACAGGGTGTCTGGAGGGAGTGTCTGCAGTAACACAGGGTGTCTGGAGGGAGTATCTGCAGTAACACAGGGTGTCTGGAGGGAGTATCTGCAGTAACACAGGGTGTCTGGATTGAGTATCTGCAGTAACACAGGGTGTCTGGAGGGAGTGTCTGCAATAACACAGGGTGTCTGGAGGGAGTGTCTGCAGTAACACAGGGTGTCTGGGGGGAGTATCTGCAGTGACACAGGGTGTCTGGGTGGAGTATCTGCAGTAACACCGTGTGTCTGGGGGGAGTATCTGCAGTAACACCGGGTGTCTGGGGGGAGTATCTGCAGTAACACCAGGTGTCTGGGGGGAGTATCTGCAGTAACACAGGGTGTCTGGAGGGAGTATCTGCAGTAACACAGGGTGTCTGGAGGGAGTATCTGCAGTAACACAGGGTGTCTGGAGGGAGTATCTGCAGTAACACAGGGTGTCTGGAGGGAGTGTCTGCAGTAACACAGGGTGTCTGGAGGGAGTATCTGCAGTAACACAGGGTGTCTGGAGGGAGTATCTGCAGTAACACAGGGTGTCTGGAGGGAGTGTCTGCAGCAACACAGGGTGTCTGGAGGGAGTGTCTGCAGTAACACATGGTGTCTGGAGGGAGTATCTGCAGTAACACAGGGTGTCTGGAGGGAGTATCTGCAGTAACACAGGGTGTCTGGAGGGAGTATCTGCAGTAACACAGGGTGTCTGGATGGAGTGTCTGCAATAACACAGGGTGTCTGGAGGGAGTGTCTGCAGTAACACAGGGTGTCTGGGGGGAGTATCTGCAGTAACACAGGGTGTCTGGAGGGAGTATCTGCAGTAACACAGGGTGTCTGGAGGGAGTATCTGCAGTAACACAGGGTGTCTGGAGGGAGTATCTGCAGTAACACAGGGTGTCTGGGGGGAGTATCTGCAGTAACACAGGGTGTCTGGGGGGAGTATCTGCAGTAACACAGGGTGTCTGGGGGGAGTATCTGCAGTAACAGAGGGTGTCTGGGGGGAGTATCTGCAGTGACACAGGGTGTCTGGGGGGAGTAACTGCAGTAACACAGGGTGTCTGGGGGGAGTACCTGCAGTAACACAGGGTGTCTGGGGGGAGTACCTGCAGTAACACATGGTGTCTGGGGGGAGTATATGCAGTAACACAGGGTGTCTGGGGGGAGTACCTGCAGTAACACAGGGTGTCTGGGGGGAGTATCTGCAGTAACACAGGGTGTCTGGGGGGAGTATCTGCAGTAACACAGGGTGTCTGGGGGGAGTATCTGCAGCAACACCGGGTGTCTGGGGGGAGTATCTGCAGTAACACCAGGTGTCTGGGGGGAGTATCTGCAGTAACACCGGGTGTCTGGGGGGAGAATCTGCAGTAACACCGGGTGTCTGGGGGGAGTATCTGCAGTAACACCGGGTGTCTGGGGGGAGTATCTGCAGTAACACCGGGTGTCTGGAGGGAGTATCTGCAGTAACACAGGGTGTCTGGAGGGAGTATCTGCAGTAACACAGGGTGTCTGGAGGGAGTATCTGCAGTAACACAGGGTGTCTGGAGGGAGTATCTGCAGTAACACAGGGTGTCTGGAGGGAGTGTCTGCAGTAACACAGGGTGTCTGGAGGGAGTGTCTGCAGTAACACAGGGTGTCTGGAGGGAGTATCTGCAGTAACACAGGGTGTCTGGAGGGAGTATCTGCAGTAACACAAGGTGTCTGGAGGGAGTATCTGCAGTAACACAGGGTGTCTGGAGGGAGTATCTGCAGTAACACAGGGTGTCTGGAGGGAGTGTCTGCAGTAACACAGGGTGTCTGGAGGGAGTGTCTGCAGTAACACAGGGTGTCTGGAGGGAGTGTGTGCAGTAACACAGGGTGTCTGGAGGGAGTGTCTGTAGTAACACAGGGTGTCTGGAGGGAGTATCTGCAGTAACAATGGGTGTCTGGGGGGAGTATCTGCAGTAACACAGGGTGTCTGGGGGGAGTATCTGCAGTAACACAGGGTGTCTGGGGGGAGTATCTGCAGTAACACAGGGTGTCTGGGGGGAGTATCTGCAGTAATACAGAGTGTCTGGGGGGAGTATCTGCTTGTAACATTTATATGCACCAAAAAAAAATTTGAAAAAAAATAATAAAATGGTTGCAGCTTCCAAAATAATCTAAAATGGATGCTGTCTAGTAGGTGGGAGGTTCTGCTAGGGAGGGTGTGCTGCTGATTGGCTGGAATGTGTCTGCTGACTGTGAGGTACAGGGTCAAAGTTTACTCAATGATAAAGAATAGGGGGCGGACCGAACATCGCATGTGTTCGCCCACAGTGGCGAACGCGGACATGCTATGTTCGCCGGGAACTATTCGCCAGCGAACCGTTCGGGACACCACTATTGATTGTTTTTAAATGTTGAAAAATCCTGATCAGAGTGAAGTATTTACTACCCCCCCCCCCTTTTTCCTTGTTTCTACTAATCTTAATATATGCCCGATCGAGATTGAGATCAGAAATAAAGTAACTTCCGGGTTTCGGCAATGGAACGCATGCTGGAACGCATGCGTCATCGGACGTCGAACGTGATGACGTCACATGCGGCAATTGCGAAACAAAGCCGCGAAAAAAGAAAAATGAAGCACCTGTAGGAAATCACCCATCATGTGGACGTAGAGGGGTGTATATAAGGACTGGGGTGGGAGGGGAATGTTATTGTTTATTGCTTGTTTATTTGTACCTGTCAAACACCACACAAGTCCCTGAGGAAGTCCTATTTTGTTGGATGAAACGCGTAGGACCCCTGGTGGTGACATAGAGGGACTACACTGATGATTTTAAACTTTGATGTAAGTTATTAAATACTTATTTTGTACTTCACTCTGAACGTGCACCTTATTTTTACTATACTTTCTTCTTGAGCACATATATCTATGGAGATCCTAACTCAGATAGAAGATTTGGAACTCCTATTCTGAAAAGGAAAAAAAAATCAAGGCTTGCAAACTTCTGTGAAAGTGTGAGTGGCCATTTGTGAATGCAATTTCTACAATTTGCCTATATACACAGTTATACGCTATGTTGTTGTATTTGTGATTGGTTCAGCAGATCATCCCCTTTTTTTTTGTTTATATTGTGTCGAAGACATGAGGGAGTCTTCTGGGATACTACCGGAAATCTTATCCTATACAGGAAAGTTTATTTCTGCTTATATAAATGAAGCACTTATTATACTGTGGTGGGTGTACACACACATTGTTTTTTTCTGTACTAACGGGACACAGATCAGATTTTGGACCACCATGGGGAACCCCTATTTGACCCCGATGAACTGCGTCACCCACGGTCAGCAGAATGGTCCCCCTTGGAACATGTGGCCAGGTATATAGCGTCAAGAGTATGCAAGCCTTTAGATAAGGCGACGCGGAATAAACTACGAGCAGAATGCCCATGCCCCACAGTCCCAGATTATGCCTGCAGAACACCTGCAGTTGACCCGAAAATGATCCAGTTCTTGGGAAAGACCGGCTGGAAACCTAATAAAGGCTTAGACTTTTCCCTATGCAACTGCCAGGATAAAGTCTTAGACATCTTGGGCCCAGCAACCAAGATATTTGAAGAGGTCCAAGACGACCAAGAGCTGGATCGTGCCACTATAAATGGATGGATCCAATGGGTTATTTGCTTGATTGGCAATGCCAACACGGCGATGGCCACGGACGTCGCAAAGCAATACTATTAAAAATAGAACCTAAACTGTTTAAAATGGCTCTGAATGAGCCGGGCGCCCAAGCCAAAGGTCTGCTATTCGGAGACAATTTTGTTAAAGGCTAGGCTCCTTCGTACATACATTTACTGCCATAGACAAAGCACAATCAAACATGCGCAAAGTGTTTCACCCCAAGGTTTTTGGTGGGGTAGGAAGAGCCGTCTGTCCAGCCGTGTTAACAGGAGTTCATTTAGACAGAAGCCAGGCTCGTATACAGGTTGAGCTAGTTTCACAGAACACCGCAATGCTCCGGTGTTCTTCCCACAGCGTGGGCGGCCATGGGTTGCTCGTGGACCACGAAATGCTCACTCAGGACGACGACCTTATGGTAAGTCCTCTCAATTTTCATTCTTCCCTATGGGCAGTGGGGGCAGACTCCGAAATTTTTTCCATATATGGTCCCACATCTCATCAGATGCTTGGGTATTAAACACTGTAAAAGGGTATAACATAGATTTCTCACAGTGCTGATTGCCCCGCAACACCAAGACTTACTGCAATATGTATGGCAAGGAAGGAAGTGGAGATTCACTCCCATTCGGACTATCCTCAGCCCCATGGTGCTTCACCAAACTCATGAAGTCCGTGATCGCTCTATTACGGAGTCGAGGAGTACGTCTCATAATTTACCTGGACGACATCCTCATCATGGGTCAGTCCACCCAACTTGCCAAGACCCATCTAAACTGGACTCAGACTCTATTACAGAAATTAGGCTTCCTCATCAATTGGAAAAAATCCATCTTGGTTCCCACCCAACACATAGAGTTTTGTGTCTCATCGTGGATTCGACACTTCAGACCCTGCACCTGCCAACGACAAAACTGAACAATATAAAGAAGGAAATCAGATGCACTCTGGCAACTCCCCAGCGTACTCTCAAACAATTGTCAGGAGTGATAGGTCTCCTGGCAGCCTTCATACAAGCCATTTTCCCGGGCCCTCTCCATTATTGAGCATTACAACATCTACAAGCTTCCCACTTGAAAGACGGGGTCCCCTAGACAGACATGATCACTCTGAACTTGGAGGCGAAAGACAAACTGAAATGGTGGCTCTTCCATATGGAAGCCTGGAATGGTCGCACCATTTTCGGCACCGCACCAGATGTAATAATAGAATCTGGCGTGAGCTTGCACGGTTGGGGTGCTCGCTGTGGAGATGTATCTACAGGTGGCAGATGGTCCGACGTGGAATCATCCCTCCACATCAATTGTTTGGAACTCCTGGCTGGATCCTTTGCAATCCGCAGTTTCTCGCCAACCCAAGCCCAGTGCCCTATTCTTCTGAAGATGGACAATATATCAGCTGTCCGATATATCAACCACCTAGGGGGCACGAAATCAAAGGTCCTGGCGAATATGGCATGTCACTTTTGTCAATTCTGCCTGACACATGGCATCTCGGTCACGGCGGAACACATCCCGGGTCACTGTAATACCACGGCAGATTGGTATTCACAACACCTCAGGGACCCCAGCGACTGACATCTGGACACCAGGGTCTTCCAAGACATCCAGTCCTTATGGGACCCTATGGACACAGACCTGTTTGCTTCCTGCTTGAATACACAACTTCCCAGATTTTTCAGCTGGAGACCGGACCCATCAGCACTGGCGACAGATGCTTTCACCCATGACTGATCATCCCGACAGGAACTCATGTGATTTTGGCACCATTATGGCACCCAACCATGGTTCCCTCCCCTCCTAGAGATGGCGATAGATGTTGTACCCTGCATCCTCCCACACTTAGAGTACCTGCTTCAGGACCCGGATGGGTCACATCACCCCCTGGTCCAACAAGGCCTACTACATCTCACAGTGTGGCTGGTTTCAGGGGACCTTGGTCAATCGAGGGATTTTCGTAATCAACTCTCCACCTTCTCGAGAGCGCATGGTCCCCGGTACGAGACAGGCTTATAAGTCTACTTGGAACAGATGGCGTGATTGGTGCCTGGTGCCTTCCTAACCTCATTATTTGATGATGGCAAAGCCTACCACACAATAAACCTCTACTGATCTGAAATTTCAGCTGCACACCAAGGTGTAGATGGAATTCCGATCGGACGCCACCCGCTGATATGTAGACTCCTACGCGGCATCAGATTGGCACGTCCCCCACTACCACGCTATTGGGTACTATGGGACATCTCTATCATCCTCAATTTTCTCGAATCTTGGCCAAACAATACCTCTATATCTCGGAAACAGCTGTCAGCAAAGCTAGTCATGCTCCTCTGCCTCATATCCTGCAAGAGGGTTTCCAACGTCAGAGCTCTGGACATTACCGCTCGTTCCTACACCCCGGAAGGGGTCAGCTTCGATATATCTCGAAGAATAAAGACGTCATCAAAGAAAGTGACATACCCATCGTTTCCCGACAGGCCCCTTTATGCCCGGTCACATGCCTACAAACTCACGAACTTCGCACCTCCTCATTACGGGATCCAGCGAAGCACGAACTCTTTGTTTCCTTCCAAACACCGCACCTACCAGTGTCTACGCCTACCCTGGCTCGCTGGGTTAAATGGATTATGTCCCTAGCGGGCATTGACACCTCACTATTCTCATCTCATTCAGTACAAGGAGCAATGGCTTCCAAGGCCTCCTCGATTGGTTATCGTCTTGAGGACATTTTGAAGGCGGCCGACTGTTCCTCAGAATCTACCTTCCATGACTTTTATTTTAAACCATTCAACATTTTGCGGGAACGGTAGTCTAAACCAGAATAATAGGAGCCTCCGTGTCTTAATAAAACTCACAGATTTTATTATTACCATGACGTAAAGTCATGATTTTATTAACGACACGAAGGCGAGTATTATCCCTCCCTCCCATCCCGAAGAAGGATGGAATATGGGTAAGTTGATGCCACGGGTAATCATGGAGTCTTTCATCCTGTTATGCTTGTCAGTACTTGAACTTAACCACAATGGCTTAAGATAATTAAAGTTATAATTTAATAGTCTATGATTTATGCGTACACCCAGTTTTATGCGAAGATATTACCATATTTCTCCTCTCTTTCAGCTTAACCTACTACATATCGTTATGGATATTTCCTTTGTACATGGATCCTTTTTCGGTTGGATGGTTATAATTGTTCGGGATCACAAATAAAGAGGAATCAGATTGGTTGACAGAGCCTATTATGCTGGAGAGTGGAATCCGATTGGCTGTTCCTGTTGCTAAGAAGATATTCCTCTCAGACTGTTTATTGTTCTATACTGGTTATGTAAAAACAAATTTCTTTGCTGCTGAGGGAAATAAAGAGAGTGCAGCATAATACTCGCCTCCGTGTCGTTAATAAAATCATGACTTTACGTCATGGTAATAGTAAAACCTGTGAATTATGTTACATTTAATATTTTACATTCAATTTAATTTTGTTTCAGTGAACTTTTCATATGTTAAACCTACATTAAGTTATACACATGCTTGTATATAAGAGATAAAAAGTTGACCAATCAATATTGTCTATCATAGTTATCATACAGTCAGTTTTCTTTATACTACACATAACAGATATTTAATTAATTTGCTGACCAACTAAAATACAAGTTCTAGTTAGCTAAAAGTTTCACACCACAACACTGGATAGCTATTTGACTAAATATACTCTAAACAAAATTATAAACACAACACTTTTCTCATGAGCTGAACTCAAAGATCTAAGACTTTTTCTATGTACACAAAAGGCCTATTTCTCTCAAATATTGTTCATAAATCTGTGTTAGTGAGCACTTCTCCTTTCCTGAGATAATCCATCCACCTCACAGGTGTGGCATATCAAGATGCTGATTAGACAGGATGATTATTGCACAGGTGTGCCTCAGGCAGGCCACAATAAAAGGCCACTCTAAAATGTGCAGTTTTGTCACACAGCTCAATGACACAGATGTTGCAAGTTTTGAGGGAGCGTGCAATTGGTATGCTGACTGCAGGAATATCCACCAGAGCTGTTGCCTGTGTTAATTCCTCTACTGTAACGGAGCTCCCTGTAACCCGACTGGTTACCTCCGCTAAAGGGACTGCTTCCAATCTGGAACAAGGGAAAGGATAGGGGAACTAGCTCTCTGCGCTTCCAGGGGCTGGACGGCACTCAGTCCTGGGAGCAGCTCAGTCCTTACAAGGACTTTCCCCGCTGCATCTTCCACCAGCTGCGACAAGCTAGCCCAAGGATTAACCCTGACTTTACCTGAGGAAGAGAGGAAAACTCTCAAAAGCTTGTCTTTGAAATATTATGTTAGTCCAATAAAAAAGGGTATCATTGCATACTGCAATACTCTGGTATTTTGGCATCTTGACTACTGGACTAATATGGCTAATACAATCTACAATATATATATATATATTCTGGTTACCCCTCAGTCTCCTGATTGTGATATGAGGCCTTCTTACCATCTGGATCTCCCACAAACCTTATTTTGGAATACGAAAAAGGAGAATCAAAAGGAGAACACCTGAATGGTGCAAAGAAGCATACTAAGAGAGTCATATGATGGTATGACTCCAACATTGTGAGTGACACTACTACCATTTATCCTTCACATTGTCTAGTTTAGACATACTACGCTATTTTGTATATACTATTGTGTTTTACAGATTATTCAAGATTTTAGCGGCTCCACCTACTGCTTTGTATGTATCAATACAGTATATAACTAATTCTGCCGATTTGTGCTACAATGTAACTACAATACCCACCATTGTGACATGCCAGAAGAACTAAACTTGTTGTCCCTGGAATCCAGACGCACCATTCATATTTCCAGCCTTGTGTTTAAGAGCTTTTCTGGGAAGCTCCCGCCCTACCTGAGCAGAATGCTCTTCCTGGCTGTCCCCACCTCCTATAAGCTCTAAACCAGTACCAGCACTTTATTTAGTCTACCTCAATACAAAAATAAAGCATCCTGATCCTCCTTTTCCTACAGAGCACTGCAATTATGGAATGACCTCCGGCACACTTTCAAATATTTCCCAAGCCTAAAATCCTAGAGATCCCTCTCTATATACCTCAAAGCAGAATGCGCGTGTCATGGCTGATTATGTATTTCCTACCTGTTCTATGTTAAATGTTGTATATATTGTGTATTAATATTGTTTTTGTATTTTAGTGTACCCTAATATAACAATGCAATGATTTGCGGACCCAGGACATACTTGAAAATGAGAGAAATCTCAATGTATCTTTCCTGGTAAAATATTGAATATATATATATATATATATATTTTTATATATATATATATATATATATATATATATATATATATATATATATGTGTGTTTAAGGCCGTAGGCCTGAATTTGTGGGAGGAGTTAGCGTTCCTATAAAACTCTACTCCCCTCTCCTTACCTTTGCCATAACGTCTGCTGTTCACCCCACCCCCCGCACCCACTCTTTTTTACAGGCCTACCCCCTATGTCGGTTCTGGCACACCTCACCAACATTACCAATCATATAGTATTGTCACAGTCACTAATTAACCGACCACAAATATATATACAAAAACGAAAATTCCTTGCACTCTAGCTCAACAATAATTAAATTAGCCGGGTGCCAGTCCCTGAGGCACTAGTAGATATACTTAATAAACAAAAGTTGGGGCTGCACTCACAGTCTTCAGATAAAACTGTGTTATAAAAAAGTGTTTATTGAATTTCCAGGGTGATCAGGAGATGGACATTTCAGTCCCCTGCTGGGACTTTATTCAGAATCAGGTTATCCTATATGTATATTTATATATAAAATTTGTATAATAATCAAGATCATGTAAGACCAAATTATAATTTTCAAATTTTATACATGCTGAAATAGAAAACTAGTCTGGTTTTCATTAGAATTTTGCAGTACATGGATTGATTTATCATCAAAATAAGTGGAAACTAGAATACTGTGTAACAAAAAATTGTTTAACTTTAAAGTAACAAACATTAAAGCAGCAACAGGGGTAAATTATTTTAGGCTTTCTGGCAACTAGCTGGCACATAACAGTATGAGTTAGATATAAATGAAGTCTGACAACAAGTAGTATACTTTCAAAGCAAGATTGAATGAACGAGTTTCAAATACGTCAAATGGTCAGTAGATGAATTGTGAAAGTCTCAGTCACAAAACTACAAAGTTGTAGTTTTAAAAGCAAAACACTTTTAATTATAAACACAGCATATTTTACTCAAAGGACAAACTACAGAATAATGGAATACCAGCCACATTTAAAAGCTCACTAGGAAACAAAAGTTGATGAGATGGACAGGCAGATAATTGTTGAATGACATAGATTAAAACCTGAAAAGTTAACATAAAATTAAATCAGAGATCGGAAGATGGACGCATAATTCGACAGCTCCCTCTCCCCACAGCATACTATGAACCACCATCCGCATCCCACATCACCCCCAACCCACCAGCATCAACACCCCACCTCACCATGGGTGGCAGGAAAAAAAAATGAGATGCCACACCGTCGGTCGCACCATGTTCCGGGCGCAAGGGGACCCACAGAGGCCTACCTACTCCCAACAAGAGGAGGAACAGGGTTCCAACTCCGAGGAGACCGATATTACTCCGGACCCCTCAGCCCCTCTCACCATTGGGGTCCTCCACACCATGCTGACAGAGGCCACGGCGGATATTAAATCCCACATGGCCATGGAAATTGGCAAACAGCTCGCAGGCCTCAGAGCTGATGTGGAGGCGCTTTCTACCCGCACCGACAAGACAGAGGTACGGATCTCTACACTAGCATCAACCTCCACTAAGCAGGCCCAAAACCTATCTTACTTACATGGCCGCATGGCGGCAATGGAGGACGGCCTTGAGGACCTGAAAAACAGGTCGAGGAGGAATAACCTCCGCATTCGGGGCCTACCTGAATCTGTCTCGGCAGAGTCTCTGATCCCCACACTGAGGGACATCTTTAAAACCATGGCACCGAACTAAACGTTACAAAATATGGAAATGGACAGAGCTCACAGGGCACTGCGCCCCCCAAACTTAAATCTCACCACCCCGAGGGGCGTTATCACCCACCTCCATTACTTCCAAACAAAAGAAAAACTGTAAAAACCTAGCCAGGGATCGACCACCAAATTACAAAGATGTCCGCCTCACATTTTTTCAAGACCTGGCCCCCAACGACGCTTAAAAAAAGAAGAGACCTAAAATCACTCACCCTGGCCCTCCAACAACAAGGACTCAAGTACACCTGGGGTCACCCCTTCAAACTTATCATAAAAAGAGACGACTAGACATACATACTCACCAATGTAGCAGAAATGTCCCACTTGCAGACTCCCTAGGGATCCAACTGCTGAATCTGACTCCCCTGCAGGGATACGGGGGGAGGGGGATCGCTCAAGGGACGGGTTGAGGTCCCCTCACTCTAACAAGAAGAAAAGGATGACTCAATTGAATGAACCTGACACTTTGAGACCCCACCAAAGAGGCCAGACACCGGAATGCCCCGGTGAATAGACGGACTTTCACACACACATCACTGGGCCATCCCTCTGTGGTCATGGAACTCTGTACTACACAACCAACACAGCCCTGAAAGTGTCGGCCCCTACTCATCCACGCTGGCCTCGACCCCCTCCCACCAACACCCATAGCACTGAACCTCCTCTCGAACCTCCTTACCGCTCTCCAACCACAAATTGGAGCCGCCAACCTGGATTCCCGAATGGGGTAAAGTCTGGACTCTGCCCAAACTCCCATACTCATCAATCCACCCCTGAGCGCCAACAACACACCTTCTTGGAAAGCGCAACGCTTCACGATGACTGACTGGATCCACTCTCCTTCAAGACACGAGACGGGGAACGGCCTGGCAGCCACCCGGTCGCACACAGCAATCAGCATACCTCGACCGCTCGATCGATACGGGAGACAGACTATAATGAGATTCCTGATACTGACTCCTACCAACCTCAGCCAGTATAGTATACAGGGACACAATGGGGGAAAAGGGGGGGTACTGGACACACTTTGGGAGGGGGAAATCCACCTGGAGGGGTACCATCCACAAAAGGGTAAAGGCATCCCCATGGGGGAACACTATTGGCCCCTGTGTCTACTCCCTACCCACCTACCCTGACAGGCACCAAGACCAGAACACAACCACACAGAGGCTACACCCCCACATTATGCCCACCACAAAGATGCCTCCCACTGGCAAGACATAGTGAGGTCTAAAGGTACAAACCCCCACACACTTTGCATGGGATGAGACACACTGGTCATGATATAACTGAGCGGACACACCAGCCCTACCTAGGAAGGGACGGGGGGAGGAGGGGAAGGGAAAGGAATGTGTAAATGTATAGAAATGACTGGACTACGGGGGGCATGGCTTAGCCCTATAACCTATTTAGGTTTGCTATAAGGGGAAACCCTCCTGCAGATATGTTCAATGTTTAAGAAGGTTCAAATGTATACTTGTATTACTATGTTTATGTTTTTTTCTACGCTTTAATCTTATGTTACAGAAGGCTTCTCAACAGACAACACACCTCTATAAATGATACCCGGATTGGGGGCAAGGGCCACATCCCTCCCCAACATTTGCAGCAACGAAGGGACCACTCAAGTACTCCAATACACAACATGCCATACTGATCTACAACTAACCATGAGTGATACATAGTACCCAGTGTGGGGGGGAGGGAGAGATGGGAACATGAAAAACCTATCTCCTCTCTCCTTCACCTCACCCACCCGGGTCCCACCGGGGACACTATCTACATACACCACCCACCCCAAGGCACCACCAACACCCCCCAACACTTCCTGGCAATAAAACAGTGAGACCAGGGAACACCCCCTAGTTGATACCCTCCTCCCCTACATCCCCCTCCCCCACTGACCACAACACTACACATACGGGTCCTCTGCTCTCGGCCTCATAACACAGGCGCACGCGAAAGCCCATGCTGACAAAAATTGAATGCACATCCCTCAACAGCAAGGGCTAACCACCACCAATTGATGTGCTGGGCGACCATAACAGGGACAGACATCATCCTCCTCCAGGAAACACACTCCGAGACCTCCAGACACTTCCCCCTTAAAAATAGACACTATAAAGTATGCCATTTAGCAACTCCCTGAATGGAAAACGAAACGGAGTAGCACTCCTGCCCACTACACATCACAAGCACGCACGCAGACCCTCAGGGCAGGTATCTCATGATAGCAGGGCGCTATGGCAAACATAAATACGCCATCACCTCGGTGTATGCTCCCAACACACCAGTTCCATCTTTCTGGACAGCCCTATGGGCACATTTAAAGCTATTTCCCTCCCATCATGTGATAGTAGAAGGTGACTTCAATGCGGTCATGGCTCCACACATAGACCGTAAGCGTCACTTGCACAGCAAGACACGGACACCTCACTGCGTTCCAAACTGGCCTCCAAGATGTATGGAGACTACAAAACCCCACGAATCCTGACTTTACCTTCTATTCACACCCACTTGACATGTTCTTAACATCCCCCCCCTCTTATCATGGGATGCCACACCCTCGATCGGAACAATAGCATGGTCAGACCATGCAGATATCTCCCTCATGTTTGCAACACCACAAACAGCAAGACCTTGAACCTGGCGACTAAACCCCGCCTTATTACACATCCCAGAAATTAGGATGAACGTCCGCAAAGGAATTGCGGACTACTTCACCACTAACGATCACTCAGTGGCATCCGTGGGCACATTGCGGGCAGCCCACAAAGCTGTCATATGGGGCACATTGATAGCGGAGGCCTCTTGCCACAAGAAACAAAAACTGCGCGAATTGAAAACACACCTCCATTTGCTCAGGACCCTTGAAACTCACCACAAACAAATTCCCACTGCCGCACTGCTAACACAGATAAAACCCACCAAGCCAAAAAATCATACCTAGCCAAGGTCTCCCAGAGGGCACTTCAATGGAGCAAACAGCTATTCTATGAAAAATCAAATAAGGTGGACACCATATTGACCCACAAACTCTGCCATAAAACCCACACCAAACACTTGATTGACAAGATTAACTCACCAAGTGGACACATATATAAAACCACTGACCACATAGCAACAATTTTCCCTGACTATTTCACCCCACTGTATGACCACACACCAGACCGCCCCCCACAACTCCACAGAGATATAGAAACATACCTCAGAGACACCACTCTGCCAAGGCTGTCCGCTCCCATTACGACAGACGAAATAGCAAATACCCTGAAAACAATAAAACCCAACAAATGCCCAGGACCAGATGGCTTCACTGGCCTCTATTATAAGACTTATGCAGACGTTCTTATCCCCCATCTCACGGTGCTCGGGAACTCGCTCCTACAAGGAGACACACTCCCAAGAGACATGTTAATGACCAATATCTGCCTCATCCCAAAGCCCAACAAATCAATATGGACCCAGGACACTACCAACCCATATCCCTCCTCAACGTAGACACAAACATTTTCACAAAAACCCTGGCCAATTGGATCCAACTCCTCCTCCCGAAACTAATCCACCCCGACCAGGTCGGTTTCATTCCCATGAGACAAGCGGGAGACAATACGAGACACACGTTGGACCTTATGTGGGTGGTTGTAGCGGTACTTACCTTATCCGGGGGCCGGCCGCGGTCCTCTCTTCAAGCCGCGCGCGGTCCTGCGGCTGCACGAGCCGCGCGCGGCTCATCCAACTGCTCAAACAGGAAGGCGGGCAGTGACCGCGAGAAGCGGTCACGTGTCCCGCCTGCAGCTAAGAGCGCGCCGCGAATCTCGGGCGCGCTCTTAAAGAGACAGTGGGAGCCTAAATTGCAAAAAGGCTCCCATTGGCTCCTGTCACGCCAATCACCCCATACACTTACCTGTTGGGGGAGTGGAAGTGACAGGAGCCAATCACGTTAGTTTGAAGGCTACTTATACTTACCCTTTTCCCTTAGTTCCTTGCCCTATCGTGGTTTCTGCTACAGTTCCCTTTAGTGCTTGTTGTGTTCAGTTGTGTTTCTCCGTATTTGACCTTGGCTTTGTATTCTGACTTCGTTTTCGCTTTATCCTTGTCTGTACTGTTTGCCGGCTTGCTGATTCCTGTGTACCAGACCCCGGCTAGTTCTCGTTTACGCTGTCTCTTTGTGCCCTTGACCTCGGATCGCTCCTGACTCTGTACTTCTCCTTTACGTCGAGTCCGGCCACTCTAAGGTCCGGTAGACGTATCTCTCCTCTGTGCTGTCTTCTGTTTTGCTGGATCCTGCGTGTAGGGGTATATACTCGTTACATTACGATAGGGCCATGGACCCCGCAGATTTAGCTCAACAGATGGCGACCCATGAGGCTAGATTTGTAGAGCAGGATCACCGTATGGATCAAATAGCTCAGGCTCTCCAGACGCTCTTAGCTAGAACCATTCCAGCAACCTCACCTAACCCTCCTGCACCCCTGCTTCCTGAAGTATCGACTATGCCTAATGCTACAGCACATTTAACGCCTCCTCCTAGGTATGGAGGGGATTCTAAGACATGCAGAGGGTTCATTAACCAAATAGAATTTCATTTTGAAATGTATCCACGTTCATTTCCCACAGAGAGGTCCAAAGTTGGGTTCTTTATGCACCAACTTACCGACAAAGCACTTGAATGGGCAAACCCTATTTGGGAGGCTAATGGACCTATGGTGCATAACTTTCACAGTTTCCTAACAGCTTTTCGCAGAACTTTTGACACTATGAAAAGGTCTAAGAATGCCGCTAGAGCATTAATGAGGGTTAAACAGGGTTCTAGGTCTGTGGCTGATTACGCTATACAGTTTCGTACCCTTGCCTCACAGGTCGATTGGACCAATAATGGGTTAACTACTGCCTTCATGGAAGGCTTATCAGATTCTATATTGGATGAGGTAGCGGCTAAGGAACTTCCTGTTGCCTTAGAGGACCTTATTGACTACCTCATCGATATAGATAATAGGATTCGGGACAGGCTCTATACCAAGAACAGGAATAGACGTTTTGTTACGCCTATTCACCCCAGAGTTAATCCACCGGAGAGTGTAAAAGTATCTGAAGAGGAGCCAATGCAATTAGGGGTTGCCAAACTCTCTGATAATGAAAAATTACATAGGAGAAGAGAGGGACTCTGCCTATATTGTGGTAGGAGAGACCATATGGTAAAGGAGTGTCCTCTGCTCCCGGAAAACTCTCGCACCTAAGACCTTATAGGGGACTGGCCTTGGGTGTGATTTCTAAGTCTCCTACATTGCCTCCTAACCGACTGCTTCTCCCTGTTTCTTTACATATGGGAGAGAGTTGTATAGTTGAAAACATATACGCCCTGGTTGACTCTGGGGCAGCTGAGAATTTTATAGACTCTGGTTTTGTAAAGAAAAACAATATTCCCATCAGGGAGAAGGAGATACCCTTGGCCGTTGAGGCCATAGATGGTAGACCATTGATATCTCCAGTTGTTACTCATGAGACTGCACCGCTACACATGTACACAGGGGTTCTACACTATGAAACCATTCGGTTCCAGGTCATCACCTCTCCCTCTTCACAGTTGGTATTAGGGTATCCATGGTTACGTGCCCACAATCCCATTTTTGACTGGGAGACAGGGCAGATAAAATCATGGAGTGAAGCCTGCCATGAGTCATGTACTATTGAAGTCACGCCTGTGAATTCTATTAACGTTCCTACTGTTCCTCCTTTATCTACGGCTATACCCTCTCAGTATTTAACTTTAAAGACTGTCTTTGATAAAAGAGAGGCTGACAAATTACCGCCTCACAGACCCTACGATTGTGCTATTGATTTGTTGCCTGGTACTATACCTCCCAAGGGCAGGGTGTACCCCCTATCGGTTCAAGAAAATCGTGTCATGGAGGAGTACATTAAAGAATCATTAGAAAAGGGATTTATTAGGAGATCCTCTTCTCCGGCTGGAGCGGGGTTCTTCTTTGTATCGAAGAAAGAAGGTGATTTAAGACCTTGCATTGATTATAGAGGTCTTAATAAAATCACCATCAAAAATGCTTACCCTATACCGTTAATAACAGAATTGTTTGACAGGCTCAAACATGCTACGGTATTCACCAAATTAGATCTTAGAGGAGCATACAATTTGATACGTATAAAAAAGGACCACGAATGGAAGACAGCCTTTAACACTCGGTCAGGTCATTATGAGTATACCGTCATGCCATTTGGGCTTTGCAATGCCCCAGCAGTGTTCCAAGAATTTATTAATGATGTCTTAAGGGACTTTATTCACTCATTTGTTATTGTGTACTTGGATGACATTTTAATATATTCTACAGACATTCACACTCATCACAGACATGTTACGACAGTTCTGAAGACCCTTCTTGCTAATGGTCTTTATTGCAAATTAGAAAAATGTCTATTCGACCAATCCGAGGTCCAGTTTTTAGGGTATTTGATTTCCGCTGAGGGTTTTCGGATGGATCCCCAGAAGCTCGCTGCGGTCATAGAATGGCCTCTGCCGCAAGGTCTGAAAGCCATCCAGCGTTTTCTGGGTTTCTCTAATTATTATAGACGTTTTATCAAAGGTTTTTCGTCTATAGTAGCGCCTATTACTCGTATGACTAAAAAGGATGGCAATACACGTGTCTGGTCTACTGAGGCACTTCAGGCTTTTGACTTTCTTAAGACTACGTTCGCCTCTGCCCCTATTTTACAGCATCCTGTCCCCTCATTGCCATATATACTTGAGGTTGATGCTTCCGATATAGGGGTAGGTGCTGTCTTATCCCAAAGAGAGTCTCCTGACAAGCCATTGCATCCTTGTGGCTTCTTTTCTAAACAAATGTCCAAAGCAGAAAGGAATTATGATGTGGGTAATCGCGAACTCCTTGCTATCATTTTAGCACTCAAAGAATGGAGACATTTGTTAGAAGGCACTAAGGATCCCATCCTCATATTTACGGATCATAAGAACCTGTCCTACCTTAGCGAAGCTAAAAGATTGTCTTCAAGGCAGGCTAGGTGGTCACTGTTCTTGTCTCATTTTAATTATATAATCACCTATAGGCCAGGTGACCGGAACACTAAAGCGGACGCTCTGTCCAGACAATTCGAGACTATTGACAAACAGGAGATTGATGTCACTCCTGTCATTCCCCCAGACAGGATAATAGCAACTACTATATTGTCTATTTCCTCGTCCCTCTTGCAGGCCATACAAGCGAAACAGAGCATGGCACCTGGCGAGAGGCCTAATGATAAATTGTTCGTTGACGTTCCCGAGAGACGGGATATTCTGTCACTGTATCACGATACTAAGACTGCTGGACATCCTGGTATTTCCAAAACAGTGTCAGCCGTTTCTCGGTATTTCTGGTGGGATACCTTACGTAAGGATGTTACTGACTATATAAGTGCTTGTTCTACATGTGCATGTATGAAAACCTCTCGTAGAGTTCCTTGTGGGCTGTTGCATCCGTTACCCGTTCCCGAGAGACCTTGGTCTAATCTATCAATGGATTTTATTGTTGAATTACCCCCTTCGAATGGTAACACAGTCATCCTAATGATAGTAGATCGGTTTTCCAAAATGGCTCACTTTGTGTCTCTTCGCAAGTTGCCCACTTCCAAGGAACTGGCTCTTATCTTCGCTAAAGAAGTGTTTCGATTACATGGTATTCCCTTATCTATTGTATCCGATAGGGGTAGCCAATTTATTTCCAGGTTCTGGAAAGCCTTTTGTTCGGAGATGGGTATTTCCCTCTCATTTTCTTCCGCTTACCATCCCCAGTCTAATGGAGCTGCTGAACGTGCCAACCAGTCTCTGGAGCAGTACCTCCGTTGTTTTGTGTCTCACCATCAGGACAATTGGTCTGACCTGCTTCCTTGGGCTGAATTTGCTCGGAATAACGCCACTCATGATTCTTCCGGCAAAAGCCCTTTTTACGTTGTCTATGGCCAGCATCCCGTTGTTCTTCCGGCTGCATTCTCCTCACAGGGCATGCCAGTTCTGGATGAGCATTTGGCTGGTTTGCGTAATACTTGGGAGCAGGTTCAGCGTTCTTTGGTGGACTCTGCTGCCCGCCAGAAGGCTCAGGCTGACAAGCATCGCAGAGCGGCTCCTTCCTATGTTGTGGGGGACAGGGTTTTGCTTTCCACACGGAATATTCGCCTCCGGGTGCCTTCTATGAAATTGGCTCCCCGCTTCATTGGTCCTTATCGCATTATACATAAGGTTAATCCCGTTTCTTATGCCTTGGGTCTGCCTAAAAATCTGCGTATACCCAATGTATTTCACACCTCGTTGTTGAAGCCTTACGTACGCAACCGCTATACCCGGAGTACACCCCCTCCCCCTCCTGTCTCTGTGGAGGGTCATGAGGAGTTCGAAGTGTCTGCTGTTATTGACTCTCGTTTCCTCAGGGGTCGGCTTCAGTACTTGGTACATTGGAAGGGTTATGGGCCTGAGGAGCGCAGTTGGATTTCTGCGGATGCTGTTCATGCTCCCCGCCTTGTACGTTCTTTCCATTCGCGTTTTCCTGCCAGACCTGGTCCTGCCCGCCCGGAGGGCGTGTCCTCAGGGGGGGGTACTGTAGCGGTACTTACCTTATCCGGGGGCCGGCCGCGGTCCTCTCTTCAAGCCGCGCGCGGTCCTGCGGCTGCACGAGCCGCGCGCGGCTCATCCAACTGCTCAAACAGGAAGGCGGGCAGTGACCGCGAGAAGCGGTCACGTGTCCCGCCTGCAGCTAAGAGCGCGCCGCGAATCTCGGGCGCGCTCTTAAAGAGACAGTGGGAGCCTAAATTGCAAAAAGGCTCCCATTGGCTCCTGTCACGCCAATCACCCCATACACTTACCTGTTGGGGGAGTGGAAGTGACAGGAGCCAATCACGTTAGTTTGAAGGCTACTTATACTTACCCTTTTCCCTTAGTTCCTTGCCCTATCGTGGTTTCTGCTACAGTTCCCTTTAGTGCTTGTTGTGTTCAGTTGTGTTTCTCCGTATTTGACCTTGGCTTTGTATTCTGACTTCGTTTTCGCTTTATCCTTGTCTGTACTGTTTGCCGGCTTGCTGATTCCTGTGTACCAGACCCCGGCTAGTTCTCGTTTACGCTGTCTCTTTGTGCCCTTGACCTCGGATCGCTCCTGACTCTGTACTTCTCCTTTACGTCGAGTCCGGCCACTCTAAGGTCCGGTAGACGTATCTCTCCTCTGTGCTGTCTTCTGTTTTGCTGGATCCTGCGTGTAGGGGTATATACTCGTTACAGTGGTACACACCAGGCGGATCCCTACACTCCTTCTATCAATGGATGCCGAAAAGGCATTTGACCGCCTGCTATGGCCGTTCCTTTTTGCCACACTAAGAAAATTCAGATTCCCTGACCACCCTCTATAATTATCCCACAGCCACGCTCCTCATCCCCAATGCAACACACCCTGAATTCACAATCAAGAATGGGACGAGACACGGTTGCCCATTCTCCCCACTCCTGTTCGCTCTCTCCCTTGAACCCCTACTCCAGAACATACGCAACAACCAAACAATAAAGGGACTGACAGTCACAAACGACAAGTATAAAATAGCGGCATATGCCAACAACATCCTCCTGACTGTCACTGACCCGGAACACTCCCTACACCCGCTAATCACACTCCTACAGGATTACGCCCAACTCTCAGGCTATAAATTGAACCTTGAGAAAACAGAGGCCCTCCCACTGGGAATTCCGCAAGCATCTCTGGACCGCATAAAAGAGACCCACCCATTCACTTACAAGTCGCAGAGCAGTCACTACCTGGGCACACACCTTCCCGCGGACCTATCCATGACATACGCTTTAAATTACACTCCATTACTTCACCAAGCACGACTCGACCTACAGAGGTGGCGACCCATGTCCATATCCTGGCTAGAAAGGATAGCTACAATTAAGATAAACCTTCTTCCCCGGTTCCTGTACCTGTTTCAAGCATTGCCAATCCCCATCTCTAAGCATGACTTCAAAATGCTCCAAACTAAAATAGATGAATTTGTCTGGTTGAACAGAAGACCAAGAATAAAATGATGCATGATGTACAAAACCACTAAAACCGGAGGGGCCCAGGACTCCCTAATTTTTACCATTACTACCAAGCGGGCCAACTTGCACAAATACAAAACATGCACTCACAACCGGCTGCCAAAATCTGGGTTGACCTTGAGCACGACCTCCTGGGAAGGGACCACCAACTGCTCATCATTTGGCTTCCCAAAGGAGACAGGCCCACCACTCCACAGACATCCCCTGCCCTACACACATCTTTCCTCATATGGGACAATACCGTCCCGTGCCATCCCATAGTCAATACACCATCACCTCTCACGCCTATCTTGCGAAAAAAAATTATTCCCCCAGGAATGACACCCCAAGACTTTGCGAGATATGAAGACAATGGACTCTACATATTCTTTCACTTCTTTCAGGGCCAACGACTCCAACCATTCCTAGACTTACCGAGACAGACCCAATTAAACACTTTCGACCACTTCCGCTACATACAGATTCATAACTTCCTAGAGGAACCAAGAAACAAAACCACAGCTACCACCACACTAACACGATTTGAAAGGGCCTGCATACACGCACCAATACAAAAAGGGCAAATTTCCACTATATACCTCCTCCTGAATTCCAACTCCCCAGAAGATGCCCTCTCGTATACCAAAGCATGGGAGAGGGATATAGGCCACGCGGAAGACCCATCAGACTGGGCGGATATCTGGGAGGCCACGGCCTCACTCACGATCTGTGTCAACCACAAAGAGCAAGCTTATAAGTCGCTACTCCACTGGTATCTTACACCCCTGAGACTCAAACAAATGGGCCTAGTGGACACAGACTCCTGCTGGAAGGGCTGCGGCCTCAAAGGTACCTACGTACACCTCTGGTGGGAATGCCCGCAGATCTCCCAACTCTGGAGAAAAGTAACCAATTTAGCCTCCAGGATACTACACACAGACATACCAATTACTGCTTTCTAAACCAGGGGTTCTCAACCCAGTCCTCAGGACCCCCTACCAGTCCAGGATTTGGGGATTACCTGGGTGTGTCTAAGGTGTTTAGAAAAAGGGAAAAAAACACCTTAGACTCTAAGGTGTTTTTTTCTTCTTTTTCTAAACACCTTAGACACACCCAGGTAATCCCTAAACCCTGGACTGGTAGGGGGTCCTTGAGGACAAGGTTGAGAACCCCTGCCCTACACCCTTCTACCTAGAGCCCAGAACAAACTAGTGGCAAAACTGGCACTCGCCGCCAGACACACAATAGCGGAGCAATGGGGTAACCAAAATGTACCCCTCCTATTGACAATGATCACACAAATCACAGAAACAATGGTAATGGACAGATTGTCAGTCCTGCTGCATGACACAACACAAAACTATTACAAAATCTGGGATCCATGCATCCAGGGACGCGCGCTGGGGTGTGAGCAGAGGGCCCGGGGGTTGGACAACACACGCTCCAACGCAACTGTAGGAAGGACCACATCTCCCCCTCATACAGGGGTCCCACTTTGGGCCTGATACACCCAACCCCACTTGACTCCACTCCCACTCCGACCCCCACTCCCAAGAACCTCATCACCACTAAGTCACCACCACAGAAACCAAATACCCAAACTTCACACAAGCAATGAATCGAAATAGAACTAACCCACAGCTCTAAAAGCCGTTGGAAGCCTCCACTACTCACACGCCCACCCACCACCAAAATCCCAGAAGTAGGACCCGACAGCAGAAATGGGGAATCTAACCCCAACGTGTACAGGGCTATAACAAACCCCGTTAAGAACTCAGACAAGTAATCCTCCGCAAACCGTGACACATCACGTACAACCCTAACATCCACCCCAACCACCAACAACAACCTCACACCCACTTACCTTCTACACCAACAAAAATCAAGGTGGACACACATAGCGAACACACACGGTGACCAAGTATAGACACAAAATTACAGGTACTACTACACCAAAAGTGGATCTATCTGAGGCATACACGACCACACCACCACAGGAACAATAACGGCATGTACCAATCAAATTTATAAAATGCATACTATAACTGAGCTGTACCCAAAGCTAAATACTTATGTGAAACCTCATGTAATTACTACCCTCCCCTTTTTTTCCACTCTGTATCACAAAATACCCTGAGTTATAATGGAAAAAATTGAAAATAAAGAATTTACAAAAAAAAAAAAATTAAATCAGAGATGAGGTTTGGGGAAAACATCCTCACATTCATTGGAACACTTTGAGAGGCATTAACACCTGCAATCCTGCAATCCATGCATCAAATGGCATAAAACAGGGCTTTCTCTTTATACTCACTCTTGAATTCTTACGTACATTCAAGCATATCTGCATATGTCATGTATAACATATGCTTCCCAGCATGTCTCGTCATACTGACCACATGCTATTCTTTATTACCAAACCCCAGGTTTCCCTCCGCAACTTGGCGTCTTTGCTTCGGGAATTTGACCAAACTCCAATCTCTATTTGCAGAAGAATTAGGATCTAACTTTCATATTCTGTGGTTCTGAGAAAATTAAATACCTTAGATTGTTTCTATCTGCTGATATTTCTTCACTATACTAAAGAAACTTTGTTCAAATTCTCACCTGGCTAAAGGATGATCTCTGCTTGTGTTTTTTCCCCCACCTGGCTGGAAAAGAATCAAAACGATCTAGGTGAATTTTCTCCCTAGGTTAGTGTACCTATTTCCGATGGATCTGGTGGTGGTGCCTAATCGTTTCTTTGACTCTTTAACCACAGCAGTCCTGAAATTCCTATGGAGAGTGCAGGCTCCTAGAACAAAGCTGGCAAAGCTGCTGCTACCCAAGGTGAGGAGTGGCTTGCACTTACCTTGTTACTTCCAGCTTCTGGAATGGCATAATAAGGCATACCCTAAAGTTTGGAACACACTGGAGAAATCTGGACCATTTTCTACCCTCTTTTCCATTACTTAAATAGGGAATATTCCATGAATAACAACATTATCTATCTCACCTCTTAATTGGAGGGACCTTCCAGACTTAGCATAATGGGCAGTTTTGATGTGGTCTTTCTTCTACCCCATATCCATTGATTCCCATCCAGGGAGGGTTTGCAAAATCCTATCCATTTGTATAGACAGTAAGCCAGGGCCGACGCTACCTGTTAAGCGGACTAGGCAGCCGCCAGGAGTGCCGGCCCCCCTAATGCTGCAGCCGCCCGAGCGCTCTGTAGAGAGCCTCAGGTGGCTGCAGCTTTGCCCGGGCTGGTGCGTCCATGAGGGCGCACCGCCCGGGCGCAGCATGAGGAGAGGGACTGACAGGAGGGAAGCGCTCAGCGCTCCCTCCTGTCACTCCCTCACTGTAGCGTGGCCAAGCGCTGCATGGTCCGCAGGTACAGGGAGTATCTGTCTCCTGTACACGGCCGGACTAACAGGAAGTGAACACTGAGTGTTCACTTCCTTTTAGTCCGGCCGGGTACAGGAAACAAAAGCTCCCTGTACCCGCGGACCATACAGAGCACGGCCACGCTACAACAGAGGTAGGGGAGGGGGGGGAGAAAGAAACAGGGGGGGTGGAAGAAACAGGGAGGGGGGGAGAAAGAAACAGGGAGGGGGGAGAAAGAAACAGGGAGGGAGGGGGGGGAGAAAGAAACAGGGAGGGAGGGGGGGAGAAAGAAACAGGGAGGGGGGGGAGAAAGAAACAGGGAGGGAGGGTGGGAGAAAGAAACAGGGAGGAATGGGGGGGAGAAAGAAACAGGGAGGGAGGGGGGGAGAAAGAAACAGGGAGGGAGGGGGGGGAGAAAGAAACAGGGAGGGAGGGGGGGGAGAAAGAAACAGGGAGGGAGGGGGGGAAAGAAACAGGGAGGGAGAGGGGAGAAAGAAACAGGGAGGGAGGGGGGGGAGAAAGAAACAGGGAGGGGGAGAAAGAAACAGGGAGGGGGGAGAAAGAAACAGGGAGGGGGGAGAAAGAAACAGGGAGGGGGGGAGAAAGAAACAGGGGGGAGAAAGAAACAGGGAGGGGGGAGAAAGAAACGGGGGGGGAAGAAACAGGGAGGGGGGAGAAAGAAGCAGGGAGGGGGAGAAAGAAACGAGGGGGAGAAAGAAACAGGGAGGGGGAGAAAGAAACAGGGAGGGGGGAGAAAGAAACAGGGAGGGGGGGAGAAAGAAACAGGGAGGGGGGAGAAAGAAACAGGGGGGAGAAAGAAACAGGGAGGGGGGATAAAGAAACAGGGAGGGAGGGGGGAGAAAGAAACATGGAGGGAGGGGGGGAGAAAGAAACAGGGAGGGGGGGGAGAAAGAAACAGGGAGGGAGGGGGGGAGAAAGAAACAGGGAGGGAGGGGGGAGAAAGAAACAGGGAGGGAGGGGGGGGGAGAAAGAAACAGGGAGGGAGGGGGAAGAAAGAAACAGGGAGGGAGGGGGAGAAAGAAACAGGGAGGGATGGGGGGAGAAAGAAACAGGGAGGGAGGGGGAGGGGGGAGAAAGAAACAGGGAGGGAGGGGGAGAAAGAAACAGGGAGGGAGGGGGGGATTGACATTCATCACACACAATGCACCCCTTACACACACAGAAACACACAATGCATTCCTTACACACACTCAATGCACCCCTTACAGACTCACACACTTCATCCCTTGCATACACAGAAACACACCTTGCAGCCCTTACACATACAAACACAAATTCACACAATGCATTCCTTACACACAAATCAGGACATCCCCTATACACTCCACCCCCTGTGAACAAACTCATTGGTGGACCCTGGGACCCAGACCTTGAGCTGTGTAAAGTGCACCAAAAAAATGGAGCTGCTTCACATTCTCCCAGAACTTTGATTTTTGTGACCACAGTTACAAACAGCCTCCATAGATCCTGTTCTACACCAGACCAGTGGAGCCAGACTGCATCTAGAGCCCATCATCATCCTCATCTGGTTGTAAGTAGGCAATCTAGTATATTATTTGTGGCAATAATCTCTAATTTACCTCACATTAAAGAAACACTATAGTCCCCAGAACCACTGCAGCTTAATGTAGTGGTTCTGGTGTCTATAGCGTGTCCCTGCAGGCCTTTTAATGTAAACACGGCAACACTGCAGCAATAGCGTTAGTTAACATGGCAGGTCATATGGGTAGGGCATTGTGATGTCACAGGGGGGTGGGGGGGGGGGGGGGGCGGCAAACTTTACTTTTGCCTAGGGCGGCAAAAATCCTTGCTCCGGCCCTGCAGTAAGCTCAATTTCTTGAAGACACTGATCCAGGTTTATCTTGATCATTTTTGTTTCTCACCTCACTTTATCCACAATATCCAATTACCTTTGAGGGCTCTCTGTCACATATATATATATATATATATATATATATATATATATATATATATATATATATATATAAACCCACAGTGGGTTCCACTGTTCACTTGGTATATGAATAGAAATAAAAGCATGACTATGTAACATATGAAAAAGCAATAAAAGAGACTTCTTTAAAGATTTGAGAAACTATCCCTTTACTCTAATTCAGATAAATAAGTAACTATGCATGTTTAATTTAGATATGCTGATTTATGCATGTAATATCTACGCATATTTCAGACTGCATAGTTTAAAATTGCATGTGCATTTCATTTGGTGATTTAATTTAATCAGCTAAATTTAAAATATTATGTGACAGGTCAAAATACAAGTATTTATGACTTCCAAAAATATCTGTTAACATACCAACAGGGATTCTACAAACCAGTTCTTGTTTCATAGTTCGTTAATTAGTTCTTTGGTTGACATATATCTCTGGAATCTGCATAGCATGATTGATTCAAGCTGTAAAATGTAATGATGTTTTTCACTCATTCAATCACTCATGCTGGTGTTTACATGTGTGATAATTATTATGTTTTATGTTTTACAATGAAATACATGCATATAAATGTATATTCCATATTTAATGTAACACTTCAAGCACACAATTATAAGGAGACAAACCATTTTATAATGGTTTGACTTCTTACCTGATGTCCATTGGGCACTGCTCTGCAATGCAAAGTTAGCTTATTTGCCAGAAGTGTCAGGGCTGTGCTCAGATAGAGGGTTTCCATTCTCATTTTCATTTCAAATGTTTTTGATTCAGGAGTGTTTTGGAAGAAAGTATTTCTATTTTAGATTTTGCGTCATGTGATTATATTGGGTGAAATTAAGTCCAAATAGAGTGTCATGTTTGTTTTCTTTGTAGTTTTTGTTTGAATGTTAAAGCAGGTGTAGCTTTAGTGAGGTTTCCCCATCGTAGCATGCCATGCAATGTATCATGTATAGCACATTTAAAGATATGCAAAAATGTTAACCCTCATCTTGTATGTTTTGTTATAGTGCCTGTCTGTGCTTCTGTCACAGTTTGCAGAGGGTTTTATTGAACGTTTCAGTGCCATTCTGTTTACCGCTCTGTTCCTATGTCAGCTTCCTGCAAATATGTATTTGCTTTAAATTGGATGGTATATTGTATGACTTTGTGGTTGTAGAAATATTTGAGTGTGGGGTCCTCTGTAAGTAGTGGTTTTAGATTGTTTATGGTTTTGTGTATTCCCTCTAGATCAGGGGTGGATAACCTTAAGCATTCCAGATGTTATGGATTTCATCTGCCATAATGCTCTTACAGCCATAATGCTGGCAAAACATCAGGGGAGGGTAAGCCTTTTCTTGGGCCTACCATTAGGTAATGATAACCACTAGCCGATTAGTTGGCTCAGTGAGCACGTCCGTTATCCATCACTGTACCTGAGGTTAGGGGAGGGACAGCCCTACCCATCCACTTTCCACGGACTGCTGGTCAAACCCCTGGTTGACAAAGACCATATACCGCCACAAGTCTTGCTGGTTTACCCCCTAAATCAGCTGGGCCACCACACCACCACAGCCACCACAGCCATTTCCTCCTCTAAAGCCTCCTGCAATGCTAAATTAAATAAATTCATCCCAACATCCATCAGGTGGACCCCATCACTATGAAAATAAATAGAAGCATTATACTCAAAGATGCGATGAGACCCTCTTATTGAGCTTAATTCTGCACCACTCCAAAACCCCAGATCCCACACTGAAACAGTGCCTAAATTGTTTCCCCCAGCATGTATTAGAATGACATCCGGAACACCGAGCAGGCCGGCTAAATGGACCACTTCATCAGCAGCTGCTCCCACTGCATCCACCGGGTACAGAACCAACGGACTTCTGCTACCGCTGGCGACAGGCCCAATTGTAGTCCCAAGGGGCAAACTTGAGCCGATGACCCATAGTCTTTCCGGCAGCTATAGAGACAAAAGGGGGAACAGAATCAGTCCAGTCAGACGAACATATGATCGAAACCTCCCAGATTCCCATCTCCCAATCCTTTGGATAACCTCCTCAACCAACCCTAGGCGTGATGCCTAAGTAGCAGCCTTTATCCAAAAGGAGTGTTCCCCAAACTCTGCGCTAGGCAGCCCCAAAAAATCCAAGACCATGCATCCTCATGAACTAACAAAGGACCCTCGCGAATCTCCCAGAAAGCATGAAGAAATGCCATAGGACACACCAGGGATGCTCCGTAACGTGACCCAAGTACCCCATCCCAGCACATCCGTCTTAGGCCTGCGAATCAGAAAAACCTCACGGCATCCCCTTCGCCAAACATGTCCCGCTATACAAACCCCCAGGGACCGATTTGGATGGGCTCACCAACTCGCTCACCCGCATGGCCCCCAAAAAAGGTGAAGGAGAATTCCAACCGAAACAACGCCACTTTGAATGGGGAGGTAAAAACCTGGGGCAGAGCCTAGAACATGCCCACCAGAAGAGCGCCCTTTCCGCCCACCCCTCATCACCATTGACACTAGAACATCCTTAGTAATGTCCAGCACCCTGGTGAGTTTAAACCAAAAGCTCAGCCCAGACAACTTCCCAGACACAGCCAAGGAAGAACAGCCTGAGGCCTCCCAGAACCAAATCAGTTGTAATAAACCTTGCACTCGCTCACCATCAGACCGAAAGCCACGAGTTGCCTTTAGAATGCTAGCCACTCACTTCGTGCCTTACCATAAAGCTGCCAGGTAGACTCTGAGACTGAACCCCGGATCCACGAAGCTACTCTGTCAACCCAAGGCTCCATAGATCCGCTGGACATGGAAAACCCATCTCGTTCGACTCAGGCGCCGCCGCCCTGAAATCCGACCACTGAAATGAGAAAGAGCATCCGCTGTAACATTAGCAACCCCAGGCACATGTACAGCCCTGCAGTATAGATTCAGAAGCATACAGCGCAGCACCAGGTGCTGCAGAAGACGAATCATTGGAGGTGATGAAGGAGACAAATTGTTGATGGCCTGCACAACTCCTATATTATCACAGTGGAAGACCACCCCACGATCCCTGAGAAAATCGCCCCAGATCTCCACAGCCACAACAATAGGAAAGAGGTCCGTCTTGTCAGGGGTGAGCGGGACCCCAAAAAACCGAGAGACCAATTCCAGGCCCGCAGGACCCACACATATAAAGTCATCCAAATAATGAAGCAGCAAATTACATGCCGCCTCTTCCCGCACTACCCACTCCAGGAATGTACTGAAACATTCACTATAGATGCAGGAAGTCAAACAACTACAAACATAGGTCAACATAGTAACTGCCCTGGAAGAAACAACCCAACAGGGGATGGCAGCCCTGGTGGACGGGAATAAGCTGAAAGGCAGCCTCAGTATCAGTTTTCGCCAGTAGAGCCCCAGGGCCCACCACCCGGACCATCCGAACCGCAGCATCAAAGGACGCGTACGACACCCTACAAAGCTCCTCATCAATATCACTATTCACCGAACCCCCAAATGGGTAGGATAAATGTTGGGTCAGCTGAAACTTACCCAGTTCCTTTTCGGGCACCACCCCCAATGGGGAGACCCAAAAGTGGGACCATAAATGGGCCACCCATTTGCCCAAGTGACAGGTCCTTACTCAGCTTGTCAGCTACCAGCTCCTTACTCAGCTTGACATCTCCTTACTCAGCTTGTCAGCCCAAGTGACAGCTCCTTACTCAGCTTGTCAGCTACCTTACTCAGCTTGTCAGCTACTCTGACAGACTTGAGATTCTGACATACCCCAGGAGAATCTGGCAATCCAAAACCCATCCCGGAAAACCCCAAGGAGCAGCTCTGCTGCCCTGCAGTTCCTATAAGAGCTTAGCCATGGGAGCATCGTGCCGATGTCCACCAACATCCTCCCCTTTCAAGACCACGGTATCCCCTCGCTCCCCAGCCTTTCCCCGCTTTATACAGTGGGAAGCTAAGTGAGAGCCTATTTGTGCTTAAACTTACAACTGGACCCCCAGTTACACTGTTTTTTATTGTATTGCCAACAGCAAGCAGAGCGTTTGGTTAAGGACGACACGGTGGGGTGCACCTCTAAGAAAGGACGACGGACCCCCCTGATGCGAGGCTGGGTCAACTGGCCAACCACATACTAATATCCATTTGATCCCAACCCACGGAGAGGCGAACTGACAGCCGCTGGTGAAACTGTTCGTCATAACTCCACCAGCTTAGTCCCCCATACACCCGACATGCCGTCCATATATATGGTATCCTGGTAACAAAACAGGGCCGATCCTTTTTCTGGTGCCTTCTCCCGTATCACACTGGCCAGGGTAGAGAAGGCCCTGATCCAATTCCCAAATGTTTTGGGAATCTTTTGATGCCTAAACTTGTCTTTATTTTTATAGGAGTTCTTGAACTCCTTCTCTGGAGGAGGCGAGTCCTCCATGGGGAACAGGAAGAAAATCTCAACAAACTCCCCCTTCCAAATCTTGTCCCGCACCTCCAGGCACAAATGCAAACCGAGAGGGCTCAACCAGCACATATAGGCTGCCCCATGAGCGGCCGGCGCTACCCCCACACTCGACAAACCTGAAGGGACAGAGGAATTTCATTCACAAGTATCCAAAAGGCCCCTCAAGAACCCCAAAATCGAACCCCAGGCCACAGAACCACATGGGCTACCCACACTACCCACCTGACCCTCCACCAATGCAGAACCAGACTCGATTGGAGTATCAGAACCGTAACCACTGGAGGCTGGGCCAGAGCTGCCACCTCCACTGGGAGCAACACCAACGTTGCACACAACGAGGCCTGGAACAAGGCCCGATCTGGAGCCACCTGGGAAGACAGAACAGGTGAATTCAAATCCCTCCCCCCCTTTATCCATACTGGCAGGCCCACCCCAGGGGGACGGAGAAGGCAAGTGATTGCCCGGAAGATCCAGGGAAGAGGGCTAGCAGAGCTAACAAGGGATAGGAGGCGCCCACCTCACACTACTCAGTCACCACCCCCCAGTAAGGCCCACCGGGAAACACCCTTAAGCCTGCCTGGAGGCCCGTCCATGGCTCCGCCCGCCTGGACTGCGGGAACCACATGGCAGGTCTGCCAATGGAGACAAGGCTGCTGGAAAACCCTCATCGACCATAGAAAGGGATTCAGCCTTTAACAGAGCACTATCAGTTAGCATAGTTGCGGACCAGCCAGCCCGGGAAGAAGGACTGGGGCTCCTGCTTCGTTTGGCTGTAGAAGGGGAAGACAAGCAGGTGCAAACCACCGCGGACCACCCCTCTGCCCAAGTAATGACAGAAGCCTACAAGGGAAGTGAAGTGAGCCTCACAGATGCAGACCGGCAGATCTGCAAGGCCAGGACTGCACTCCTGGTCCCAGGAGGGCCTGTAGCTTCGCCTTGAGGAGCGAAACATTCCGGTGGCCTAGCTTGCCTCCGGAGACCTCCGCTACCGCTGGGAGGGGAGGCGGTAACAGCTGCGGAGGCCTGAAGATGAGCCAGCTGAGCCTGCAGGTGCAGACCCCCATCTTGTCAGCCCTCAAGACTTGGAAAATCAGGTATATCAAGCAGAACAACCAATAATTACCAAGCTGTTCCAAACTGATAATTAAGATGGCTGCTATACTGTAAGATGGCAACCTATTTATACTAGCCCACCCATCCAACCCTACTACTCCACCCACATCCTAAAATAACTTTACCACATTCCTCTTTATACACTCCCCTCACACTCACTTGTCCTTATTCCTGCCTAGGCCTTGCCTGGCTCCTCAGGGTCTAGTTGGTATATCAGCAAATAGGCAAAGATCCTGGCATTGAGTTGCACACTGATTTAACAATATATAAGTAAAGATCCTAGTGATGAGAGTGCAGAGACAAGTAAAGAAGTTGCTGGTTATCACAAGTGTGCAGCAAGTAAGCTGGCTTTAGCATGTAAAGACACAGGGTTTATGCGTTTTTATCCTGGAAGGACTTTATAAACACAGAGCTGTGTTTTGAAGTCCTCACTGTGTTCAACAGAGGCTTAATTTCAGTGTGCAGATGAAGCACCTGTTATTATTAGCAGTAGATTGTATTATTACGTAAAAGTGTTAACAAGGTAACAATTACGAAGCCAAAAGTACTTACTATATAAAATCACAGTTACAATTAAACAATGAAGATATATGTGCAAATGCACTAGAATAAATAGAGGTCAATAAGATATGTAAAATAGTAATGAAATAAAATAATATTTATAAAAAAAATATTAAAGAAAAATTATTAAAAAATCTAAAAGTATATATTAAGAAAATAAATCAGGATCCTGATCCAAATATAAAAAGATCAGGGTAAAAAGGATCAGGATCCTGATTCTTTTACTTAATATTCCCTTTTATATTTTTAAATACATTTTCTTTAATATTTTTTTATTATATATAAAATGTATATATATATATATTACTTAATGTAGATGTAGGATATATAGTTTTTATTCTGCAAAAGCCATCCCCACTAGGCCAAAAGGTCTCTGTGGATTTCAAATTCGTATGCATGTCCTATATATGTGTACTGTAAGAGAATCACTAACCCAGAAACAATATTTCAGAATCTGTATCTTGTGGAAACACTTTAAAGAGCGAATATATATACTTAAAAAAATAATAATAATCATTTTGGGAACAGAAGATCTAAAATGTAGATTTGTCTAAAATGTATGTATCCTGAAGGTGCAGTACAATATTACGCTAAGCTAAGCATCTTATATAGTGATGCCGCGGACATAAAACTTTCGGTTCGCGAACCGCGAACGCGAATTTCCGCAAATGTTCGCAAACCGGGCGAACCGGGTGAACCGCCATAGACTTCAATAGGCAGGCGAATTTTAAAACCCACAGGGACTCTTTCTGCCCACAATAGTGATTGAAGGGGGGGGACACCTACTGTCCTACCCCCCAGGCCCCCACCCCTGTGCGGCAGGTGGGGGCCATAATGATAATGAGGGGGGGACCTACTGTCCTCCCCCCCTGGCCCCCAACCCTGGGCGGCGGGTGGAGGCCATAAAGATAATGAGGGGGGACCTACTGTCCTCCCCCTCTCCGGCCCCCACCCCTGTGCGGCGGGTGGGGGCCCTAAAAAAAACAATAAGGGGGGACCTACTGTCTCCCCCCAGCCCCCACCCCTGAGCACCCCTAAAAAAAAAAAAAAAAACAAGCGCAAAAAATAATAATCCATCTTCTCCCATGGAGGGCTCTGCGCAGACTGAGCTCTGCAGGGCGGGGGAAGGCTTATAAAGCCTTGCCACGCCCTGCAATTAGGCTAAGAACACTCTGATTGGCCGGTTTAAGGTTTGAAATCACAGAGCACTGTGATTGGATGGATTTCAAGCCCACCAATCAGAGTGCTGTTTGTCATTTTACACAGCGTGGGAAAATCCCAAAGAACTTTCCCACGCTGTGTAAAATGACACAGAGCACTGTGACTGGATGGATTTCAAGCCATCCAATCACAGTGCGCTGTGTCATTTTACACAGCGTGGGAAAGTTCTTTGGAATTTTCCCACGCTGTGTAAAATGACAAAGAGCACTCTGATTGGCTTAAACCGCCCCCTTATTAGTATTTAGGGCCCCCACCCACCGCAGTAGGACCCCTCCCTCAGTGGTCACTCCTCACCCCCCAACCTTAGTGGTCTCTCCTCTATCCCGCCTCCCTCCCATAGTGGTCTCTCCTCCACCCCCTCCACCCCCTCCATCCCACTTTCCTACACCCCCCTCCATCCCTTAGTGGTCTCTCCTACACCCCCCCTCCCTCCCTTTGTGGTCTCTCCTACACCCCTCCTTCCCTTTGTGGTCTCTCCCCCACCCCACTGCATCCCTTAGTGGTCTCTCCCCCCCCCCATTCTCCTCACCCCCCATTCCTACACTGTGTAGAGTGGCTGAGTGCCGGTCCGGTCCGCGATCAGTGAGCACTTCCTGTCAGTCCGGCCAGGTACAGGAAACAAATGTTCCTGTACTGCAGACCAGAACTTGGCCACGCTCTTGCCGATCACTCATATCTTGAGCCCCCGGGCCGGTGCACCCTAATGGACGCGCTTTCCCGGACAGAGCTGCACCTCCTGAGGCTCTCTATAGAGCGCTCAGGTGGCTGCAGCATGAGGGAGCCAGTGCTCTGGGCACCCCTTCATAAGCCTCCACTACTAACCTTGGGGGATTTCTCCATTGCCTGTCCCCTCGCATGATTTCCTGTGGGGGATGTGTCTCCCCCATCCTGCCCGGTTCCTACACCTATAGACATTCCACCTTTTTGAGTATTTTCGCCCCTTTCGGCAGTTCTGGTTACGTGATTCGCATAAGTGGCCCACCCTTTTTATTCTCCAATATCCAGAAAAGGATGTTGCGCTAGAGTATTAATATGTGTACCTAGTAAGTATATATCTCACTAGTAAACCTTCATAAACATCATATGAAAAGATACATATACAGACAATACAGTGCAGACCATCTGATTTTAAAATATTCTTGTAGTGCACACTTAAATAGAAAATTGGGAGTTCACAGTCACATTTCCCAGAGCCTAATGAACCCTGGCTCTGGGTAGCACTGTATGGGAAACAGAGCCAGGAGCACACCAATGGCACAGTATAAAAATATATATTTATTTGTAAAACAATTAAAACTGCTTGCTCAGCAAGATGTGGGCTTGTAACAAACAAGTTCCCACGAAAAGTGCTTGTTTAAAAGTCAATTGCTCCGGTCACTTCCCTGTTCCGCATCCTGGCTGAGCCCCCTTGTGACGTAACGCGTTTCACCCAGGTGACCTGGACTTACTCAGACGCAGTGGCGTACACACGACCCATGGGGCCCCGGTGCGATAATTGATCAATTCGTCCACCCCCCCCATGCGCTTACTCTGCATGGGCCAGGGCCGCAACACGTGGCAGATGCACACACACTTAAAGGACAACTACAGACACCCAGATCACATCAGCTCAATTAAGTGGTCTGGGTGCCAGGTCCCTCTAGTTTTAACCCTGCAGCTGAAAACATAGCAGTTTCCGAGAGCTGAGCAGAGTGCTCAGAGGAAGTGCTCCCTTGCCAGCCCGCCAGCCCGCCAGCCCGCCAGTCCACCAGTGCTGCCCGTCCAGCAGCCCAGCATGTCAGTTAGCCGCAAGGCTAACAAGACATTTGCCCTGTGCATTTGGGGGCATTGTTTTTTGCCGCCCCCTGGAAAATGACGCCCAAGGCAAATGCCTTGTTTGCCTCGCGGCTAAAACGTCCCTGCTAACACACACACTCTAACACTAACACACACACTCTAACACTAAACACTTTAACACTAACACACACACACTCTAACACTAATACAAACACACATACACAAACACTTGTTTTTTTTTTTAAATTTAATCCCCCAGCCTCCTTACATTTGGGAGAGCTGAGGGGATTCCCTGGGGTCCATTGGTGCTGCTGCAGTCCATTTGTATCAAAAGCTCTGCCCCCCTTCGCTTCTCATTGGTAGGATTCACACAGCTTGTTCGTCCTAATCTCTTGCTCACACTTGTTCATCCTAATGGAGCTCCTATGTTTCTAACCAGTTACAAATCACCATATATACTGTACATCTCATCCATTAACATAAGTATATACACGAGAAAATAAAGAGAAACATCATTATTCTATAAATAAATACATTGTTCTCTACCTTGTATTGCAGCCACCAATCTTACATTAACATTTGTATTTTCTTCTTACATTCCTATTGGCTTTTGGATAGTAAGGGGACTATCTACTAAACATGGTAAAGTTTAAAAATATGTCTTGTAAGAAGATAGAAGTGTGTTAGCCTCCAGGCTATATATATACTTGATACAGAGGAAAAAATAAATCAATTAAATTCTTCTAAAGTGAAGAAGGGTACTATCACCTAAATAGAAATAATTATTTTATTTTTTATTTTTTAAGGGGCTTATCGATCTCACCAGTCGCTATTCCAATGAATGATCTGCATATTTACTGCTATCTGTTACAGCAAGGCATGTGTGTTCCTTCTTTGCTCTCCTAATATCACATAATTTGGTTAGTACATTATGTTTATTTTAATTCACATCACAGGAGCTGTACACTCAACACTAGTCACTATTGGGTTAAATATGTATAGACGGAGGTTTCACAGAATGACGTCATTTCACGCATCATGGGACCATTGCGAATGCGCATGCACATAGACACAATCACTTCCGGGTTCTGAACATGGACGGGTAACACCACACACCTTTGGTAAGTCACTCATTTATTGTTTTTATATAAATTCTGATACTGTACGCTTGTTTTTTGATCTTGATTAAAACCCTTGAGGGTCGAAACATTGATTATTTTCTTAATACACGATTGAAAAATTTCCTCAGGAGTGCTCCATTTATCATCTTCTCTATTTATGCGCTGGAAGCACCCAGGTACTATATATATATATATATATATATATATATATATATATATAATGAGGGATTGCACTCCTGGTGTAATCCTGTGGTGCCCGGTGCTGGTCTGGCAAGGATCATGTAGACATCTTTTGTCCTGATGAAAGCTCCATGTGGGAGCTGAAATGTTGACTTTTTAAATGGATTGAATAAAAGTTTCATTTTATTTGAAAATCTCTATAAAGTCCTTGGAGTGCGGTCATTTCTGCTATGTCTATATATATATATATATATATATATATCAGATGCATTGTTAGACACAGATCTGCACACACCAAACAAGCCATAAGACTTGCTTTTCCCACAGAAATCGCACATTTGCATTGCTGTTTCTACTGCAAGGGAATCTTGATGGGCATATGCAAATGAGTTTCACATATATAATATATACATACACTGGTGTCCAAAATGCTAAAGTTCACTCACCAATTTTCTATTTTTTTTATGAAAACAGATGTAAAATAAATCTGAGTAGGAAATTTAGCCATTGACAAGGTTAGAAATAATACATTTTAAGTTTAACAATAATTGTGTCCTTGAAGTCGTGAAGACCTTTAGCATTCTAGTTTTTACTTTGCTGAGGTAAACTGAAGAGATTCCCCCAACCTCCCATAAGTTGGATAGGCTTCATTGGAACCTCTTCATTGGAACCTCATTCAGTCAAGCTGCTCCCATTAGAGATCAATAAGGTTTAGATCTGGTGACTGTGCTGGCCACTCCATTAAAGACAGAATACCGTCTGGCTGCTTTTTCCCTTAAAATTGTTTGCATAGTTGGATCTGTGCTTTTAGTCATTGTCTTCTTATTGGAGCAAATTTGCTCCCTGGGTTATGGCACAGTATTGCAAAATGGAGTGATACCCATCTATCTCAAAGGTCCCTCAAACCCACAATTGCTGATGCTTCAGATACTCAACTAGTCTAATAAAGGCCAGTTTTACTGATTCCTTAATAATCACAACAGTGTTCAACTGTGATAATAATTGCAAATGTTTTATTATGATCACTTAGCCTTTTTAAATGATAAACGTAGATTAGCAAACACAACTTGCCAATGGAACACAGGTCAGATGGCTGCTGATAATGGGCCCTGTACCGTCTATGTAGATTATGTAGTTTTTCCATTAAAATTCCTGGGTGCTATTTCAGCTAAAATAGTCATTTAAAACAATAACAACGTCTACACTCTATTTATAATAGATTTCATTTTATATAGATAAAAAAGCATATTTTTTTTAAAGCAATAGCATTTTGTTAAAACTTTGATCCCAAAGTTTTGAACACTAGTTTGAAATATATATATGTATTAAGGCTTTGACTGGAATTGTGGGAGGGTCTTATTTACCTTTTTAAAGGAACTCCTCACCTTCCCCTGAACCATTCCTGGTCTAGCGACTTGCATGTGACTACTACCAGTTACATGCAAGTGCGGCATCTTACAAACTTACCTGATCTCCACGTGGTTGTTTCTGTATCTGCTGTTCTCTTCCGGATTTACTCAACCACTGTACTCTGCAAATGGAATTGGCCCCTCACCAGTTCTCCGAGGCCCTAGCTCTCTGCGTACGGAACCGGAAACACTCTCCAAACTGTAAGATACTGACCTAACCATTGCGTCACTATCACAGTCCCACGGCATAATTATGGTTTAGGTCTATTCCCTCATTATCCATTTGCATACAGAATTTCATATAATATTTTGTTTCAATGTTGGTTTAACCCCTTAAGGACTGAGCCAAGTAGAAACATAGAAACATAGAATGTGACGGCAGATAAGAACCATTCGGCCCATCTAGTCTTATCTGCCGTCACATTCTATGTTTCTATGTTTCTAAGTATACCAGGATATCTATCATTTTATGTCACATACCACAATTTCCTACAACTATCTCGTTACCCCCTCTAAGTCTGCTCCAATCCACTTTCTTGTGTTAAACTGCATTACTGACTTACTCATTCTCAGGTATGTGAGTTTACACGTACTTATACACTACCATACCCTTCTTCTCTTAGTTTTGTTACTGGCTGACAGGGCACCAGTAGTCCAATAGTTAATCATTTCTCAGGCCTCTATGCTTTACTTTAGGGGTCCCGCGAGGCCAACAGCCATCCTCAAACTCGGAGGTACTATGCCCATCTGCTCCACTCATAGTTGGTCACCTCGCATGGTGGAATAGAGAGGGCCTCACCTGTCACTCCGATTCTATCTTATGCTTTAAAAGTTACTGAGAGGCCAACACCCCGCCACAACGTTCGGTGGCCATGAAATCACCTTGCGTCAACGCATAGATAAAGCTGCCCAAGCCACTTGGCATCTAGCAAAGCCTCACCCGTCACCAACCAAGTTTAATCATTTCACTGCTTGGCATTAGCTAGTAAGCCAGTACGTTATAAGGGTATACAATAATTATTTTATGTCATTTAACATGTCTCACGGCAAGAAGGTGGAAAGACCAGTCCCTGCTCAGCTCTCCTGCTAGGTCTGATACACCTTCATGCAAAGGGGGCATGGCTAGTCCTATTTCTATTAGATCTTGGACTATCCCTCGCATCACAGCAGTACTTTTAAACGGAACATACGGTACCAGCAACTGCTAGATAACCAAATAAACCAATCACACACATATATATATGTGTGTGTGTGTCTGTGTGTGTACCGCTAAACGGGCTTATAGTAGGGAAGCAACTACTTAGAATTAGAATTGTGTATAGAATTTAAAATGAAAACCTGCCCTGATGTTTTATTCTATATAGCAGGTATAAATAGCTTGCATGTAAATCTGTGATGCCTGCACAATTAAATGGATTAAAGCCAGTTATGGCAGGTACTATTAGGTAAAGGTATGTTCCCTCTGTTGCATTAATACTGTATTGAAATATCATGTGGTGTTAAATTAATATTAGGTATGTTCCATTGCGTTGGTTTACCAGTAAAACATGTATATGTCAATCATTACAAATACCATTTAGGTAGAGGCTATTAGCAGGTCACATACAGAATGATATAAACAAATGTTACTCTATGAATTTTTCAGGTATTCAACATTATTTTCTGTGCATTGAGAAATGTAACAACATACATGTGCTGCCTTTTCAACATAGGCAGATTAGTAAACGGCATTGTTGTTGCCATGGATGAGAATTAGTCCATATGTTTTGCAGTTATAACATAACTGCAAGCAAGATTGGCAGCAAGCATATAGTGTGTACCTTATTGTTCTATGGTCGGAGGAGCTAACCTGTGTTTCTGCACTTTTTCTTGTTTTCTAATGGGTCTAGTGTGCCCAATAGGGTGGGCTGGTTGTGAGTATGTGTGTCTATGTTGATTGGGTCCTGTGGGTGGTTAAGTGGCACTTCTCTCGTTTGAGGGAGGGTTTGGGTGATTGTTAAGTTCTGGCGTTCAACACCGGTTAAATTGGTATATGTACGTCTGTGCATAAGCGTGGGTTTTGTGTCGTGCTTGCTATGCATGGATTAGTAGGTAGTGTCGACCCCTAACCTAAGAGGGTCACAGGGTTGGGAGTACGTCTCGGTCTTTGTATGGGGAGTTATTAATAAAACTTTGTATTTGGATAGAGCGATAGGGTGAGCTCAGAGAAGGGAAGAGAATAGCAGTGCATGGAAATTAAAAGGTAAACAGTTTATGAGGTGTTCAGGTCTCTGCCTCCAGTCTATTGTTGCCCCTGGGGACGAATGGTACAGTTCTTTCTGGGTCCCATGAGTGGGGGGCTGGTGTTGTTCCCAGTGTTGGGGCGTTCTGTATTAGTCCCAATTTTTGGAGGAGTGCCGGGACCTCCGAGAGTGAGGTGAGTTTTAGAACCTCTTCTCCACTGAATACCGCCAGGGTTCTTGGCAGCAGCCATCAGTATTCTATGTTCCCCTTCCGCAGGTGTTCCGTTACGTTGCTCAAGGACTTTCTCTAGAGTAGGGTGCTCCGCGTGATATCCTGGAAGAAGGTAAGTTGTGAGACTTCGAAGGCCAATGGTGTCTTGTCTCTCACTGCTGCTAGTATGCAGTGTTTGTCTGTCATGGAATGGCAGCGGACGATAACGTCCCTTGGAGCCGTTGTGGGTGCCCTTTTCGCTTTATTAATGCAGAAGTGGCTGTCAAATTCCAGCTTTTTGGCTTGCGTGTGTGGCAGTATTGTTGCCGTGAGTCTCCTCAGGTACTGTGGTAATTCGGATGATCCCACTGCGTCAGGGATACCCCAGATTTTAATATGTATGTGCCTGCTGCGATCCTCCGTGGTGTCTAGCATGTTTTGGAGCACTGAGTTCGCTGTATGCAAATGTTTCAGAGCATCGCCCATGCTTTTCACCTCTTGTCTGAGGTCTAGTTTGTCTTCTTCAGAGGCCTGTACTCGTGCTGTCACTGCCTGCGTTTCTGTGCGCTTTAGGTTTATGTCAGCATCAAACATCCTCTTCATCTCCTGTAATAGGAGTCTGATATCTGTTTTAGTGGCTGGGGCTGAGTCTTCCCCCTTTGCTTGTGGGCTGCTGGGGGATTTAGATCGCATGTCTGTGCTGCTTCCCTGGGTCGGCTGTTCTGAGTGTGTGGGGCCAGTCTCCTGATCTTTTTCAGCTGCCATTTTGTGGCCTGCTGTGCGTTGAAGCAGAGTCCCTGGGTGCAACCTGTTGTGGCTTCTGTGATCGCCTCCCCATTTCTTCATCGGGTGATTGGTAGTGATCTGCCCGCTGTCTGCACCAGTCCTCCAGGCTCTTGGAGATCCCCACGGGTAGCTGCGATGCTGACGGGAGGGCGAGGTAGGCCAGGATTTGCGGACTCGTTTTTTGCCCGATTTTGGGTATAAAAAGGCCATCGGTGGGTAGCACCGGGAGCCCTGAGGTTGTAACTACAGGTCCCGCGGGTCAATGGCCCCCCGCACTTGAGATACGCTGTGGATTGTATGTTGGTGCTGGGGAGCCGTGGATAATGGCGTACATTCAGCTCCGTGGTTAAGCTCCGCCCCCTCAACATTACGTTTTAATCACGTTTATATAAAATTCAAGGCCTCACTCTGTTTCTCCTTCACGTCTACAAAATACAATTCAAAACCCTTGCTTTAACAAGGAGCTTGTCTCTTTACACTGACCCTTGCAGGGTCCTCCATAAGCATTCGAGCAACATCACATAATTCAATATTAGTTACGTATTCCTGTATGTTTAAGATATCCAACGCGATATTGACTTCTATCATTCTTTTCTTTTTTTCTTCTTCTTGAAGTTTTTACATTTCACCCAGTCTCCACTCATTCAATAAATCATTGAAAACTCACTTCTTCAAGAAAGCATATCAATTAAACGGTTAGCAGGTTTTCATCCCCCACCCTCCATGACTCCTCTCCTGCAACTGTCAAAAATTACCTACTATGATCTCAATTAATACTTTTCTAACAACCTACTTCGTACCCCTACTTTTACCCTATGTGTCACTATCCACCACTCCCTCTAGAATGTAAGCTCATGGAGCAGGGCCCTCCACCCCTCTGTTCCTGTACGTCCAGTTGTCTGGTTACAATTACATGTCTGTTAGTCCACCCATTGTATAGCGCTACGGAATCTGATGGCGCTATATAAAAAATAAAATAATAATAATACATCAATAGGTGAATAAGGATATGGACAAGTTGCCATACCACACCTATCAGATACATGGTGATAATATTATAATTATAATACTAACACATATCATCATTAAGTTAAACCACTCCTCCCTCATACTCATAGAAGCCACTATGGCTGGCCAAACACGGCTTATTTAACTGTTTCTACAAACTGTATGTTTTGTTCATTCAGGGAAAATTCCACTACTAATACAATTAAACAATTTCATTAAAACATAGCATCACAGTAATGCCTCGTTCAGCTTATGGTATTAGGCCCCTTAATATGATATATCGATTTCTATACTATGAAATTCAATTTGGCTTCCCTACATAGCAGGTGTCGCATCTGACTGTATTAATTTATGTCAGGCTCATACTTAGGCCTATACATAGGGTTAAAAAAATACAATATTAGCCTATGCATACATTCACTGTAGATACATTATACATAGCCCTCATGGGGCTCATCTGCTAAAGCAGGTTTACTTTGGTTTAGTTATCCTAATTAGGGGTTGTTGGTGATTGGCTTCCAATACACTTGTTTGCTTGATTGCAATTCTACTGAACGTATCTGTCCACGTGTATGGTCTATGTAAATACTGTTCATCATATATTCTTGTTGATACTGATTATAGTTACTTACAAAATGTCTCCAATATTGCTACTCTTCTGGATATACACCTATTCTACTCTCAGTTCATTTTCCCATATACAAGTTGGTTTTATAAACTTGACCCTTGATATGTTCATCATTTATCTATGTTCAAAACTTGTCTGTCTCTGGGCTATCCCATTAATTTTTCAGGCAACATCAGCTTATGTATCCATAAATTACCTTCCAACAAGTGTGGTTATGTGACATGTTCACAATTTAGATACTTTCAAGAGCTTCATCATTATTAGAATATGAATATATGTCTCAATGCTAATAGTTTAATTTTAACATTACATGCTGATAATTATATTCATACAACCTGGTTTAGTCTAATTGCTTATACTAATCTTCTTGTTCTTGTGTTACCCCATTCAGCTACTGTATTAACCCCTCAATTGTTTGCAAGGTATATATTGTTTTTTTTCAATTATGTTTACAACTAATTACCTTAGCCATCGTATGTCTCACTTGTATGGCAGATTCCAGTTTTCAATGTACATGGTATTCCTTCTCCATGTTATAAGGTATTTAAAGTTGGACCCTTAGTGGTCTTCCAGTAATTGCTGTCACCTAAGTCTCTCCGTTCATTACTATTTCATGTCACAGGTAATTGGTCGTTCATTGCCTCTATGTTTATCATGACAGGTTAGTTCAATTTACCAAGGTATCACCAAGCCTTATCACTCCTATTGGGGAACTCACCAAACCTACATGTTTTCTTGCTTATACAACCATATTCATGGGCCGACAAGAGGCTTGGCTCTTTATGCTTGACTCATGCATGTTCCACCCTATGTAAATCAAGTCATTTCCACATCAGGAAGAGAATTAGTTACTGAGGATTTACAAATACACGGCATTGGAACGTACTACATTATTAACTTTAACTATATTTGGTATCCAGCTGGGTGGGATATATCAATAGTAGAAGAAAACGAGAGGAGGACATCATTTAGAAGTGAAATGTTGGCTGAATGGAAATGAGTAATGTTAAAAAGTTAAATAAATTAAGTGATATTTTTCTATATTTACCCCTGTTCTTTGGACTTCCGTGAATATTGCTCTTTGGAATGATTTTTCCCATGCTTGCAAATCACTACCCAACTCAATACTAAAATAGTGACTTTTTCCATGTCCCACTAATACACTAAAGCAAAATGGCCGCTGATCATCAAGTTCCTCATTTTGATTATGACTTAAATGTAGATTTTCTTGAATCCAGATTTCATCAGCAGGCCAAACCTGAAATATATAGGACAGAAATATATCAGTTACATTCACAAAGCATTAACATTTATATAATTTATGTAAGCTTATTTAACCCCTTAAGGACCAAACTTCTGGAATAAAAGGGAATCATGACATGTCACACATGTCATGTGTCCTTAAGGGGTTAAATGAAAGCTTTAAATGTTTTGTATGTTACAAATACAGTTTATTGACATTTATAATCATCAGTATAGAGATATAGTTAACCTTTAACCATTTTACTATCTAAACCAAGTATAAACATTTTTATGTTCATGTAGTTTGCAGAATAAAATATAGTCTATAAAGTCTCATTCACGCTTATTCATACTCCAGTTTTGACTACCACCCTGCAAAGGAACGCATTTCTCTACCAGAAGCCACTAGTCACTGAAATAATGTCTGTAAATTTGCTGAAAAGGTAAGCTCACTTCCTGCTTTCAAACAGTACTAGAAGTTTCAATTGGTCATATTAGTCAAACGGGCAGAGAGGGGTGAATGGACTCCACCATGTCTCTTTAAGCATCACACTAGCCATCCAGAGATTGATAAAGATTGCTATAGCAGTTTTTAAATACCTTTATTTCAGATATATATGATTTAACTGTATGTGGACATTATGTTCAATTGTAGACACTCCTTTTAGATTATGTTGCCATTTTAGTAGGCTGTCCAGCTAGTAATGCCTTTGTTTCCTTACAAATACATATACGCATGGCATTTGACCATTTTCATTTATCTATATTTGTCACACCTACTGTATATGAGAAGAAAAACGCATATTTACTTTTAAACTAACATTTAAGACCCTGTGTGAACAGTATATACTGTCTAATGCCTTTCACTTCCATGTTTTTTTTAAAGTCTGAAAGAAAAAGTGAAAAATAAAAATTGTGTTCATAATTGTTATTTTACACTTGTTTGCAAAGCAATATATATTCATATGCACTATGTGCATCCTTTGCTTCAAATATGTTATGCTAATATTTTTTTCTTTGTCAATATAAAAGTGCTTGATAGTAAAGGAGTTAAAGGGACACTCTTAACACCAAAACAGTTCTAGCTTTATTAAGTGGTTTTAGTGTATAGATCATGCCCCTCTAGTGTCACTACTTAATTCTCTGCCATTTAGGAATTAACTCAAATTGTTTATGCAGCCCTAGTTATACCTTTCCTGGCAGTCAATCACACTACCTGAAAAAGAAGCCTAATTTGTAAACTTATTGCACAGTGTGTTAATATAAGTATTTACCACTAACTCCAGTCTACGACTGCCTGTTATGTCTGAATAAAGCTCAGAGTGGGAGTAAGGGAATGAAGTGTTTAACTTCTAAATTAAACACATGGAACTGTTAAAGATTTTTCTTTTTCATTGAGACTGTGTGTCACAGCCAGTGAAGGCATGGATAGGGCTCCATAAGCAAAGGGATTCAACTGCCAAATTGCAGAGACTGAGCAGTGAGACAACACAACATGATCTATAAGCTTCATTAAGTTGAGTTTGTTTTGGTGCTTAGAATATATCTTCAAAGGTTACCGATATGCCTTACTAGCGATCATAAATATTAATAAGATATTAATTTGTAACATACAGAAATAATGTAAGCATTTTTTGTAAATAATCTTATATAAATATCATAGTTGTGATATATTATGCAGCAATTATAGAGATATAAATATCTTTAAAAAACATAAAAGTGTATGTACTGTACAGTTCAATATATGTATGCAGTGAAATGGATCCAAATGCAAATAGCAAAGTATATCAATGGTCCAGATTTTGTGCATTGGAACAGAATGGAAAAATACCCATTGTAGATTTGTCTTACCAACTTTAAGAACCTCTGACATATATGTTAATATATACACATAGATAAAATCTAGATATGTAGCTGTATTCAAAAGGTTTTGGTACAATGTAAAAAATATCTGACTTTCATCGTTTGGCTTTAAATGGTTAAACCTAAAAGGTATTTTAATATGTAGCTAAATAAAGCATTAGGTTGTTTTTTTCCCTCTTGATATAAGATAATTTAATTGAAGGAGATAGTTTGGCAAGTTACAATACTAGCAATTATACTGTGTCATGTAATGGATTATCATTTATTGTAATTAAATCAGCCGGCCGCTTTGTAGAAATCAAATAAATTCTAACTTTACTTCAACATACTGCTACCATTGTTTGTTAGATTGTAGTACTTTTACTATTTTTTTTAGTTGTTTTAGTAATGTGATATATTTAATATAATAAGCATATTGTTTTAGACATAAAAGTCTTCGGTTTAAATTTTTAAAAATATATATTTTTTAAAATGTAATGTTTCTATCTGTACATTAATGTGGAATTTGCAATCTTATATCCAATACCTACTGGCATGTTAATAGCTGCTGATATCCTTTTTTTTTTTTAGCATTATTGGATTAGTGAAAATAAGCCCTATGTATTATTTAAACACCTTTAAGTTTTAGTGATCACAGCCCTGCTACTAAGGATTATCAACACCTTTAGGACCTATAGGACCAAGAAAAGCTACAACACCTTAAAGAACTTGCAAGGAAACTTTTGTAACCGATAACTATAACCCCAAAATATTTAAAATAAATGTTAGAGAGAAAACATGGCCACTACAAACACTTCTCTGATTTGATTAATTGTTCTTGCATTATCAACTGATAATTTCTCATTAATCAACTAAGTCAATTAAAGAACAAATAAGCACTGTAACTGCAATATAATATTGATAACATAATAAATGCTCATGTGAACAATATCTAAAAAATCTGTATAGAGGTACATTTCCTTCAATATTCATGGTGTTCATGGTGCACCTGGCATGTATTAGTATCATCAATGCTTAGCTTAGCTTATCTGTGAGATTAACCCTGAAATCACGGGATCACAAGTTAGGCCCAGTTTTATGACAATAAAACATTCTAAATGTTAGCATATAAATGGTTTGCCAAATTTACATTTGTTATTGCTCACATGATACTTAAGACAGATTAAGGAACAAAGCACAAATAAAAATACATTTTTAAATTGTATAACAAAATATGGGGATGCAGTTCCGATATCGGTGGGTCCTACACTAATTCAATTCTGGGAAACAATTTAAATAGTGCTAATGCTTAATAAGCTACTGTGTATTTAACCCCTTAAGGACACATGACATGTGTGACATGTCATGATTCCCTTTTATTCCAGAAGTTTGGTCCTTAAGGGGTTAAATAATCTGTTGTAAGAGTATTGTGAATATATATAATTCAAAATTAATTTGATAAACACAATTTAAAAAAAAAACAGTGTCAAAACTAATTAATTAAAGTGATAGTGCTTTGATGGATATACGCATAATGCATATCATGTATCTGCTCTATAAAAATATAATTTAAGTGACATTACTATCCAAAAACCTCCTCAAATATATATCTGTGATCACCTTCAAAGGGTGCAGGTGAAGCTGAGGGGCTGGGCACTATTTAATTTGTCTCTAACATTTGAATTAGTGTAGGACCCACGGATATTGGGGTGTTGTGAAGTAGTGGTGGACTTAACACGATATGGCCATATTTGAATACCCATATTTGTTTGTGGAGATAGGTGATTTTAAGTAGCCTTGTAAAATTTAAAAAAAATATTTTTATGGGTGCGCTGTTCCGTTATCTATAAGTGAGAACTAAAATCATAAAATATATCATTATCTGATTTAGAACACTTACCTTGCTAATTTTAAACAGAACCTCACAGAGGTTATTCATATTAATTTTTATCACTACAGCAGGACTATTCCTGCGAAATCCATGTTTCGGGTGTGCCCCCAATTCCTTTTTGTCTTTACTATGCTCACATGACACTGGCCAGAAGATGTTCTTAATTAGTTCTAAATGCCAAATTACAGTGTATCCATTAATCTGGAGCACTTTCAATAAACTTACGCAGTACCTGCTTGTCTTGTCATGGAGACAGGAGATACAGTATTATGTGTATTGTTTATTTATTTAATTCAATATTATTGTAGACACATAGATGTTAATTCTTTGAACCCAAATGTGGTGAATTGAAGATCACATTACAAGGTCTTGGCAACAATAGCCATGGGTGAATTAGAGGAATTGTTTTTTTAATTTGTAGACAATTGCCTAAATGTTACATTTTGGGTTTCCCTTCAATATAAAATTGTGTTCGGATTACACAACTTTAGGAAACAACTTGTACAATGTGTAATACATTATAAATATTTAGTTGGTCTAAAACTGTCAACTGTGGTGACTGTATTACACTGGTTGGTCAGTTCTACTTGCAATGCCAAGTAGGGCAAGTTGGCTATAATGTTTGCTTGAATTTAGCTTGAATATCTTGTACCCATTTTTTGGAACTAAACCAGGTTATTTTTCTTTCCAAGTTGAGCAGGATATAAAGTCACCTAAACTTATAAGAACTTATAGGAAAAGAAAAGGTGCAAAACAAAATAAAAAATATAACAATTTCTGTAGATATCCAAATACAAAAAAAATGGAAAACCATAAGATGAAATACATTTTAAAAAATAACTTATGTATCAAATAAAATTAAAACGTTATTTTTCCAGTTTGGGTTATGGTACATATAACATTGTCAGTTAATTTGGTATTACCATTCATATTTAAATGACTAAATGAAGAAGAAAAAAAGAGAGAAAACGAAATACAGATTGTGTGTATATTTATTTATTTATTTATTATTGCCATTTATATAGCGCTAACAGATTCCGTAGCGCTTTACAATATTATGAGAGGGGGATTTAACTATAAATAGGACAATTACAAATAAACTTACAGGAACAATAGGTTGAAGAGGACCCTGCTCAAACGAGCTTACATTCTATAGGAGGTGGGGTGTAAAACACATTAGGACAGGAATTTACAATCAAATAAGGTGGGCTGCCCTTTAGGAGAGGGCAAGAGACAGGTATGTGAGGTAAGGGTTAGTCTTGGAGGCCATAAGCTTTCCTAAAGAGATGGGTTTTAAGGCACTTCTTAAAAGATGCAAGACTAGGGGAGAGTCTGATGGCGGTAGGCAGGCTATTCCATAGGAAGGGAGCCGCCCGCGAGAAGTCCTGCAAGCGCGAGTTGGCCGTACGAGTGCGGACAACGGACAGGAGGTGGTCACGGGCAGAACGGAGAGACCGAGAAGGGACATACCTATGGATCTGTGAGGAGATATAAGAGGGGCTAGAGTTGTTCAGTGCTTTATAGGTGTGAGTTAGTACCTTGAATTGACTCCTATAGCATACAGGAAGCCAATGTAAGGACTGGCAGAGGGGTGAGGTGTGAGAGAAACGACTAGAGAGGAAAATCAATCTAGCAGCAGCATTCATTACGGACTGTAAGGGTGCAGTACGGCTATTGGGGAGACCAATCAGGAGAGGGTTACAATAATCCATGCGGGAAATTACTAGAGCATGGACAAGCTCCTTGGTAGTATCTGGTGCAAGAAAGGGGCGGATGCGGGCTATGTTTTTAAGATGGAATCTACAGGATTTGGCAACATGCTGGATGTGAGGCTCAAAGGTGAGACCAGAGTCAAGTATGACGCCAAGACAGCGCGCTTGCAAGGATGGACTGATGTTGGTACCACAAACTTGGAGGGAGAGCGAAAGAGGAGGATCAGTATTAGGAGGAGGAAAGACAAGGAGCTCAGTTTTTGAGAGATTGAGTTTCAGAAAGCGGGAGGACATCCAGTCAGAGATGGAAGAAAGGCAAGCAGTGACACGTTGCAGGACGGCAGGGGAGAGGTCTGGGGAGGAGAGATATAGCTGGGTGTCATCAGCGTACAGGTGGTAGTGAAATCCAAAAGAGGTAATAAGTTTGCCAAGAGAGGCAGTATAAAGAGAAAATAGAAGGGGACCAAGGACGAAGCCTTGGGGAACTCCAACTGAGACAGGGCAAGGGGAGGAGGTATCATTAGAAAAGGAGACACTGAATGAGCGTTGGGAGAGATAAGAGGAAAACCATGAGAGGACAGAGTCACAGAGACCAAGCGATTGAAGAGTTTGAAGAAGGAGAGCATGATCAACGGTGTCAAAGGCCGCTGAGAGGTCAAGAAGAATTAGTATGGAGTAGTGGCCTTTGGATTTAGCTGCGATTAGGTCGTTAGTAACTTTGATAAGGGCAGTCTCTGTAGAGTGGAGAGGGCGGAAGCCAGATTGAAGAGGGTCAAGGAGAGAGTTGGAATTGAGGAAATGAGACACACGGGTAAAGACAAGTCTTTCCAGAAGCTTTGAGGAAAAAGGGAGCAGGGATATGGGACGGTAGTTAGAGAGGGTGGATGGGTCGAGGGATGTTTTTTTTAGTATAGGTACTACAGTGGCATGTTTAAGATCAGCAGGGACGATGCCAGAGGAGAGCGAGCAGTTGAAGATGTGTGTTAGAGAAGGCACGAGACAAGTGGAGAGAGATCTAATAAGGTGAGATGGGACAGGATCGAGCGGGCAAGTGGTGGGGCGAGAGGAGCAAAGAAGAGCAGCCACCTCTTGGTCAGTAGCTGGGGAGAATGTCTGAAGGGTAGGAAAGGCATGATCTATGTGTGATTGAGAAACAGAAAGGCAAGGAGGGGAGAATTCTTTCCTTAGCTGTTCAATCTTGTCAGTGAAGTAACATGCGAAGTTATCAGCAGTAAGGTTAGTTTTGGGGGTGGCCACAGCAGGGCGAAGAAGAGAATTAAAGGTGTGAAAGAGACGCCTGGGGTTGCGGGAACATGAACTAATGAGAGTGGAAAAATAGGACTGTTTGGCAAGGGCAAGGGCTGCACTGTATGAACACAATATGAATCTATAATGGAGAAAGTCTGATTGTGTACGAGACTTCCTCCAGGAGCGTTCAGCACAACGGGAGCATCTTTGCAGGTAGCGCGTTGATTTAGTATGCCATGGTTGGGGGCGGGTCCTCCTCGAGGTGCTTGTTTGGAGTGGCGCTGCAGTGTTCAAGGCAGATGTAAGAGTAGAGTTATATATGGAGATGGCCTGTGAAGGACAGGAGAGGGAAGGGATGGACAGCAGTTGTGAATCAATGTCAGCTGACAACTGTTGGAGATCAAGAGAATTAAGGTCCCTCCTGAGTTGAGGGGGGTTAGGCTGAGGTTTTTGGGTGAGGGGGTATGTGAGAGCAAATGATAAGAGGTGGTGATCAGAGAGTGGATATGGAGTGTTGCAGATATTAGATACTGTACATGCATAAGTGAAGATTAGTTCAAGGGTATTGCCAGCTACATGGGTGGGAGAATCTGCCCACTGCGATAGCCCGAGGGAGGAAGTCATGGAAAGTAGTTTGGTGGCTGCAGAGGTCATGTGAAAAAACATGTATTATCAACAATCTAAAATTACATTTATTTATTGTGTAGGCATCTGTACTGCAACCAGATCAAATGCATTGTATGGAATAGTAGAAAAAATACAATGTATGAAGAAAGAAGTATATTAGAGGCCCAAAAAAGGCCGAAACAATCATCTAGGTTTGCTATATCTCAGATCTGAATTCGGATCTAGATTGCCATTGTTGGCAAGATCAGTCTGTCATGTAAATGGTATAGGTTTTCTCTGTAAGTGAGTAAAACATTTTTGAGGCATTAACAGGAGCTAACCAAAGTGTATACTATTCAGTTATTCCTATTCTCAAAGTTCTCATATTCTCTGTTTTTGCTGCTAGAACTCATTAGAACTCATATTTTTATCTATGCCAGTGGTGTAAAAAATCTTGAGGGCCACATTCATGCTCAAGGTCTTCAGAAGTTAAACATAAGTGGTAATTCTTAGTTCATGCTTGGGTCACGTATGTTTGGGATAGGTATTAATCATAAATAATCCCAGCTAGAGCTCTCTACTCAAAATGGTGTCACCCCTCTTATGAGTAAGGCTGAGTTAGTATATTATACAATAGCTAGTAAGTCCATTTTATGCTAGGTTTTAGTTTGTAGCGGCATAATCTTACGAGTTTTAACAAAACAGGAAAGGGATAATACTTACAAGTTGCTTGAGGATAGTCACCTGGCCTTGCTCACATTAGTAGTACATTATATATATGCATGTTAACAAAATATTCTGGCCTCTGTGTAAATTTAAAGAATTGGCAGCTAGCCGGTATTTAAAAGTGGTTTATGCTGCGGCCGCACTGTCTTCACAAAGCCCCAAAAAAGCGGGTGAAACGCATTGATACATGAGTGGCCTTTTTATCGTTGGAACCACCGACATACAGCAGTATCTGGTCCCAGTATTCTTCCAGACGAAGACTGCTCATCCCTGGATCCGGGCGGCAGATCTGTACCGGGTGGACAGACTGGTAATACAGATTTACCACTGTAGACGAACGCTTGTTTTGTGATTCTTGCAGACAAGTATCACAATATTCTGATGTAAGAGCTCCAAGTGGAACATGCAATAAATACAGTGTTGCACTATACTGTGCTCTTTGTATCTTTTAAGGAAAAGTGGATACAATCTTTTCTTGTTAACAGGGAGGCAAGCAAAACTGCATATGGACAATTGAAACATTGCTGGTTAACCCACCCTGATTATACCCAGAACTATAAACTCTTGAATTGGCTTAATATATACTCTAGTATTTTGCCTTATATATTTTATATTTGTATATTATTTGTAGTAGTTAATCTAGGCTAATCGTGCCATGGGAGTGTATCTACTAAGCGCTTACACATATTGTTGGGAATTATTTAAAAATATTTATATTAAACTCATTCCAGTTCAAAACAATTAAGAGGGCCAGGAGATATGCCTATGAATAGTCTCAAAGGGAATAATATACAGATTATATTCAAACTGCTGTAAGACAATCGTTATCTATAAGTGAGAACTAAAAGCATAAAATATATCATTATCTGATTTAGAACACTTACCTTGCTAATTTTAAACAGAACCTCACAGAGGTTATACATTTTTTCAGCACGTACCCAGTCTAATGTGCTTACCTGAAAAGACAGAGGAATTTACATAAATGGTCTTTTAGGGGATGTAATTTGTTTGAGATGTATACATATTGTTTGCTGCACATGTTGCTAAAAATGTTAATTAAAATGTCACGTAATAAGTTATATTAATTAATTTACTTTTTCTGGGAGTCCATAGCAATGCTTCACATGCATATGTCATTTTTATATTATATAGCTATGACACTGTCACAAAGACATCTAACTTTTGTGTGACATAAGAAGTGAAAACATATATTGGTCTACCTACAGCTATCATCTACTTAGGATCATTAAAATTTGGGAAGAATCAGATGACAGAATGTGACATTTTATTGCAAACATACTTGTCTTAGTGAGAGGTTATTACAACAATCGAGGGCACAGATTTTGACGTGACTTTATATTAGCGATCTATACTGCAGATCAACAAGAACTACAGTGACTGGCAATGTAGCAATGTGTGCTCAACAATTCTAAAACTTATCTTCAAAATAATGTATAAAATGATTTGAATGTGAAACACAAGAAGACATAAATACAGAGAAATGTATTGATTAAAACACAAAAGAATAATTATTTTGTTGCCAAAGCAACAGTGATATAGAAGTAAAAATACAGACTAACCCCTTAAGGACAAAGGCCCTATACTAACTTCTTATAGAAAAAATAACCTTAGAATTTTGATTCTTGTTTGTTCAGCTGTTGGTTTTTCACTTTTGTATTAAATGCACCCACTATGTAATCATTTCTAATGACTTTGGTATTTTAGAAATGCCTTATTTATTTTTTTTACTTTTTTTATTTTTTATTGATTTGTTAGCTTCTGCTGATCACTCTCAGTGCAGGTCTTAGCTCAGGAATGCTAACAAAGGTTCCTGGCAAGGAACTTCTGTAGGAAATGGTGGTGTCAGGTAGACCTAAAATGGTTTGACACCTTACACAGAAGGAGGGACTACAGGGCACTCAAGGCACCATAACCTCTACAGTAAGAAGTAGTGGTTAAGGTGTTTGGAGTTTTCCTTTAATTATTGGATTATGAGTGGATATTATATCTGTATTCTTGCAAACACCCCAAAACAGCAATAAAAAAGGAAAGCACCTTCATTACTCAAAAGTGTCCATTATATACATTCAAAGGGACACTATAACTAATTATATTTATTTTCTGGTTTAAGGAGCAAGGAAGTTGCACATTTGCATTAAATACGAGATTCAGAGCTTTCTTTTTAACTTAACTTGTGATTTTTTAGTTTGTTTCTTTTTGCATTTGTATGCATTAATAACATAATCTAGCCCATCCCAGAATATTTCCATTAGATAGATCCGAACCAAATACTGCATTAGTTGTTTCATGCCTGCTCCTATCTTCACACTTCCCTACCACTTCTTATACCTCATGTCTTACTTGCATGTCATATTTGTATTTTGTTTAAAAAAAAAAAAAAAAAAAAACTCAAGTCAGCAGCTGCACATAATGTGCACGCAAACTGTATCATATATGTGCACGCAAACTGTATCTTCCTGGCTTTCCCACTTCCTCTCATCTAGCACTCCTTCCATTATACTTGGGGATTTCAATATCCCAATCAATAACCCCAATTGCACTGATGCCTCTCATCTGCTCTCTGTAACCTCCTCCTTTGGCCTTACGCAATGGTCCAATTTAGCAACCCATACAGCAGGAAACACTCTTGATCTTGCCTTCAGCAACCTCTGTACTGCCTCTAATCTCTCCAATATTCCTTTTCCTCTATCTGACCACCATCTGCTGACTTTTGACATTGCATACCTAAGACCCAATTGACACCACCGTCTGAACATCACTCTCACAGAAACCTCCAATGTCTTGACCTTGAGCATTTCTCCACTAGTCTCCAAACTCTCCTTTTACCTAACTCAAACCTTACCTGTCCTAGTTCTGCAACCTCCTTCTACAATTCCACCCTCTCCTCTCAACTAGACATCATGGCACCTTGTACATTTAAACGCCGCAGCCCCCCGCAACAACAACCCTGGCACACCAAGCTCACTCGATACCTCCAAAAATGCTCCAGAACTGCTGAACGCTGTTGGAGAAAGTCTCACTGTGCATCTGACTTTCTCCACTATAAATTTATACTGAGCTCACACAGCTTGGCTCTTTCCTCTGCAAAAGTTAATTACTTAAATACCCTCATAACCACACTCTCCCGCGAACCCAAACTACTATTTCACACAATTAACTCTCTTCTTCGCCCTACTGTTCCTCCTCCACCTACTAACTTGACCGCCTCAGACTTTGCAACTCACTTCACTGACAATATCTCGACAATCAGAGAAGAGTCCTCTCATCTTTCTTATTCCCCTTACAATAATTCCCCTAACTTCACTCCCTCTGCTGTTCTATGTTCATTCGCACCCGCTACATTGGAAGAGGTTTCTGTTCTGCTCCAGTCCTCCCGCCCCACCACCTGTTCCCTAGATCCAATTCCCTCGCATCTCATCTGTACTCTGTCTTCTTCTCTTTCTCCACCTCTCACTAAAATTCTCAATCTCTCTCTCTCCGCTGGTATATTTCCATCGCCCTTCAAACATGCAACTGTATCCCCAATTCTAAAGAAGCCCAATCTTGACCCTAACTCCCCATCCAACTATCGTCCTATCTCGCTACTGCCTTTTGCATCCAAGATCCTTGAAAGAATTGTGTATGCGAGATTGACAGACTTCCTCGAGTCCAACTCTCTGCTAGACCCGCTTCAGTCTGGTTTCCGTGCTAAGCACTCTGTGGAAACGGCACTGACCAAAGTATCCAATGATCTACTCGCTGCAAAATCTCGTGGTCACTACTCTATCCTAATTCTCCTTGACCTGTCTGCAGCTTTTGACACTGTTGATCAACAGCTTCTTCTCATCCTCCGCAATATCAGTCTACAAGATATTGCTCTCTCCTGGTGCTCCTCCTACCTCTCCCAGCACTCTTTCAGTGTTTCTTTCTCTGTCTCTGCTTCTTCTCCCCAACTCCTCTCTGTTGGTGTCCCCCAAGGTTCAGTCCTTGGTCCCCTACTGTTCTCCATCTATACTGCCTCCCTTGGTAAACACATTAGCTCCTTTGGCTTCCAATATCATTTCTATGCAGATGACACGCAAATCTACCTGTCCTCTCCTGATCTCTCCCCGTCCCTCTTGACTAGTGTCTCTAACTGCCTCTCTGCTGTTTCTAACTGGATGGCTGCCAGTTGTTACTCCTGTGTCTGTCTCCCTCCAAGTCAACGGTGCTACCATCAGCTCCACCACGCAGGCTCGCTGCCTAGGTGTTCTCTTTGACTCCGACCTCTCCTTCAAGCCTCATGTTCAATCTATCGCCAAATCCTGTCATTTCCATCTCAAAAACATTGCGCGCATCCGCCACTACTTAATGCCAGATGCAACTAAGGTGTTGGTCCATTCCACTGTCCTTTCTCGCCTTGACTACTGTAATTCGCTTCTCAGTGGTCTTACGTGCTCCCAACTTGCGCCGTTACAGTCCATAATGAATGCAACGGCGAGGCTCATCTTCCTGTTCGCCCGCACCTCCCATGCCTCACCCTTCTGTCAGTCCCTACATTGGCTTCCTATAAAATATAGAGCTCAATTTAAAATTCTGGTTCTTGCTTTCAAATCTCTACATAATGCTGCTCCCACCTATCTATCCTCCCTTATACACAAGTATGTCCCGTCTAGGCCCTCACGATCTGCTGAAAACTTACGTCTATCTTCTGTCCGTACTCCCACCTCTGATGCTCGCCTTCAAGATTTCTCGAGGGCTGCACCATTCCTTTGGAACTTGCTTCCCTCCTCTGTTAGATGCTCACCCAGTCTCCACTCCTTCAAAAAATGTTTAAAAACCCACTTCTTCATAAAAGCGTATCAATTAAACTGTTAATAGCTCCCAACTGATTCCTTCTGCAACTGTCACTAGTCTAATACTATCCTTACCTTTTTGTGTCATTTTACCCCACTCCCTCTAGCATGTAAGCTCATTGAGCAGGGCCCTCAACCCCTCTGTTCCTGTGTGTCCAACTTGTCTGGTTACAACTACATGTCTGTTCGTCCACCCATTGTAAAGCGCTGCAGAATTTGACGGTGCTCTTTAAATATCATAATAATAATAATAATATAAAACAGTATTATTATTATTATATAGTATCTATATATTTAAAGGGTCAATCCAAAACACTAAGAAACTTTGGCTTGCTGAAATATTTTATGCGTGAAGACTGTATCTTCTTTTTTCATTTAGCAAAAGTGCAGATTTCAACAGAAATTGACACTTTTATACATTAACCTGGTTACACCCCCTTGGCTTTAAAGCAGGCAACAGGTAATATTACTTCCTGGTTTCACTAGCACAATGCAGCTGACCTCCAGAGGCCGAAACTCCTCAGAGCACCTGACTTACAAAGACTTCTTATTGAGCTGCATTGGAAAGTCTGTGATTGGACAGCCACAGAAAGTCTGGGCAGAGTTTGCAAAGGCAGCAGACAAGAGATCTGCGGGATTTTCAAGCTAATTTTAGACATATCCCCAATGAAGAAATGCAAAATTAAATGCATGCAAATTTTCATCAGGGTTATTTCTACTATACTGTGATTTTTATTTATTTTGTATTTGGGCATTGGAGTGTCCCTTTAACATACAGCATTTAAAAGAAATAGTCAAGATTACACTGCAAACAAAATCTCAATTGTTTTAACTTGTATTAGCTCTTTTTAATTGAGGCATTTCCCAGCAGGAGCACATCTGTGTTCTTCTTTTCTGCAACATTTCTCTTTTGTTTTAATTATCAGAATACAGAGAAACAAAGAACTATTAGAATTGTTTTTTAAATTGTATCAAAACATGCTTAGTTCAAGAACTACAAACATAAAAAGAAAGTTTAAATATACATTTCTTACATTTTTCGTGTACAGCCGAACCCTGTTTACTTATGCAGGGTTTTCCGAACTCTGGCCCTCCAAATGTTGCTGAACTACAACTCCCATGATTCTCTGGCTATCTGTTTCATTCAAAGAATCATGGGAATTGTAGTTCAGAAACATCTGGAGGGCCAGAGTTTGGAGAACTCTGAATTTTATAGCAAAGTACTTTCTTAGCTCCATTTAACTGTGCAATATGCATTTCCTTCCATAAAGTAGTAATTGATCAAAGGAGCACAATCATCATCTCACCAGTGCTGTATGCACGACAAACTGATGGTTTAACATGCACTTGTATTCCAGTTCTTCTTTCAAAATTCTTAGAAGCATAATGAAAAGTACAAATGTAAGCACAAAGAGGATTATCCCACTGAGAACTTCATTACACAAAGAACAAATAACAGTCAGGTGCTGTATTGATGACAGCTGTTTTATGTCTAGGTGCTTATTTAAAGCACTTAAAACTGGGTTTTGTCATCAATGACTTGTGCCCATTCATGTGAACACATTTCAGATCCATAACCCTCTGTGAAACACTATATTAATTATTTTATTAAATTCCCTACTCTGATTGTGCAAGGAAGCTACAGAGCATTAATAGAACAGGACATGTCAATTCATGTTAATAATAATCTAATTCTAAAACTGAAACATTTAACAAGGTACAGTGGAATAACAAATATGGGATTTTGTTTTTCTTTTTTTGCAATGTTTTAATATCTGAATTTGATATGTATTTACCCTGAATGATATCATCCCATTAATTAAATGTAAAAAAGGTAAAGAGGAAAGCCTTGCTCACTGTACTTAGAGAACTATCGGCTATACCTCACTGATGAGGCCTAACAAGGCTGAAATGATCGTCAGGTGTTGCTGTATCTCTTTATGAGAGGGAGCCAGCCTGTGTTTTGGACTTGTTTAAATGCATGTGGTTCAGGTTATCTCTGTAATGGCACATGATAAGCCAAAATCAACTTGAGAACAGAGAGGGACCCAATGAAGGTCAAGATATTTAAGCTGTTGTCCATTCTCCATATTCTCTTGCACTCTGTTTGTTTGCTCTACTTAAGGTAAAAGGGTAATCCAGATGTGGACTCCTTTTTCAGGTATATCTTACTGACGAGGTCTAACAAAGATGAATGATCGTCCAGGGTTGCTGTATCACTTGTACAGAGGGAACCAGCATGCATTTCGGATTTGTATGATCCTTTTTGGTGGGATCAGTTTGATATGCAAGTGGTCTAGGTTCTATCTATAAGTGCATGCAAAGAGTTAAAACCAGCTTGAGAACTGAGCGGTGACCCACCGAAGGTACATCTATATGAGCTATTTGAGCTTGCTTGCTATTTAAGGAGTATGCTGTTTTAGTTTTTTTTTTGCTCATGAACTAGATGGCACACAATAAAATTAATAACAAGGTAAAGATATAATACTAAGAACACATGTTTCCCAGTACTTTAGAATTATAGAAAGTGGATAGTTAAAGGTGAAAAAGGCCCTCCTTAAATGAGATTACAGTCTAAGAAGATTTGAGGTAGGTAGAGATATAGCGTAGGTCTCTAACCCAAAGACACTTAAAGTGGCACTGTCATGCTGAATCACGTTTTTCTTTTTAACCCCCCTCCCGCCTCCACTACATCCAATTGACCCCTTAGTCACCCCCAAATGCCCCTAAACCCCCCAGATTACCTATTTATTAATCTGTATTTTCTGCCCCGATATTTATTCAGGGCACCGCCATCTTTGTGTGGGTAGGTGAACTCCCTGTGGGACACGTCATCTGCCCACACTAGACAGACTGTGAGATTCCCGCACATGCCCAGTGAAACACCTGGACATGCGAACGGGAATTTAATCTATTCATTCATTCATCAGACAGACGAATGAATGAATAGAGAAATCAGCTGAACAAACTAACACTGAGTATAAGTGTTTGTTTGTTCGTTCAGTTTATTGCAAGGAGGGAGCTACCAGCACGCAGCTCTTTCCTTGTAATATGTAAAGACAGAAGCGGCAGGGAGCAGTGCTCCCCACCACTTCCTAGGCCCACCATGTCCTCAATATGACCCCCATAATAGCATAAAGGAGTGAGCGGCTGCTCACTGTCATAAGAAAAGACTCACTGCTGCTCGCTGTAAAATAAAATCCCTACTTTCCGGCCCCCACCCCTGTGCGGGGGGTGGGGGCCATAAATTACAATGGGGGGACCTACTGTCCTCCCCCTCTCCGGCCCCCACCCCTGGACGGCCGGTGTCGGCCATAATGGTAATGAGAGGGGGACCTACTGTCCTCCCCCCGGCCCCCACCCCTGGGCGGCGGGTGGGGGCCATAATGATAATGGGGGGACCTACTGTCCTCCCCCCACGGCCCCCACCCCAGGTGGCGGGTCAGGGCCATAAAAATAACGAGGGGGGGACCTACTGTCCTCCCACCCCCGGCCCGGCGGGTGGGGGCCATAATTATCATGAGGGGGGGCTACTGTCCTCCTTCCTCCGGCCCCCACCCCTGGGCGGCGAGTGGGGGCCATAATGATAATGAAAGGGGGGGCACCTACAGTCCATACCCCCCCGGCTGCTGTCGCCCAAATAACCGCCCCTCCATCAATGGTGACTAGGGGTCCCCAAGCCCCTAGTCACCCACCCCCACCCAAATAAAGAAGCCCCTACCTACCCCCCTCACCCTAAAAAATAGTAAGGGAGGAATAAAATTACCACCCTGTAAATAAAATTAAATTTACTATTCAACGTCTTCTTTTTTCTGAAATCTTCATTTTTCAGCCCCAAAAAAGGCCAAATAAAAATCCATTATACCCGTCGAACTTAAAATAAAAGAAAAAACCCGAGCGCAAAAAAAATACCCATCTTCACCCATGGAGGGCTCCGCGCAGACTGAGCTCTGCAGGGCGGGGGAAGGCTTATAAAGCCTTGCCCCGCCCTGCAATTAGGCTAAGAACACTCTGATTGGTTGGTTTAAGCCAATCAGATTGCTCTTTGTCATTTTACACAGCGTGGGGAAATTCCAAAGAACTTTCCCACGCTGTGTAAAATGACACAGAGCACTGTGATTGGATGGCTTGAAATCCATCCAATCACAGTGCTCTGTGTCATTTTACACAGCGTGGGAAAGTTCTTTGGAATTTTCCCACGCTGTGTAAAATGACAAAGAGCACTGTGATTGGATGGATTTCAAGCCCACCAATCAGAGTGCTCTTTGTCATTTTACACAGCGTGGGAAAATTCCAAAGAACTTTCCCATGCTGTGTAAAATGACACAGAGCACTGTGATTGGATGGTTTGAAATCCATCCAAGCACAGTGCTCTGTGTCATTTTACACAGCGTGGGAAAGTTCTTCGGAATTTTCCCACGCTGTGTAACATGACACAGAGCACTGTGATTGGATGGATTTCAAGCCATCCAATCACAGTGCTCTGTGTAATTTTACACAGCGTGGGAAAGTTCTTTGGAATTTTCCCACGCTGTGTAAAATGACAAACAGCACTCTGATTGGCTTAAACCCACCAATCAGAGTGTTCTTAGCCTAATTGCAGGGCGGGGCTGCGGAGCTCAGTCTGCGCGGAGCCCTCCATGGGTGAAGATGGATCTTTTTTTTTGCGCTCTGGTTTTTTCTTTTTCGTCAGTTTTTTTTGCGCTCTGGTTTTTTATTTTATTTTAAGTTCGACGGGTATAATGGATTTTTATTTGCCCTTTTTTGGGGCTGAAAAATTAAGATTTCAGAAAAAAGAAGACGTCGAATGGTAAGTTTAATTGTATTTACAGGGAAGTAATTTTATTCCCCCCTCACTATTTTTTAGGGTTAGGGGGGTAGGTAGGGGCTTTTTTATTTGGGTGGGGGGTGGGTGACTAGGGGCTTGGGGACCCCTAGTCACTTTTGATGGAGGGGGGGTTATTTGATTTAGGGCCCCCACCCGCCGCCCAGGGGTAGGGGCCGGGGGGGAGGACAGTAGGCCCCCCCTTCATTATCATTATGGCCCCCAACCGCCGCCCAGGTGTGGGGGCCAGAGAGGGGGAGGACAGTAGGTCCCCCCATTGTAATTTATGGCCCCCACCCACCGCACAGGGGTGGGGGCCGGGGGGGGGAAAGACCGTAGGTCCTCTCCCCTTCATTACCGTAATGGCCCCCACCCACCGCCCAGGGGCCAATAGGTTTTTATTTTTTTTTACAGTGAGAAGCCACAGGCTGCTCACTGTTTACTAGACATGCCCCTACTCACGGTATAGCAAGTAGGGGCATATTATTTACTAATACTAAGTAATCTTTACTTAGTATTAGTAAATTTGGCTGAAAGACCAATTTAGTTCTTTCAGCCTTTTAGTAGATAGCTCCCTAATACCGTGGGAATTAGGGAGTTATCTACTAAGCGGCTGCAAGATGCAGCCACAGCACGAATAGGATCGGAGTTTCATTCATTCTAATGAAATTGCGATCCGAACAAAGTGCCGAATTGCGTTCTAAAATAAACGAACATACTGTTCTCATTGAGTTAGAACGCAATTCGGCAGTTTCGGCTAAAATGACAGGAATCATCGTGGGAACAGGGAGGAAAGCTAGGGATCATGGGGAAATTGCTCTGACCAGCGGAAATGAAGCACACTTTGCTCCTCCGCTGGTCAGAGCTGGTCAAGCGGAGAAATCCAGAAGTGTTTGATCAAAAGCCAATCACAATGCTTTAACATAGGATTATCAGAGATTGTCAAGGAGGCAGATCAGGGGCAGAGGCACAAGCCAAACACAGCCCTGGCCAATCATGATCTCCTCAAAGAGTCGCATTAAATCAAGTGAATTCATGTGCAGTACTGCCCCAGGAAGCACCTCTAGTAGCCATCTGAGGAGTGGCCAGTGGAGGTATTCCTAGGCTGTAATGTAAACACTACCATTTCTCTGGTGTTCACTGATGGTGTTCACTGCTAAACACCTGAACGTAATGATTATACTCACCAGAATAAATACAATAAGCTGTAGTTGTTCTGGTGACTATAGTGTCCATTTAAGGGTGCAGTTTCTGATAAAAGATTATTCTTTTACAAGTTTGATAGAGCTTGAGTCAGTGGTCTGCTTACATCCATGCTCAGTGTGTTAGGACAGTTTGCAAAATATGATATAAAAGTGATATGATCACCATGATCACCAGTGCAGCATGTACCACAGTGTGCCACAAATTCAGTGTAAACTATGATTATCCCTCACTAGAAGAAATGCATTTGGCATTGGGTGAAATATAAATATGCAAGTTAAATTGTAGAAAAAAATGTAGTTTTTATGTAACAACATTTCTTAAAACTGTGAACAGCCAAGACAGGAACATAAAAATGAGCAGTGTACGTGCTAACATATGCCAAGCATTTATCATTTAGTGTTCATGTGACCCCTGGAGATTACAAAACATTTTTGCAAAGACTGTAGAAAATGAAGTTGTTTAATCTAGTTTGTTGATAATTTCACACAGCTGAAATATTTTAATATACAACTCAGTGTTCCAATATTACATAAACTATCTGACCACTACAAATCCTAATCTAGACATGTCATTAGTCTTTTCTTATGACAGTGAGCAGCCACTGCCTGTTCACTGTTTAGTAGACAGGCCTCTACTTGCAGCACAGCAGGTAGGGGCAGGAGGGACGATTTAATGTCCCTTATACAGATCCTTTCCTGATAGTAGGAAACAGAGGAACTGAGAAGATAGAATCCTTGTCTCCTAAGTTAATCTCCTTAAGTATATCGCAAGTCACTGGAAGTTTGTGTTGGTTTCCATACCTGGATACAGGTCACGTTCATGCCATTTCTGGGTGACCTCTGGTATCGTGTTTAACTCGATACACATGGAGCACTGAAGTGGTCATTTAATGGGCAGTACTTATCTTTATTTTCTTTCTATAAATAAGATGTTTGATCTGGTTAAAGGCCCAGCTGGGACCAAAACATCAATTGTGGATGTAAAGTGCTTTTGTCAACTACAAAAATTATTTTGAATAAAGTCCTGAGAGTCCTCCAATTTTTTTAAAGATATATATATATATATATATATCGATATATCACAAAAACTGACCAGCTAAGTTACCTCTTTGCAAGACTGAAAGCAAAACTTAATGATGCAATAACATTTAGTGTTTTAGATCTCAGATTCAAATGTAATACGTATTTGTTTTTCCCCTGGCATTTTTTGTTCTATTGTGGAGAAAATAGCTATGAGGTCTTACAGGGAACTGTAATCATATTAGTAATGGTCCAATGTCCTTCAGAAAATCACAATCACTGTATGGTTTGAGTAGCATTTGAATGCATTTATTTTTTTAACTCATACATTTTCCATTTTATCTTTGTTATTCTTGTCATTTCTTACTTTCTAAATTCTACATCAGCCCACTATGGCATTTTTGTCATAATTTCTCAATAGTAGGCCTTCTATGATCCCTCCTTTGTGTTTATTATAAAACTCAATGGTTGCCCAGTTCCTTTGTACACTAATAAAGTCTCCCATCGAGACGTTCACAAACTTGTTTCTTGTGACCATTTGAAACAAGCATTAAAGTATTTCCTGCTGTACCATTTCTACAGTTCACTATATATATATATTTAACATTATGTTCACAACAGACCTAAAGCCCTTGTTTGTCACCATGGTGAACGTTAGGTTGTTGTAATTCAAGTTTAGATGATTCGTCATTTAAGTAACACCACACTCATTTTAATTGTGAATGTGTGTCTATGTGTGTTCCTGTTTGCTTTTTAGTATTATGTGGGTTTTATTCACTAAACCCTGCATTAAAGTGAATTGAAAACCAAACTGTAAAATTTTGTTATTATAAAAAAAATAAGAAAAATTAGATTTTATTTAATCAAATCAGTAATTTCTGGCTATATTTCAACTCACTAAAATTCAATATTTATTTTGATGGATAGAAATCCATTAATTATACATACATACATACATACATACATAATGAAACACTTGTTTATTATCACATGGGGAGAAGTGCCTCTGTTAGCCAACCTTTTTAAAATTCCAAAAATCATTAAAATTAGGAATCCCCCTTTAAGTCTATTGGCAACAACGGTATTGGCTTCTGCTAGACCCTATCCCCGACTGAAATCTTGCGAAGTCCAATTTTCTTTCCTTATTCAATGCATCAATAGTACAAAAATAATAAAAGACAAGTTGAATTGCCATGTAACCAGCTGTAAGCTGAATCACTCTCTCATACCTTACTCAATATCCAAATGACTAAGGCTGGTTAGTTACATTTGAGAGAACCTAGAAATAGAAAGGTTAACATAGTTCTTCATATTTAACATCTTTCCTCTTTTCCCTCTTTTATCTTGAGCAAATATTTCTATTGCACAGATATGCAAAAAAAAAAATGTAGCCCACAACGGTCGTCTTACCTTGTACTTTGCTCCATTGCTGAATTTTATGCAGCAGAGAAACACAATTATTTGCCTAGACTCCACTTATTAATCTGTAGATTAGCAGAAAGACTATCAACATCACCCCTCACTTTTCAAAATCATAGGTTAAAACTAAAGGGTTGGATGTTAGCAGTCAAGGAAAGGAGGGAAGTTTCTCTTGTATCCTGCAATAGTAGTACAATGTAGGTGCTTAGTGCTACGAAATAATTGTATTTCATATATTATGCTTGCATAAATGTAAATTATTTACATTATTTACACCCATCGTAGTGCTTTAATATGTCTGCTTCTATTTCCAATACTCTCAGAAATATATATAAGATAAAGGGTACAACATAATCTATTTAATGTTCCGTCTCTCCAAAATGTCATTGAAGAATGAACGAATGAGTGAAAAATTAAAACTGTGTTCATTTACATAATTTAATCAATTATCTCTGAATGGCAAGATATATAAACAAGGTTGAAAATCACTACATATAAGGATTAAATAAAAAACTAAATTTTCTATTTCTTAACAAAAACAAAGGCACTGGATGTCAAGTCAAATATTTACCAGCACAATGGCAGAATTCGTACTAACGTGTTACTACTTTATAGAGAGGTTACATATTTTTTTTAATGCCCTCCCTGAAACCGCTAAAAAAAACTAGTATATTGATTGAAAATTTGTAATATGTCATAAAAAAGAGATTGTATTAGCATGTGCTTTAATAATAGTAGATAGGAAATCCTAGTTGGTTCTTATCTGCCGCAGCCTATATTTTTATATCTAGAGTTAATGTGTTGAAACCTCACTCTCTGATGTGTATACACTTGTGTATGAAATAGGCTTGTGCGTTCAGTTTCAAATCAATTGCAGTTGAATTTTTGGAGATCGGTGGGTTGTCCAAATCCTGTAACACATCAGCACCACGAGGATGAATCATGACACAAACAAAACAGACAATGAATGGTGCCATTCATTCGGAGTTCTGTCCATAGAACCAAAAAAGATGATTGATTAATAGAGAATAGCCACTAATGTTTTTAACTTTTTCTTACAGATCATGTGAGAAGTGACCAATTTAAGGAAAAAAGGAGGAGCAGTAAATAAAAATAAAATCTTTATATAGTTAATAAATGTATGATATATAAATGTAATTTTTTTACTCCTCCTTACTCTCTCTATTAGTAACTATTAGTAACTACTTCTCACTTAATCTGTGAACAAATGGCAAGAAAATGTGCCATCAGTGTACTGCTAAATATATTCATCTTCATATACATACAGTGCAGTACACTGATTCATTATTGCAAACTATTGGCTTGTTCAAACCATTTTTCTTTGGATGGACAACATTTGTCCAAACTGAAATGCCACAAAGATGAACTTGGGATGTAAAAAAAAAAAGTTTTTTACTTTGTCTCCGTTAGCTTTTCACAAACTCTTCTCTTCATTCACAGAAATAAGGCAAACTGGAGCATTTTTGTCCACTCTGTCTCAGCATAGAGTGACCTGTCCCATGTGTGTCATAGTTCCTTTTTCTCTCCTGTAAGCTGATGGTGGGTCTCAAACTCCAACTGTGGGTAAACATACCGTTTTGTCCTAAGAAGGAAAGCTTCTTCCACAGCAAATAATTATATGCATTACGGTTATTAATTGCTCAGCAATGGTCAAACTTGCTACATTCCACCTTTTAATAAATAAACAATTAGCACTAAGAACCTCTTCAAGCTGTTATTCCCCCAATAAGGGAAATCAGAACATATAAAACAACTACTCCAAGTGGCTAATTATAATGTAAGATTGCAGAACAAAAAAACAATCAAATGAATAATATTAAAATAAAGAATGATAAATTTCCCAAACATCCCTATATGCGCCAATTCCCCCTCGCTTTTCTCTTAGGTTATGTTAATTCTGATTACACCACTTATCACAGCTATTGAGAGCATATGTCTTTTCACAGACTTCCAAAGTTTAATTTTTAATAAAGGGTCCTCACATATCCCAAAGCCTGGAAATAAAAAAACAAAATATCTTAGAATTACTACCAATCTAAGAAGGGACAAAGGAGCAAATGTGAGATACTAATTTGACTGGATGGCTCACATTCAATCACTAGATGATATAAACAGATACTACATCCCAATACTTTTTCTATCTATATCACCACTTTGGAATTTAGTACAAAAGATGAGCATTACAATTCATTTGTTATTGATATGGGCTGGGCCAGATTTAACGTACTTGCTGCCTCAAGGCCAGTTTCAATAACCCCCCTATATATATATATATATATATATATATATATATATATATATACACATATACACACACATACAGAGTTGAAAGGTTATATGCCTAGTTTGGGGTATGATTGAATGGGGAATGATTAGGTGGGTGGTTGGATAATACGTGAGAGAGGGAGTGTGTGTTTGTGTGTATGTGTGTAGAGGCTGCTTGTGGCTGCATATACACACACATACAAAGTTAAAAGGTTATATGCCTAATTTGGGGTATGATTGAATGGGGAATGATTAGATGTGTGTTTGGATAATACATGAGAGAGGGAGGGTGTGTTTGTGTGTATGTGTGTGGAGGCTGCTTGTGGTGTTGTATGTGTGTGAATGATGTGGGATCTGCTTCTAAAGTTGCATTTAGGACTGTAGTCGGGGAATAATCTTTAGTAGAGGGATAGTGGCTATAGTGGAGGAATAGGGGCTGAAGCTGAAATAGTGGCTGTTGCGGGAGATATGGGCTAAAGTTGGGGGTATGGGGGCAATAGTAGGAGGATAGTGGCTGTAGTGAGAGGATGTATACTATTGTGGGGTAGATAGTGCTATACTGGTGGATATCGGCTCTAGTGAAGGATTGGGGAAGTAGTGGAAGAATATGGGTTGCAGTGGGAAGGATAGTGGCTATAGTATATTGACTGCAGTGGTGGGCAGTGGCTATTGTGGGAGATAGTATCTATAGTGGTAGATTTAGTGGGGGGTTGTGGCTATAGTGGGAAAATAGGGGTTTTAATGGGAAGGATAGTGGCTATAGTAAGGGAAAAGTGTCTGCAGTGGGAGTATAGGGGTTATGTGGCTATAGTGTGAGTTTTAGTGAGGGTATAGGGGGGTATAGGGGCTATAAGAATAATAAAAAAAAATTGTTTAAAAAAATTAAAGCTATTCTCCCTTCCCTGATAGATACCTTGGACCAGGGAGGGGGGAACCCTGATACCTTGTGGTCCGGTGATCAGTGGGTGCGGATACCTTCTTCTGTCTGGAACCGAGGAATGTTGTGGTAACAAATAGCAACACTCTAATACAGTGTAGGCAAGAGAGACCTATTAAAGTCTCCCTATTTGTGTACTGGCCCTGCCGGCCCCACAGCAGGGAAATGGACAGGCCGGTGAGGGATATTTTTAATCTCCCCAGCGACCATTTCGTCCTTCTCCTGCTTGCCGCCCGCAGGCCGTGTCACTATGGGAAATCCAGCCCTGGATATGCGCCCTATTGACCCCCTGGATAATGGGTGGCATCAAAGACAAGAAATGTATGATTTACACCCTTATTACTACATTGTCACTTGTGGTTTTCCAATAACAGTTCTGTAAATGACCACACTACCGGTCAAGGGCTGGGTATTATATTGTTTGTGGGAATTTATCCTAAAGAAGAAATCCTTTCTGACCCCCATACTGTTCCTACAAAAAGAGGCTTGACAGCTCTTTGCATCACTCTATCGACCCAAATGCTTTAGGATGATAGGGATGTGTCTAATTTACTTAGTGATATCGGGGTTCTTGTTAATATGAGCCTTACTTATCGAATACAATTCTATCACAAGGCATGGCTTCTTATTCAAAGTAATCTTCTGGTAGACATCTTTATAAGTCTCTACTTTAGGACCATCAGGAGTGTAGCTTCTCAAAAGAGGTTTTCTTTGCAGAGCATGTCCAGTTGTTTATTTACTCCCGTCTTCTTGTGCTCTATTGGTCAATGACCTCCTCTCATTGTAGGTGGAATTGGCTCCTTGCACTTTGTTAGCTGTCATAATTATATCAGGAAATGTGCTGGTTTCATCCCACTCCAGGACATCCTTAATTTCAATATAACCTGTAATGTCACAGGTCTCTGGTGCTTACATGGATACAGCTTTTGATTGCATGCTGAATTGTTAATATTGTTGCATCACATTTGTTATCTGTCATTCATGCATTTACATGGCCAAATATTACATAGTTGTCAGGCCGAGATATCCAGTTAATAAATGCAGTCTGGCTGCTGGTGGTCTCTAGTTCAAGGAATGTTTCTTCCATATCACCTTTGGGGCCTTTGCTTCTTACACCATCAGGTAATACAGACATATTGGTAGTTTCTGCTGTTATATAGTTGTTTGCAAATTCACAGTTCACTGTCTGGATAGTGAATAATCTTTTTTTTTCTCAGGCAAAGGTAACAGTTTCTTTCACCTCTGGTAAAAAGAGAATCGAAAGGCCTACCTATTTCTCTGCATCATAGCTTTATTGACTATGCTCTTTTGTGCTGAGGTATAGGACTAGGAATTTTTAGTGGCTGTATTTTTAGTGATCTGTAGTGCTTTCCTCTTTTTTTTGCATGGCAGTTTTTTTTTATTAGTTTATTTTACCAATAATATTTCCTTTGCTCTCCTTCATTTTACTTTATTACATTTATTTTTAATATTTACTATATTAACTTGGCTATGTAGACATTGTGCCAGTGTCCTCCTGAGTACTCTTCCATATGACAAGGTGTAGATTCACTCGGTCTGTATTCTGGATCTGTAGGCACTGTGATAGAATGTTTTCTTGCTGAGGTACAAATATAAATGATCTGTACTCTGCAGCCCAGTTATTTGAACATTGAATAAGGTTGTTTGATTTTCTCTCTTTTGCCATTTAGTTCTCTTAACAGAGTGCCCTCTAGTGGTTAGACATAATATTTTGGGTCTGAGAGAATTGTCTTTGGTTACAGTTAACAGAATATCCCTATGCTGTCTATAAGCAGAATTTACTTATTACCAAGGTCTTTCTTTACCTTTTGGCGTTTTTTCTCTATACGTTTACCAGCTTCTCACACCCAGAGGATAGTGACTTACCTTAGGAGCTTCTTTTTTTCTTTTGTAGATAATTCTGAGCCTCTTCATTGGTTTAAACTACTATAGGCTCTTTAATCCTTACAAACTTTTTTCATTAACCCCACATATTTTTGGAGTCTAGTTCCCTGGTTCCCCAACTGTAAGCAGCAACCCTCCCATTTTGTGGCTGGTATGTAGTTGCCACCTTTTTTTCTGGTTGCTACAATGGTCCAACAATTTTCAGTTTAATGGTAACACAAAATATGCATGCACAATAGTGTTAGCACAGATTAAACTATTGAACATTAAAAGGTTAATCCAAAATCTTACTGGTGGTGTCTTGAAAATGTAGAATGATGAACCCTTTAGTACCAGGAACTTGAATTTATAAACATGTGATCCATCAGACCCTTGCACTTTTTCACTGACCCATCCCATATGTGTGATCTGTAAAGGAAAATGTTATAGGTCATGTAATGTGCATGTAAAATGTAATTACAAAATATAACATACAGCTGCATTTGTTCTTCTAATACAATATACATAGCATATATTATAACCTACATTAGACTTGTGCATTGCAGAAATATTCAGTCCGTCCAAATTAATTTGTACAAATATAAATATTGTTTCAATCAAAATAAATTTCGTCCATTAGTTGATTCATTACAAATTAAATTTTAAAGGTAATTTAGATTCAAAATTTCCATTTGGATGGGTTAATAGTAGTGTTGTCGCGAACCCGGAATTTTCGGTTCGCGAACGGCGAAAGCGAACTGCCGCAAATGTTCGCGAACCGGCGAACCGCGCGAACCGCCATTGACTTCAATGGGCAGGCGAATTTTAAAAATAACAGGGACTCTTTCTGGCCACAAAAGTGATGGAAAAGTTGTTTCAAGGGGACTAACACCTGGACTGTGGCATGCCGGAGAGGGATCCATGGCAAAACTCCCATGGAAAATTGCACAGTTGATGCAGAGTCTGCTTTTAATCCATAAAGGGCATAAATCACCTAACATTGACACCTGTCCTCAAAGCCCAGCCCTGATACACACTGACACAGAGCAGAATAGAGACTGTTCCCCCTACATAGGGTCACTTGGCAGATATGGATTGACACCTATCCTAATGATCCCTGATACACACTGACACAGAGCAGAACAGAGACTGTTCCCCCTACATAGGGTCACTTGGCAGATATGGATTGACACCTGTCCTCAAAACCCCTGATACACACTGACACAGAGCAGAATAGAGACTGTTCCCCCTACATAGGGTCACTTGGCAGATATGGATTGACACCTATCCTAATGATCCCTGATACACACTGACACAGAGCAGAATAGAGACTGTTCCCCCTACATAGGGTCACTTGGCAGATATGGATTGACACCTATCCTAATGATCCCTGATACACACTGACACAGAGCAGAATAGGGACTGTTCCTCCTACATAGGGTCACTTGGCAGATATGGATTGACACCTGTCCTAATGATCACTGATACACACTGACACAGAGCAGAATAGGGACTGTTCCTCCTACATAGGGTCACTTGGCAGATATGGATTGACACCTATCCTAATGATCCCTGATACACACTGACACAGAGCAGAATAGAGACTGTTCCCCCTACATAGGGTCACTTGGCAGATATGGATTGACACCTATCCTAATGATCCCTGATACACAGTGACACAGAGCAGAATAGAGACTGTTCCCCCTACATAGGGTCACTTGGCAGATATGGATTGACACCTATCCTAACGATCACTGATACACACTGACACAGAGCAGAATAGAGACTGTTCCCCCTACATAGGGTCACTTGGCAGATATGGATTGACACCTATCCTAATGATCCCTGATACACACTGACACAGAGCAGAATAGAGACTGTTCCCCCTACATAGGGTCACTTGGCAGATATGGATTGACACCTATCCTAATGATCCCTGATACACACTGACACAGAGCAGAATAGGGACTGTTCCTCCTACATAGGGTCACTTGGCAGATATGGATTGACACCTATCCTAATGATCCCTGATACACACTGACACAGAGCAGAATAGAGACTGTTCCCCCTACATAGGGTCACTTGGCAGATAAGGATTGACACCTATCCTAATGATCCCTGATACACACTGACACAGAGCAGAATAGAGACTGTTCCCCCTACATAGGGTCACTTGGCAGATATGGATTGACACCTATCCTAATGACCCCTGATACACACTGACACAGAGCAGAATAGGGACTGTTCCCCCTACATAGGGTCACTTGGCAGATATGGATTGACAAATCCCTGACAAACAGCTACCACATGCAAGGAAGGCAGCAGGGGCGCAAATGACCCACTCCCGACGCGGGAAGGTAGTGACGACAAATAACAATACAGGACTCTTTAGAGGCCCTGCAATTGTAATCAGTCCACTTGCACCAGTGGGCCTAAAAATTAGGCATGTACACATGCCTGAAAAATTTGGTATTGTTGCAGCCGCTGCTGTAGCAGCGTCCCGAAAAATTGATGTTTGTTTCACAGGCAGAAAGTGCCCTAAAACATGGCGGCTTGAACCCTAGTTGGTGGCGGATAAGTCACGCAAGTCAAACGTCATTCAGAGCTAAAATACAGCAGCGTGTGGACCATTTTTAGCCCAAGGCAGCTCATCTCATCAGGCCTTTTTTAATCGAATGTATCGCCCAGTGTCAGTCCCTTCGGGATCCATCCCTCATTCATCTTAATAAAGGTGAGGTAATCTAGACTTTTTTGACCTAGGCAACTTCTCTTCTCAGTGACAATACCTCCTGCTGCACTGAAGGTCCTTTCTGACAGGACACTTGAAGCGGGGCAGGCCAGAAGTTCTATCGCAAATTGGGATAGCTCAGGCCACAGGTCAAGCCTGCACACCCAGTAGTCAAGGGGTTCATCGCTCCTCAGAGTGTCGATATCTGCAGTTAAGGCGAGGTAGTCTGCTACCTGTCGGTCGAGTCGCTCTCTGAGGGTGGATCCTGAAGGGCTGTGGCGATGCATAGGACTTAAAAAGGTCCGCATGTCCTCCATCAACAACACGTCTTTAAAGCGTCCTGTCCTTGCCGGCGTGGTCGTGGGAGGAGGAGGATGACTTCCACCTCTCCCCCTGTTAGATTCCCGTTGTGCTGTGACATCACCCTTATACGCTGTGTAAAGCATACTTTTTAATTTATTTTGCAAATGCTGCATCCTTTCCGACTTGTTGTAATTGGGTAACATTTCCGCCACTTTCTGCTTATACCGGGGGTCTAGTAGCGTGGACACCCAGTACAGGTCGTTCTCCTTCAGCCTTTTTATACGAGGGTCCCTCAACAGGCAGGACAGCATGAAAGACCCCATTTGCACAAGGTTGGATGCCGAGCTACTCATTTCCCGTTCCTCCTCCTCACTGATGTCATTGAAGGTATGTTCTTCCCCCCAGCCACGTACAACACCACGGGTACCAGATAGGTGACAATGAGCACCCTGGGATGCCTGTTGTGTTTGGTCTTGCTCCTCCTCCTCCTCAAAGCTACAATCCTCCTCTGACTCCTCTTCCTCACAATCCTCTTCCAGCGTTGCCGCAGGTCCAGCAAGCGATGCTGATAAGGCTGTTTCTGGTGGTGATGGTGACCACAACTCTTCCTCTTCCTCTTCCCGCTCATCTACAGCCTGATCCAGCACTCTTCGCAGGGCACGCTCCATGAAGAAAACAAATGGTATGATGTCGCTGATAGTGCCTTCGTTGCGACTGACTAGGTTTGTCACCTCGTCAAAAGGACGCATGAGCCTACAGGCATTGCGCATGAGCGTCCAGTAACGTGGCAAAAAAATTCCCAGCTCCCCAGAGGCTGTCCTAGCACCCCGGTCATACAAATATTCATTAACAGCTTTTTCTTGTTGGAGCAGGTGGTCGAACATTAGGAGTGTTGAATTCCAACGTGTAGGGCTGTCGCAAATCAAGCGCCTCACTGGCATGTTGTTTCGCCGCTGGATATCGGCAAAGTGAGCCATGGCCGTGTAGGAACGCCTGAAATGGCCACACACCTTCCTGGCCTGCTTCAGGACGTCCTGTAAGCCTGTGTACTTATGCACAAAGCGTTGTACGATCAGATTACACACATGTGCCATGCACGGCACATGTGTCAACTTGCCCAACTTCAATGCCGCTATCAAATTTTTTCCGTTGTCACACACCACTTTGCCGATATCCAGTTGCTGCGGAGTCAGCCACTTTTCCACCTGTGCGTTCAGGGCGGACAGGAGTGCTTGTCCGGTGTGACTCTCTGCTTTCAAGCAAGTCAAACCCAAGACGGCGTGACACTGCCGTATCCGGGATGTGGAATAGTACCTGGGGAGCTGGGGGGGTGCCGTTGATGTGGAGCAAGATGCAGCGGCACAAGAGGACTCAGCCAAGGAAGTTATGGAAGAGGATGGAGTAGGAGGAGTAGAGGAGGTGGCAGCAGGACTGCCTGCAATTCGTGGCGGTGTCACCAACTCCTCTGCAATGCCACGCATTCCTTGCTTGTCAGCCGTCAGCAGGTTTACCCAATGCGCAGTGTAGGTTATATACCTGCCCTGACCATGCTTTGCAGACCAGGTATCAGTGGTCAGATGGACCCTTGCCCCAACACTGTGTGCCAGACATGCCATGACTTCCTTTTGCACAATCGAGTACAAGTTGGGGATTGCCTTTTGTGAAAAGAAATTCCGGCCGGGTACCTTCCACTGCGGTGTCCCAATAGCTACAAATTTTTTGAACGCCTCAGACTCAACCAGATTGTATGGTAAAAGCTGGCGGGCTAATAGTTCGGACAAGCCAGCTGTCAGACGCTGGGAAAGGGGGTGACTTGGTGACATTGGCTTCTTACGCTCAAACATGTCCTTGACAGACACATGACTGTGGGCAGATGAGCGGGAACTGCTCAAGGCGGGAGACGGAGTGTCGGAAAGGGGGCAAGAAGGGCAGCAGTGGTTGACGTGGCTGAAGATGCTGGACCAGGAGGAGGATGGCGGCTTAGAGTAGGCGTGCTGCTTGTACTCATGTGTTGATCCCATAGGCGTTTGTGATGTGAGATCATGTGCCTACGCAAAGCAGTTGTACCTAGGTGGGTGTTGGACCTCCCACGACTCAGTTTCCTTTGGCACAGGTTGCAAATGGCATCGCTGTTGTCAGAGGCAGACACACACAAAAAATGCCACACTGCTGAGCTCTGCAATGACGGCATTCTGGTGGTGGACACAGCATGCGTTGATTGGCGTGCTGTCGGGCTGACCCCGGGTGCCGATGCATGCTGTCTGACTGTGCCACTAGCTCCTTGCGACGACCCCCCCCTGCTTCCAACTGGTCTCCTCCTCCTCCTCTCTGTCTCCCCATCTGAACTTTCGCCCTGTTCTTCTTCTCTTCTAGCGGGCACCCACGTGACATCCATGGACGCATCGTCATCATCAACCGCTTCGCTTGTATCTGACAACTCAGAAAAGGAAGCAGCAGCGGGTACAACATCATCATCATCACACCGTACCTCCATGTGTTTAATGCTGCCTGCCTGAGACATATCCCTGTTATCTACATCCTCTAGCAATAATGGTTGCGCATCACTCATTTCTTCAAACGGGTGTGTGAATAACTCCTCTGACATACCAAGTAAAGCGGCTGTGGTGCTAGTTTTGGTGGTGGCGGCAGGCGGGTGAGTGCTATCTTGAGAGGTGCCTGAAGCTAAGCTGGAGGAGGATGGTGCATCAAGGTTCCGAGCGGAGGCTGTACAAGATTGGGTGTCCTGTGTTAGCCAGTCAACTAAGTCCTCAGAACCTTTCAAGTTCAGGGTACGTGGCTTCTGAAAACTGGGCATTATTCTAGGGCAAAAGGGAATCACAGCACCACGACCACGACGGCCCCTGCGGGGTGGCCTGCCTCTGCCTGTCATTTTTTGAGGGATTTGTGGTACTATGCGTGCAAGCTACTGTGAGACCAGATATGATTGGCAATGTGCACTGGAACAGTGCTGCAGAGCACACACTGTAGGCCTGAGACACCCGCTTGAAGACAAGTAACTGCTATTCAATCTATAACAGTGAAAAACAAATTTTGGTTGTAAAAGCACGCTATAGAGACACCAGATATGATTGGCAATGTGCACTGGAACAGGTCTGCAGAGCACACGCTGAAGTAGGCCTGAGACACCCGCTTGAAGACAAGTAACTGCTATTCAATCTATAACAGTGAAAAACAAATTTTGGTTGTAAAAGCACGCTATAGAGACACAAGATATGAGTGGCAACTGTCAAAGCACACTGGCACAGGTCTGCAGAGCACACTCTGAAGTAGGCCTGAAACACAGACGCTTGCAGACAACTAACTGCTCTTCTATTACAGTGAAAAAAAAATATTTCTTTTAAATCGAAAGCTTAACCAATTGTTAAAACAGATATGAGTGGTGGCACTGGGCTAATAGGCACAGTATCCAATGTGAACCTCACACAGAAGCTGGCAGGCAGGCAACTGCTCTTCTATTACAGTGGAAACAAAATTGTGGTTGTAAAAGCACGCTAAAGAGACACCAGATATGATTGGCAACTGTCAAAGCACGCTGGCACAGGTCTGCAGAGCACACGCTGAAGTAGGCCTGAAACACAGACGCTTGCAGACAACTAACTGCTCTTCTATTACAGTGAAAAAAAAATATTTCTTTTAAATCGAAAGCTTAACCAATTGTTAAAACAGATATGAGTGGTGGCACTGACTGTGCAAATGGGCAAGGCATCCAACCTCACACAGAAGCAGGCAGGCAGGCAACTGCTCTTCTATTACAGTGAAAAAATAATTATTTATTTTAAATCTAAAGCTTAACCAATTGTTAAAACAGATATGAGTGGTGGCACTGACTGTGCAAATGGGCAAGGCATCCAACCTCACACAGAAGCTGGCAGGCAGGCAACTGCTCTTCTATTACAGTGAAAAAAAAATATTTCTTTTAAATCGAAAGCTTAACCAATTGTTAAAACAGATATGAGTGGTGGCACTGACTGTGCAAATGGGCAAGGCATCCAACCTCACACAGAAGCTGTCAGGCAGGCAACTGCTCTTCTATTACAGTGAAAAAAAAATATTTATTTTAAATCTAAAGCTTAACCAATTGTTAAAACAGATATGAGTGGTGGCACTGACTGTGCAAATGGGCAAGGCATCCAACCTCACACAGAAGCTGGCATGTAGGCAACTGCTCTTCTATTACAGTGAAAAAAAATTATTTCTTTTAAATCGAAAGCTTAACCAATTGTTAAAACAGATATGAGTGGTGGCACTGACTGTGCAAATGGGCAAGGCATCCAACCTCACACAGAAGCTGGCAGGCAGGCAACTGCTCTTCTATTACAGTGAAAACTAAATTTTGGTTGTAAAAGCACGCTAAAGAGACACCAGATATGATTGTCAACTGTAAAGCACGCTGGCACAGGTCTGCAGAGCACACGCTGAAGTAGGCCTGAAACACAGACGCTTGCAGACAACTAACTGCTCTTCTATTACAGTGAAAAAAAATTATTTATTTTAAATCGAAAGCTTAACCAATTGTTAAAACAGATATGAGTGGTGGCACTGGGCTAATAGGCACAGTATCCAATGTGAACCTCACACAGAAGCTGGCAGGCAGGCAACTGCTCTTCTATTACAGTGGAAACTAAATTTTGGTTGTAAAAGCACGCTAAAGAGACACCAGATATGATTGGCAACTGTCAAAGCACGCTGGCACAGGTCTGCAGAGCACACGCTGAAGTAGGCCTGAAACACAGACGCTTGCAGACAACTAACTGCTCTTCTATTACAGTGAAAAAAAATTATTTATTTTAAATCGAAAGCTTAACCAATTGTTAAAACAGATATGAGTGGTGGCACTGACTGTGCAAATGGGCAAGGCATCCAACCTCACACAGAAGCTGGCAGGCAGGCAACTGCTCTTCTATTACAGTGAAAATTTTTTATTTATTTTAAATCGAAAGCTTAACCAATTGATAAAACAGATATGAGTGGTGGCACTGACTGTGCAAATGGGCAAGGCATCCAACCTGACACAGAAGCTGGCAGGCAGGCAACTGTTCTTCTATTACAGTGAAAAAAAATTATTTATTTTAAATCGAAAGCTTAACCAATTGTTAAAACAGATATGAGTGGTGGCACTGACTGTGCAAATGGGCAAGGCATCCAACCTCACACAGAAGCTGGCAGGCAGGCAACTGCTCTTCTATTACAGTGAAAAAAAAATATTTATTTTAAATCTAAAGCTTAACCAATTGTTAAAACAGATATGAGTGGTGGCACTGACTGTGCAAATGGGCAAGGCATCCAACCTCACACAGAAGCTGGCAGGCAGGCAACTGCTCTTCTATTACAGTGAAAAAAATGTATTTATTTTAAATCTAAAGCTTAACCAATTGTTAAAACAGATATGAGTGGTGGCACTGACTGTGCAAATGGGCAAGGCATCCAACCTCACACAGAAGCTGGCAGGCAGGCAACTGCTCTTCTATTACAGTGAAAAAAATAAATTTATTTTAAATGTAAAGCTTAACCGATTGTTAAAACAGATATGAGTGGTGGCACTGGGCAAGTGGGCACCGTATATGCTGTGAGCCTGACACACAGGCTGGCAGGCAGGCACCTGCAATTACATTACACAGGAAAAAAAAAAAAGCAGCCTGATGTTCTAGCCCTAAAAAGGGCTTTTTGGGGTGCTGTCCTTACAGCAGAGATCTGATGAGTCCTTCAGGATTGTAGTGGACACTGAATACCCTAGCCTAGCTATCAATTTCCCTATGTAATCAGCAGCAGCTAAACTTTCCCTCCTCTCACTAAGCATGCATCTTCCGAATGAATCGAAAATGGATGCTGGGAGGGAGGTTGGAGGGTGTGGAAGGGAGGGAGTGCTGCTGATTGGCTGTAATGTGTCTGCTGACCGAGAGGCACAGGGTCAAAGTTTGCCCAATGATGACGAATAGGGGGCGGATCGAACTGCGCATGTGTCCGCCCGCCGCGGCGAACGCGAACAAGCTAATTTCGCCGGGAACTGTCCGACGGCGGACAGTTCGGTACATCACTAGTTAATAGTATTACATTAGGGTGTTAACTGTGTTTAGCAGATAGCTCCCCATTTTGATATCCTTAAATATGTAAATCCCATATAAGGATACTGAATTAGGGAGATATCTACTAAACTCCTGATGCCAAATTAAGAAAATGACTTTTCTTAATCTTTTAGGCATTTAGTAGACACCACCCTTAATAAAATTGGTACCCTTATGTGAGATTACCATTTTTAATGTACCAAGTTAGGGAGCTGTTCAGTAGATATAGCAATCTTATTTGGTATCCTTAAGCATGGCAATCCCAAATAAGGATAGATGAAGAATTGTGGTTCTTCTGAAAATAAATGGCCTTGTCATACATATATATGTAAATAATGCACAATAAATAAATTAAGTACTCATATTAACTCATATTATAAGTAAAAAAAAAAAAGGTATATCATATGCAGGAATATTATTTGTCATCATTGTAATGTCACAACCTTATCGATTAATTCCATTTAGAGATAAATCACTTGCTGTGGGTGGCAGTTAGTGAGTGTTAGCGACTGGAGCTACCCATAGGGACCAACCTGAGGCATACCAACCTCAGTCAACTTGCAGATTACATTATCTCATGGATCTCAAAAATGAATTTTATTAATTTTATTTTCTGATCAGGTGTAGCGTTTTTGTTTTTTTAACTAGTGAATGTTAATTGAAGTTTTTAGAGTATATTTATGGAGTTTTTAAATGCAAAAATAAAGAAAAACAAACCTGCAATGATATATCTATTTGAATTAACAGAAGATGATATCAGGTATGTTGTTCACAGTGTCAAATGTAAAATATGAACTATATGGAAAAATGTATTTACTATACTAAATTTTGACTGTTCTTCAGAATGGCAGTGCTGCATTTTCTCATTCTATACTTTTACATATATTGTCCATCTATATGAGCACAATACTGTTTACTATTTAAATAAATGCACATTTGTAATGCTAATGAATTGTATGTATTATAACAACCTTTTTATAAGCTTTTCATTTTTTTAACTGTAAATAACAAATGTAATATAAGTATTAGGTTGGAATCCAGGTAAATGACACACATAGTTACAATAAATAAGTCAAATACATTGATTTAGACCATATGACTAGTGATGTCCCGAACGGTTCGCTGGCGAATAGTTCCTGGCGAACATAGCTTGTTCGCATTCGCCACGGATGGCGAACATATGCGATGTCCGGTCCGCCCCCTATTCGTCATCATTGAGTAAACTTTGACCCTGTACCTCACAGTCAGCAGACACATTCCAGCCAATCAGCAGCAGACCCTCCCTCCCAGACCCTCCCACCTCCTGGACAGCATCCATTTTAGATTCATTCTGAAGCTGCATTCTTTTTTTTATTTTGTATTATTATTTTTTTTTTTTAGACACAAGTGTGTTATATTTGAGCATGCTAGGCTGAACGTGCATATATCATGGCTAGTTGCACTGAGGGTATGAGTATATAGCAGTACATTGTTGTGAAAGATGGCTGTCATGTTTAGGGTGTAGCTTGCACGTTATCAACTGTGTATTTATATCAGCAGCTCCACCACTAGTTATAAATCAAGTGTGAGTCGCCCCATGAGATGAGACTCGTGAATAACATAATACATGAACGGTTAAGGTAAAGGCATGTAAGGAACTATGACAATAAACTCTTTAGGAGGTGAAATAATGACATGTTTAAACGCTTGCTACTTTACGATTAGTTAATGTGCAGAGAGCAGTTCATGTGATCAAAGGCATGGTGTGGAAGATCGGCTATAGTGGGAAATGCTTGGCAGGCTGCTGTTTACTGCTTGTGCTCATCCGATCCCTTCTGGGCACCAGGTGCAGACCCTGGGAGTCCCTGATACCTGGAACAACAAAGGCAAGTCTCTAGCTGAGTGCCGGGTTCGCAGCTTGAGGTGATGGAAGCTTGTTTTGTCGGGTGGTCGGATCTGTCCCGGTGGTGCTTCACGTCTGGTGCAGGATTGTGGTGGCTTAAGGTGGAGGCGAGTGCTTGACGTGGGGCAGGCTCTGCATTTCTGTTTGTGCCTCCTTTTGCGTTGGTGGATTTTAATGGGGACTGCTTCGCTTAGCTGTGGTGGAGCTTGTTGGGGCTGTGGTGGAGCTTGTTGGGTCTTCCTGCTTGTTATTTGCTTGGAGCTTGTTATTTTCTGTCCAGCTTAGACTCAATATCCTGCCATGCTTTGCTGGTACCAGGAGGACACACGGCTGACGCCATATTGGGAGAGTCGCAGATGAGTATGTCAGCCTGGGCGGCTGTGCTCTGTGCGTCCATTAGCTCCAGACAGCCTCTCAGGGGTGGACCGGGATAACCCCCACCGGTCCGAGGGGGGGTAACGGAGCTCCTGCCGAGAAGTAGCTGCTCCTGGGCATCCCAGGATCGGGAGATCGGCCGCCTCTCCCGCCCGGTGAGCACCAGGCCACACTTGTCACACGGAGGTAAGTAAGACTCTGTCGAGTTGCTGACCGCTATTAAGCATGTCGGGTCGGTCAGGTAGGAGCAACATTGCTGGGTCACCCCCTTCTGGGGTGAAATTCGCTTGTTGATAGCTGCTTAAAGTGAGATATTGAGGGAGCTCACACGAAGTGCGTCTTTCCTCCATGACAGTTAGGCCCCGCCCCCCGGAAGCTGCATTCTTAGTGAGAGGAGGGACAGTGTAGCTGCTGCTGATTTAATAGGGAAATCGATAGCTAGGCTAGTGTATTCAGTGTCCACTACAGTCCTGAAGGACTCATCTGATCTCTGCTGTAAGGACAGCACCCCAAAAAGCCCTTTTTAGGGCTAGAACATCAGTCTGCTTTTTTTTTTCCTGTGCAATCTAATTGCAGTTGCCTGCCTGTCAGCATGTGTGTCAGGCTCACAGCATATACTGTGCCCACTTGCCCAGTGCCACCACTCATATCTGGTGTCACAATAGCTTGCATTTAAAAACAAACAAAAACTTTTTGACTGTAATATAATAGCAGTCAATTTCCTTCACACGTGTGCGTTTCAGGGCCTGCCAGGGCACAGTGTCACACCAGTTCAACTCATATCTGGTGTAACAGTAGTGTACATTAAAAAAAAAAAAACTAGAAATTTGACTGTGAAATAATAGCAATCAGTTTCCTTCACACGTGTGGGTTCAGGGCCTGCCAGGGCACAGTGTCACACCAGTGCAACTCATATCTGGTGTAACAGTAGTGTACATTTAAAAAAATAAATAAATACAGGGGCCTTGTTGTCACCTTTCAGGGACCCTTGGTGTTGTACGTGGCTGGGTGGAGGAAGAGACCTTCAATGACATCAGTGAGGACAAGGAACGGGACATGGCTAGCTTGGTATCCAACCTTGTGCAAATGGCGAGTTTGCGGTTGTGCAAATGGACTGTTTGCGGTTGTTTGCGGTGCGTTAAATGGGGAGTTTGGTCTGTCACTGTGAAGCGGGCATAACCCTTACACTACCTGATCGATATAACATCATACCTGATGTTTTAAAGCACGTTATTCCATAAATGCCCTTTATGGATTAAAACCAGACTCTGCATCAACTATGTAATTTTCCATGGGAGTTTTGCCATGGATCCCCCTCCGGCATGCCACAGTCCAGGTGTTAGTCCCCTTGAAACAACTTTTCCATCACTATTGTGGCCAGAAAGAGTCCCTGTGTGTTTTAAAATTCGCCTGCCTACTGAAGTCTATGGCGGTTCGCCCGGTTAACCCGGTCGCGAACATTTGTGGAAGTTTGCGTTCGCCGTTCGCGAATGGAAAATTTTATGTTCACAACATCTCTACATATGACTTGAAGCACACTAAAACTCAAAAACATGGATTCATAACAGTGTGGTGGGTATAAGATGTCTTCCATGCCACAAGGAGCCAAGGTGGGGGCATCAATTCAAAGTGGTATTCAGGTGGCAGTGCATGACAATGTGCATGGTAGCACATTGTTGCTGTTCTGACAAATGAATACTTATGTTGTTTTTACTGGGTAAATTAGCAAAGCCTTTGAAAATGTATTATACTAGCTGTCCTGTCTACTTTCTGTAAGTCCACTGTCTAATCTAGAAATCATAGTCTGCTGCTGAAGAAGAAGAGGAACTTTTTTGTGAACACCCAAATTTTTAATAAAAAATTTAATAATTATTAAATTAAGTGAGTGAGCACATATCTTACAGTTCATGACTGTGTTCAAATAGTATTTAATAGTAGTGTGTGTGTGGGGGGGAATTTATTATGTATATATAATTATTATTTTAAACTATATTCTTCATAGATATTCCTGGATTTACATGGAATAATATAGCATGCACACGGAGTGTCTTGCCTTTGTCTATAATAATTAATTACATATCAGTCACCTCATTTGCATTGAATATATTTATTAGAACTACAATAGGAAATTGGATTGATTTTGACCATGTTAAAAATCATTTTTGATTTATTGGAACACACTGGAACAATGGAAGACACTTTAAAATTTCAACGCCTAGCTCTGTGCAAACTTTTTTTTCTCCTTCTAGTTTTCTTTGGACTGTGTGAGTATTTCATAGAACACTGTAAATCCAATAAAAAATGCATTAGGAGAAATGTAAGTGCTTCAAGTGCAGAATTTATCTTGGAACTAATATGGTGTGGATATATAACAGTTTGATTTGTGAAGATGCAGTGAAATTATTTATCAAAGATAAACCACGCAAATGTTGAACGGATCTTCTTTTATCACTTCTTAAAAGCTTTTTGTGCATCAGTGGACTCAGAAGTCTTTTAAAGCCCTGTTATACTAAATATTATTTTAAGTTTCAAGTACCAATGTAGTGAATATACATGGGGAAAAAAAAATCTTAAAAAGCAGCAACCTATTTTTATGTTATGTAAATGTTAAACTTAATGCTGTCACTTGCCTAAATATATTACATAAATCTTAATTACAACAACCTTCAAATTTATACATATTTCATGTCAATCGCCACTATTTTGAATAAATACATTAATATCTTTTTCCATGGTATATTGCTGTCATTCTTTTTCGAATTAGAAGACTTAAATATGCAACATTTCGTTGTAATTGCTGCTCAAACATAATAAACACGCAGGTGCTCCTATATTGTGTCTCCCACTTAACATTTCTTGACAGATTTTGTGAATATTTTTAAATGATAACCAATAGTTTGAGAATAGTAACGTTAATTAACTTATGGTTTCAAAATCTGTACAATTGAGTTAATGTTCAAGCTCTTAAATAAAAAAGTAAAAACCCATATTGCGATTTTTTTTTTTTCGGGAGCATTGCATGTATGAATTGATCAATTCTTCTTACAACCCAAAAGAAACTGAAAAGGGAACATTCAAAAAAATTACCCTGTTTCCTTTTGCCTGTTATTTCAGATATGGACGTCTTTTAGAGGTGTGGGGAACCTTGATTTGCGTAGTTAAAGGTTTCCACTGTAATAATTCTAGGGCTGCACCTATTCTGTGGAACTCCCTTCCCTCCTCAATCAGACTTTCACCCAGCCTCCATTCCTTCAAAAAATCTTTGAAAACTCATTTTTTCATTAAAGCGTATCAATTAAACTGTCAGCAGGCTTCTCATCCCCCACCCCATGACTCCTTTCCTGCAACTGTCAAAAATGACCTACCAAGCACTCAATAAACCCTTCTCTAACAAACTATTTAATCCCCCTACTTTAACCCTTTGTGTCACTATACCCCACTCCCTCTAGCATGTAAGCTCATTGAGCAGGGCCCTCAACCCCCTCTGTTCCTGTACGTCCAGTGGTCTGATCTCAATTATGTGTCTGTTAGTCCTTTATTCTAAAGTCTATTGTGAATCAAGTTTCAACATTTAAACAAGGTTTGCTGTTAATAAAAATAACGTGCTTTGTTAACTAACTAAATCAGATAGACCCAAGAGAACACGGAGAAAGGACAAGATACATATATTGTCCTTTGATATGCCCATGATCAGGTCATCGTCTTTAGGTGTCTCTTGTGCAATTAAAGATAGATAGTTAACCATTTTCTTAGCAGACTGATCTCACACACAATAGCAGTCTTGATCTACAATGCTATAAAGTATCTTCTGCATAAGAGCTACAGCAACCACAGTTGATTCTCATCTGATAAAGTTATATGGGCACTGGCAATTCAAGTATTTTACAATAGATTGCAGCAATATCTGAGATGGGACTAAGGTGGGGGGATAACTAACTTATAATGTAATCTTATTTTTTCTGGTGGAATTTGCTGTATGTATGGTACATTTAGATGTGATTGTATTTTTTTAAGCATGTTCTACTATTTTTGATAGGACTTAAATTTTTCTCTATATCTAAACAAACTAGTCACGTACTTATGCATATTATTTGAACATTTATGGCATTATTGCTACAACTTTGACATATGTTACTTGGTTTGGTATCAAACAGAGGGTCAGGGAAGGGTATAACAACCTTCAGTTGGAAACGTTTTGGCCTGTGAACCTGCCACACACTCTTAGAGAATAGCGGCAGACCCATTGACCTTTGTGTATTCCCATGGAGACTTAATTTCTCCAGAAGGCTGGGTTTAAATCAATAAATCAAATCCCTGGGTGTTAGAGAATTAAATGAAAACTACTGAATGGGATTTTGTTAATAGGAAAAAAAAGTTTCAGAATAAAAAGGATATTAAGCCTAAATTTCTATCTTCTTGGTTTTGTCTACGTAAATATATATATATATATATATATATATATATATATATATATATATATATATATATATATGCAGATAGTAGACAGAGCACTCCAGAGGTCTTGTTATAAGATAATTTATTCGATGTAGAAAAATCAACGTTTCGACCCTTAGGTCTTTATCAAGATACTAAAACATGTACAACAGTGGCAATATATACCATAACCAATAAAGGAGTAATTACTAACCTGAAGAGAGCTGTGTATCCCCAAGCCATGTGTAACCGCTGATGAGTGATTGCAAAAAATCCCGTGGTGATCCTGTCAGTGAGTGATGACGTCACCCAAAGTGCGACCGGAAAAGATCGTGAATATGCGTCTGTGTAACCCAGGAAACCACTTGTGAACGGACTTATGTGATGAATATGACATGGCAGCAGTTAAAAGAGTATGGACATAAAAACTGGACTGCTAATGGAACTGGATATCACTGTGGCGAAGTTTTATATGCCAACGAAAGCTAGCTGTGTGATTATTGGTTATTGGAGATTACTGCATAATGTATAAAGAGGTGAACTAGGTCTGAGAGAGAGTAGTATGAGAAAAGTGTAGAAAAATAAGTGTGTTGTGTGGGCTGGAGATTTGTGAAGAACTCCTAGTGGAAGGAGTGTGAAGTGAGTGAAGATGTGTATATATATAAACAGAACGTGATAAAAATAAAAATAAAACGTGTCCGCAACTACTAAATAAGTGGATAAAATGATGAAAGGTGATCAAGTGAACCTATGTACATGAATCAAAATGAGTGCATATGAAAATGATAAAGAAAGTGAAAAGCCATAAAGTGTACAGGAGAAAGTGTAGGAGGGTAGACATTAAGCTAAGCCCACTACTAAGTGTGTGGTGGAAGTGACAGAGTGAGAGAGAAAGAAAGAAGATATAGAAAGATGATGAGTGACTAAGAACACCTAATCAGCAAAATTAAACATAACTTCCAAATATGCAGCAAGCTATAAATGCACAGAATACCGTCCAGCAGTTCATAAGTGGCATGTATCAATGCCAAAAAATTGATAAATAGCATCATGATGCAGAATTTGAGCAACTGGCCAAACGGAGAGATCAAAAAAAAGAGGCAAAGCGAATTTCATGCTGAAACAAAAATACTACTTTGAAACCTTAGTACATATGTCCCGGTGTAGGTAGAAATGAATTCGCATCGGTTATTATATTTAAAGACCGTCGAAAGACTATATTCAAAAAAATATTCACCAAGGATAATGGGCTTGAGTTCACATTAATTAAAGAACTAATCAAAGGCCCGTATAAAAAATGTACAGAAAAATATATAAAAAAATAAATATACAAACAATATATTCAACGAGTGTCCAAAAAGGCATGGAGAGAAACGTATTCATTGAGGCCCCTGGGATGTAAGGTATCCAACGTCTTGATCCAGTATGCCTCACGTTGGAGCAGGATCCTAGATCGGTCACCCCCTCTGGAGAGAGGGGGGATGTGATCAATAGCTATAAATTTAAGAGTGGGTAAACGGTGGTTCATCTCCAAGAAATGCTTGGCCACCGGTTTGTCTGTCTTGTTGTCCCTGAATGCAGTCATAATGCCTGAACGATGTCCTCGCATTCTGTCCCGTACTGTAAGGTCGGTCTTACCCACGTAGTGGAGTCCACAGGGACAGGATATTAAGTAGACTACGTGGGTGGTGAGACAAGTGATGTGGTGTTTAATGGGGTATCGCTTCCCTGAGTGTGGATGAGCAAATGAAGAACCTGTGAGCATATGGCCACAAGTAACGCAATTGGTGCATTTAAAGCAACCTGTTTTGCTGTGGGTTTTTGGCGTACCGTATTGTTCAGGATAATCATTTTTGACCAGAATGTCCCTGAGGTTCCGATTCCGTTTGAAGGCAATGCGGGGGGGATGAGAGAAAGCAGACTGTAATGTGGGATCGGAGGACAGTAAGTCCCATCTCCGCCGGATGGTCTTGGCGATTTGATCACTGGCCGTGTGGTATAGCAAAGGTAGTGTGACAATCCTGGGTTTATTGGAAGGCATCGTGGGTTGTGTGTCCGACTTATTGTGGATCGCCCACGCTCTGTCAAGGGAGCGTCTCAGTGTTGAGTATGAATATCCCCTTTTCAAAAATGCTTGTTGCATCGAAGAGATCTGTGTCCTGGTGTTCTTAGGGTCTGAATTGTTCCTCAGAACTCTGAGGAACTGTGAGATCGGCAGTGATTTCTTAAGGGCACCAGGATGGAAGCTTGTGGCATGAAGGATCGTGTTACGGTCCGAGCTTTTTTTGAAAAGGGTATACCCGATAGAGTGGTGGGACCGATAGATTTCCACATCTAAAAATTGGATCCTCTCAATACTGCAACAATGGCTGAAACGTACTGGGGAATTGATCGTGTTGAGCTCTTGGATCATAGTCTCAAAGGATGAAGGGAGGCCTGCCCATAGCATGAGGATATCATCCACATATCTCAGATATAATATGAGGTTGGATTGGTATCTCGATAGGATGTATTTCTGTTCATATGAATACATATAACTATTGGCGTAATTCGGGGCTATGGCCGATCCCATCGCGGTCCCCGTTTGTTGAATATAGAAGAACTTCTCAAATCTAAAATAATTGTTACTCAAAGTAAACTCGAGGCATTCAAGAAGAAACTCAATGGGAGGTCCCTTGTATTGGTCAGACTGGATGAGAACCTGTCTCATGGCATCTACCCCCTCAGAATGGGGTATGATTGTGTATAAGTTTCTTACATCTACAGTTGCCAGAGTGATGGGGCCCTCCGGAAGGGTGACTTGATTAAGATGTGTAAGAAGATCCTGTGTGTCTTTAAGGCACGTGGGTATCGATAGCGTGGGCATTTTACAGTGATGGTCGATGAATTTGGCCAGCGGTTCCAATACACCTCTTTTGGCAGAGACGATGGGACGTCCAGGGGGATTTCGGGCATCTTTGTGTACCTTGGGTAAGGTGTACAGTAGAGGAGTTTTGGGGTGTAGATCCACCAAGTAGTTAGCCGTTTGGTCGTCAAGCCAAGGTACACAAAGATGCACGAAATCCCCCTGGACGTCCCATCGTCTCTGCCAAAAGAGGTGTATTGGAACCGCTGGCCAAATTCATCGACCATCACTGTAAAATGCCCACGCTATCGATACCCACGTGCCTTAAAGACACACAGGATCTTCTTACACATCTTAATCAAGTCACCCTTCCGGAGGGCCCCATCACTCTGGCAACTGTAGATGTAAGAAACTTATACACAATCATACCCCATTCTGAGGGGGTAGATGCCATGAGACAGGTTCTCATCCAGTTTGACCAATACAAGGGACCTCCCATTGAGTTTCTTCTTGAATGCCTCGAGTTTACTTTGAGTAACAATTATTTTAGATTTGAGAAGTTCTTCTATATTCAACAAACGGGGACCGCGATGGGATCGGCCATAGCCCCGAATTACGCCAATAGTTATATGTATTCATATGAACAGAAATACATCCTATCGAGATACCAATCCAACCTCATATTATATCTGAGATATGTGGATGATATCCTCATGCTATGGGCAGGCCTCCCTTCATCCTTTGAGACTATGATCCAAGAGCTCAACACGATCAATTCCCCAGTACGTTTCAGCCATTGTTGCAGTATTGAGAGGATCCAATTTTTAGATGTGGAAATCTATCGGTCCCACCACTCTATCGGGTATACCCTTTTCAAAAAAGCTCGGACCGTAACACGATCCTTCATGCCACAAGCTTCCATCCTGGTGCCCTTAAGAAATCACTGCCGATCTCACAGTTCCTCAGAGTTCTGAGGAACAATTCAGACCCTAAGAACACCAGGACACAGATCTCTTCGATGCAACAAGCATTTTTGAAAAGGGGATATTCATACTCAACACTGAGACGCTCCCTTGACAGAGCGTGGGCGATCCACAATAAGTCGGACACACAACCCACGATGCCTTCCAATAAACCCAGGATTGTCACACTACCTTTGCTATACCACACGGCCAGTGATCAAATCGCCAAGACCATCCGGCGGAGATGGGACTTACTGTCCTCCGATCCCACATTACAGTCTGCTTTCTCTCATCCCCCCCGCATTGCCTTCAAACGGAATCGGAACCTCAGGGACATTCTGGTCAAAAATGATTATCCTGAACAATACGGTACGCCAAAAACCCACAGCAAAACAGGTTGCTTTAAATGCACCAATTGCGTTACTTGTGGCCATATGCTCACAGGTTCTTCATTTGCTCATCCACACTCAGGGAAGCGATACCCCATTAAACACCACATCACTTGTCTCACCACCCACGTAGTCTACTTAATATCCTGTCCCTGTGGACTCCACTACGTGGGTAAGACCGACCTTACAGTGCGGGACAGAATGCGAGGACATCGTTCAGGCATTATGACTGCATTCAGGGACAACAAGACAGACAAACCGGTGGCCAAGCATTTCTTGGAGATGAACCACCGTTTACCCACTCTTAAATTTATAGCTATTGATCACATCCCCCCTCTCTCCAGAGGGGGTGACCGATCTAGGATCCTGCTCCAACGTGAGGCATACTGGATCAAGACGTTGGATACCTTACATCCCAGGGGCCTCAATGAATACGTTTCTCTCCATGCCTTTTTGGACACTCGTTGAATATATTGTTTGTATATTTATTTTTTTATATATTTTTCTGTACATTTTTTATACGGGCCTTTGATTAGTTCTTTAATTAATGTGAACTCAAGCCCATTATCCTTGGTAAATATTTTTTGAATATAGTCTTTCGACGGTCTTTAAATATAATAACCGATGCGAATTCATTTCTACCTACACCGGGACATATGTACTAAGGTTTCAAAGTAGTATTTTTGTTTCAGCATGAAATTCGCTTTGCCTCTTTTTTTGATCTCTCCGTTTGGCCAGTTGCTCAAATTCTGCATCATGATGCTATTTATCAATTTTTTGGCATTGATACATGCCACTTATGAACTGCTGGACGGTATTCTGTGCATTTATAGCTTGCTGCATATTTGGAAGTTATGTTTAATTTTGCTGATAAGGTGTTCTTAGTCACTCATCATCTTTCTATATCTTCTTTCTTTCTCTCTCACTCTGTCACTTCCACCACACACTTAGTAGTGGGCTTAGCTTAATGTCTACCCTCCTACACTTTCTCCTGTACACTTTATGGCTTTTCACTTTCTTTATCATTTTCATATGCACTCATTTTGATTCATGTACATAGGTTCACTCGATCACCTTTCATCATTTTATCCACTTATTTAGTAGTTGCGGACACGTTTTATTTTTATTTTTATCACGTCCTGTTTATATATATATACACATCTTCACTCACTTCACACTCCTTCCACTAGGAGTTCTTCACAAATCTCCAGCCCACACAACACACTTATTTTTCTACACTTTTCTCATACTACTCTCTCTCAGACCTAGTTCACCTCTTTATACATTATGCAGTAATCTCCAATAACCAATAATCACACAGCTAGCTTTCGTTGGCATATAAAACTTCGCCACAGTGATATCCAGTTCCATTAGCAGTCCAGTTTTTATGTCCATACTCTTTTAACTGCTGCCATGTCATATTCATCACATAAGTCCGTTCACAAGTGGTTTCCTGGGTTACACAGACGCATATTCACGATCTTTTCCGGTCGCACTTCGGGTGACGTCATCACTCACTGACAGGATCACCACAGGATTTTTTGCAATCACTCATCAACGGTTACACATGGCTTGGGGATACACAGCTCTCTTCAGGTTAGTAATTACTCCTTTATTGGTTATGGTATATATTGCCACTGTTGTACATGTTTTAGTATCTTGATAAAGACCTAAGGGTCGAAACGTTGATTTTTCTACATCGAATAAATAATCTTATAACAAGACCTCTGGAGTGCTCTGTCTACTATCTGCATATACATCCACGCTGTGCAGCACCGAGGCGTTTTTTCATTGGAATTCATTTTAAGGTAGAGTGCCAGATTTTGAACATTTTATTTATATATATATATATATATATATATATATATAAATAGTATACACTACATATATAGTGTGTGACATACGAGATCATTGCTTTATATAACGATGATTGACTCAGCTTTCAGTAATGCAACTTTTGAACTTTAAAATTCACCAACAACACTTTGCATATTTATTATAAAATAGGGACCTGATGGTCTATGTTTTAACTCACTGTTAAGATTAGGCATGTTTGCTTGACAATCAGTTTCTGAGAATGGTGGCAACAAGGGGCCAACAAATGTACATATGTATGATTCTAACTTGGAAAGGGATCATGCCTTGAAGCCTTTAATATTTAAACATGCACATTCTAAGTAAATATAGGGCATTTTCTTTCAGTATAAAACCAACAAGCAGGGCTGTTTCACGAGATTACTGCTGTATTTAACATATGACCTCCTTAAGTCTCAAGTCAAATGTAATTAATTTGTGAATATATCAGGGTTCTCATGGGTGCTCATGACACATAATTAGCACTGGCTTTTATTTATACAGCTAACAGATACACTTTGCCATAGAGCAAAGGTTGAAATAATTATCTTAATATAGATATTTAAAGTATAAATTCAATGTATTTAAAGGCTACATACAGTTTTAGAGCAATTGGTCAAGATTCTAAATTTGAGTTTAATGATATTTTTCACAGTGCAAAAAAAAATCTTTATGGTCAAGGGCAAGGTCTCTTATTTATAGCTCAATACGAGAAATAAATTACATATGCTTATTGAACTGAATGGAAGTGGGAGAGAAATGTCATAAGATGGTGAAGAATTGAAGGCAAAAGTAAAGAGGTTAATATATTTATTACTGAGCTATTTAAGTTAAAGCAATCTCCCACTCACTCTCCTTCTATCCATCCATATTCTATAGTTTTTTTTCTAATACTTCATGATGATTCTGTAACACTGGCATAGATGTGCAAATCACGTTTACAACATACCGTAAGTGTGACACTATAGAAATTGGTAACATATCCTACATGAGTATTCATAATGAAATCAAAATTACTGTGTCTTTTCAACAGGAGAGAATCAAGAATTGTTCTTGAGTCTTCCCTTTTCCAATTTGCTAAATGTAAACTATAGCCTCTAACCATTTCAATTTTCCCTGCCCCACACTGTATATGTAAGGTAGAGAAAAGCATTAACCTCTTAACGAAATTAGGACATGTCATTATGACTGGACATAATGACAAGTCCTAATGTTTTGATATGAATAGGGTTAAAATCCCAGCTAATACCAGGGATTCACAGGTATCAATTCTCCACTCCATATTTAGTAGGCCTAGACTGAATAATGAGCTGTTTGCAGTTATCAAAGTAAGCGCTGCATACAGCCCTTTAAAAGGGGATTTAAATCCTGTGCTTCTGGTGTAAGTCTCGCGTGGCATGGTTAAATCCCTGCTCACTGCAGGGAGAGCTATATATCAGTCAAAACCTGGGTTCCCCTCTGTCAGCTGGGGCAATATACAGTGGCCAATGTGACCATGAGCTGTATGCAGTGATTAAAATGAGTGCTGCATACAGCACTATAAATCCATTGACAATGGACCATTGTAATCAAACTAAACAGATCATGTAATTATAGAATTACTTCAGAATTCAGAATAACTGAATTATAGAATTACTTCAGAATTCAGAATAACTTGCTTTGTTAACTAACTAAATCAGATAGACCCAAGAGAACACGGAGAAAGGACAAGATACATATATTGTCCTTTGATATGCCCATAATCAGGTCATCGTCTTTATGTGTCTCTTGTGCCATCAAAGATAGATTGTTAACCATTTTCTTAGCAGACTGATCTCACACACAATAATTGCATCTGTATGAGGGAGGGAGGCATGCTTCTCTGTTTATTGTGATCAGTGCTGGGCTTTGCCAGCTGCCCAGCAACAATCACTGTGTGATCGGCCAAGTCAGCATGCTGGAGGTGCTGCAGTACAGAAAGATCTGCCTCACCTGCTGAAAACAACCAATAAATGGTAGTCACACACCCCTCTCTATTGCTTTAGCTAGGTGATCACTCTGCTGTTATTAGTACTAATATTAACAGGGGTAATTCCTTAGGTTAGCGTTAGGGTAGGTGTAGGCTTATGGAGTATTTTCTGTATTTTCTGTTAACCAAGAGAAGTCACTTTTTTCACTTTATCTCATATGTGAGGCCCAATTGCCTAATGCTATAATAATCTTCTCCTCCAAATAATGAGCAAGAATACCCAGTCACCTGTGTGATTATATGTGCCACCCTCTGTTTAAACATACTGTAGTGCTGAATGTGTATAACCATTTACTAATGGTGCCCATCCAGCTCCTAGTTATGTGCTACGTGCAAGGAAAACATATCTAATTATATGTGGGTACAATGCTTATTTATTGTCCATATAAAAAACATCATTGTAATACAAAATGATAAAGATATGCCAATACTCAGTTTCCTGTGATCTGATCTTATGATCTTGAATCATAAATTAATGAATATGAGATATTCCCATCTCCAAAAAGTAAATAATTTTTGGTTGCAGCATTTTTTAGTAAGACAAGACTGAAATAATGCAATTGCTAGTTTAATGCAGTAAAAAGTCACTGTAGAGTGTTCTAGATTAGAGATGTCGCGAACATAAAATTTTCCGTTCGCGAATGGCGAACGCAAATTTCTGCAAATGTTCGCGAACAGGCGAACCGGGCGAACCACCATAGACTTCAATGGGCAGGCACATTTTAATACCCACAGGGACTCTTTCTGGCCACAATAGTGATGGAAAAGTTGTTTCAAGGGGACTAACACCTGGACTGTGGCATGCCGGAGGGGGATCCATGGCAAAACTCCCATGGAAAATTACATAGTTGATGCAGGTTTTAATCCATAAAGGGCATAAATCACCTAACATTCCTAAATTGTTTGGAATAACGTGCTTTAAAACATCAGGTATGATGTTGTATCGATCAGGTAGTGTAAGGGTTACGCCTGCTTCACAGTGACAGACCAAACTCCCCCTTTAACGCACCGCAAACACCGCAAACTGTTGTCAGAGGCAGACACACCAAAAAAATGCCACACTGCTGAGCTCTGCAATGACGGCATTCTGGTGGTGGCAACAGCATGCATTGATTGGCGTGCTGTCTGACTGACCCCGGGTGCCGATGCATGCTGTCTGACTGTGCCACTAGCTCCTTGCGATGACCTCCCCCTGCTTCCAACTCATCTCCTTTTCCTCTCTGTCTCCCCATCTGAACTTTCCCCCTGTTCTTCTTCTCTTCTAGCGGGCACCCACGTGACATCCACGGATGCATCATCATCATCAACTGCTTCACTTCTATCTGACAACTCAGCAAAGGAAGCTGCAGCGGGTACAACATCATCATCATCACACCGTACGTCCATGTGTGTAATGCTGCCTGACTGAGACATATCCCTGTTATCTACATCCTCTGGCAATAATGGTTGCGCATCACTCATTTCTTCCAACTGATGTGTAAATAACTCCTCTGACAGATCAAGTGATGCGGCTGTGGTGCTAGTGTTGGTGGTGGCGGCAGACGGGCGAGTTGTAACTTGAGAGGTGCCCGAAGCTAAGCTGGAGGAGGATGGTGCGTCAAGGTTCTGAGCGGAAGCTGTAGAAGATTGGGTGTCCTGTGTTAGCCAGTCAACTATGTCCTCAGAACTTTTCAAGTTCAGGGTACGTGGCCTCTGAAAACTGGGCATTATTCTAGAGCAAAAGGGAATCACAGCACCACGACCACGACGACACCTGCGGGGTGGCCTGCCTCTGCCTGTCATTTTTTTTTGGATTAGTGGTACTATGCGTGCAAGCTACTGTGAGACCAGATATGAGTGGCAATGTGCACTGGCAGAGGTTGGCAGAGTACACGCATTACGCCTGACACCCGCTTGAAGACAATTAACTGCTATTCAATCTATAACAGCGGAAAAAGTTTTTTGGTTTTAAATGCACGCTATAGTGACACCAGATATGAGTGGCAATGTGCACTTGCAGAGGTTGGCAGAGTACACGCTGAAGGCCTGACACCCGCTTTAAGGACACTGACTGCTATTAGCTTACAGTGAAAAACTTTTTTCTTTTAGAATGCACACTATTGAGACACCAGATATGAGTGGCAAAGTACACTGGCAGAGGTTGTCATAGTACACGCTGAAGGCCTGACACCCAGACGCTTGCAGACAACTAACTGCTATTAGCTTACAGTGAAAAACGTTTTTTCTTTTTAAAGGCACGCTATAGAGACACCAGATATGAGTGGCAAAGTGCACCTGCAGAGGTTGGCAGAGTACACGCTGAAGGCCTGACACCCGCTTTAAGGACACTGACTACTATTAGCTTACAGTGAAAAACTTTTTTTTCTTTTTGAAGGATTGCTATAGAGACACCAGATATGAGCGGCAAAGTGCACTTGCAGAGGTTGGCAGAGTACACGCTGAAGGCCTGACACCTGCTTTAAGGACACTGACTGCTATTAGCTTACAGTGAAAAACTTTTTTCTTTTTAAAGGCACGCTATAGTGACACCAGATATGAGTGGCAAAGTGCACTTGCAGAGGTTGGCAGAGTACACGCCGAAGGCCTGACACCTGCTTTAAGGACACTGACTGCTATTAGCTTACAGTGAAAATTTTTTTTTCTTTTTAAAGGCACGCTATAGTGACACCAGATATGAGTGGCAAAGTGCACTTCCAGAGGTTGGCAGAGCACACGCTGAAGGCCTGACACCCGCTTTAAGGACACTGACTGCTATTAGCTTACAATGAAAAACACAATATGATTTTTAAACTTTTAAACTGTTCCTAAATCTAGACAAACGGAGACCCTTGTATCAAGGGGATCCTAAAGGGTAGCTCAATATTCACAAAGATGCCTAAATCTAGTGGTAATACTAGATAGAGGGAGACAATAAGCAGGCAAATTAGGGAATATAAAGGGAGGGGGCGAAGAATGGGTTAACGGATAATAGAGGAGGGGGGATAAGTAAGAGCTACAAGTCTCAAACAGACCCCAACAGCCATCACACAATAAGTATATACGGAGTATGTGAAAAACTCCTGCCCATAAAAATGAACCCCTTCCTCCACAGTAGCTAAATGGGGTAAAGTAGTAAGGGTAAAATAAGAACAAAAAATACTTAAGGGGGGAAAGAAAGTAAGAGTAATAACACTCAAAAGTACCCCAAAAGCCCCCACATAATAAGTATATGGAAAAGCAGGACAAAACTCCTGCCCATAGCAATAAACCCCTACCTCCACAATAGCTAAATAGGGTGTAATAAGGTGTTGCAGGGAGCAGAAAACCTCCTCTCACATTGAAAGGGAAAATAACCCTAAAGATTAATGCTGTCCCTGGGAGAGCAGTACTCAGTCTACAGGCACTATTAAATTACCCCACACACATCCCAGCACCTGCCAAAAAGAATTGTTAAAAAATAAAAATAAATAAACCCCAAAGAAACATAACAAAAAGTGCTACCTAGTGGAAACAAAATAACTAAATGCTTGACGCGCGTTTCGGCGTATAATTATGTGGGGGCTTTTGGGGTACTTTTGAGTTTTATTACTGTTACTTTCTTTCCCCGCTTAAGTATTTTTTTTTCTCATTTTACCCTTACTAATTTACTCCATTTAGCTACTGTGGAGGAAGGGGTTAATTTTTATGGGCAGGAGTTTTTCACATACTCCTTATATACTTATTGTGTGGGGGCTGTTGGGGTCTGTTTGAGACTTGTAGATCTTACTTATCTTCCTCCCCCCCTCCTCTATTATCCGGTAACCCATTCTTCTCCCCCTTCCTTTATTTTCCTTAATTTGCATGCTTATTGTCTAGATTTAGGCATATTTGTGAATATTGAGCTACCCTTTAGGATCCCCTTGATACAAGGGTCTCTGTTTGTCTTGTTGCAACTTCTTTGGGTTACCCCCTACTTTGTAGCTCTCTATTAGGCATTCTAGGTTTCCTCTTATATTCCCTATATTCGTTAGTGGGAATACAGATCGACCATTATTATTTTTTTGTGTACCTAAAGCTATTCTTTCTGATCTTAATTCACTTCCAGATTCTGGCGAGCCTTTTGTTGATCCTTGCATGTTTCTGTTGATTTGTCTAGCGCTTTTCATCCTAAATCCAATGGATTATCTGAAATGACCAATTAAACCATGAAGACTTATCTCTGATGTTATGTAACATACCTTCAGTCAGAAAGGAAGGAACTTCTTTCATCTGACATAATGCTAATGTACATGATTCCACTCACTTTTCTCCATTCCAACTCAACTCCATTAACAACCTGATTTCTTACCTGGTGTATCCATGATAACCAGTGTACCAGAGGCAACTGAGAGATTCAAACTAAGCACAAAGGGGAATGACCAAGCACAGAGAATCTTAATGGACAGTCAACAAATATATAAACAATATGCTGACCATAACAGAAATCCTGCTCCATCTAATAAGGATGTCTGGTTATCTACAAAAATCTCAAATGATCTCATCCTTCCAAGAAACTGGGTCCAAAATACATTGGTCCAAAATTCTACATTCTACCAAAATTGTCTTGCCTGTAGCTATCCTACTAGACCTTAGAAACCACTACCACATACATCCCACAAGTATCTCTCATGAATCCTCTTTCTGATGATCACTTTTCTGCCAGAAATGTTTTTCTCCACAAAGTTCTGTTCTTGTATCTGGTGAACCTGAATATGAGGTGCAAAGCATCCTTGATTCTCACCAATGTAGGGGCATCTCGCAATATTTATTTTGTTGGAAGGATTACCGTCCCAAGGATAGGTCCTGGGAATCCACTGCTAACATGCATGCCCCACATTTCCTCCAAAAATTTAATCTTCTGCATCCTGACCATCCTGCTCCTCTATGCCTCAGATGGCAGCATCCTACTGGGGCGTTAATGTTATGCTCTCGCTCACTGACACTTATCTCCACAGCTTCTTGCTGCCAAACGCTGGACCATGCTGCACCAAAGGAAGCGGGGGCCCAATCTAGTCATTCAAACCAGACTGAATGATTCTGCACAATCATCAGACTAAATGCGCGTCAGCTGATCATTTGGATTCTTAAAGGGGAAGGATGGTTTCCCAAAAGGGGAAGTACCAGGAGGCAGTTAGGACATCTAAGAAGGTGTGTCCTTTTCCTCCTATTTAATCCTTATATCTGTGCTCAGTATTCTGTGATCCTTGCTATGATCAGTCGCTTCCTTGCTCCTGTTCTGATTACCAGTTACCTGACCGTTGGCTTGTCTCCCGTCTACGAACCTGTGCCGCCTGACCTGACATACTGCCTGACCTCGCTTCTGCGGCATCCTTACCTGTACTTCACTTCGGACAAATCAGTTGATTACTGCATTTTAGGCTCTATCTACTAAACTCTGTCAGAATGTCAGCTGACACTTTTTAAATAATTAATGTCTTCTAGCAGAGGTGTGGGTATGTATAAGTGTACTGTTCTTGGATGTGCAAATGGCCTCTCCCTGTGACAATTCTGTTTTAGGCAGTGGGCTTGAAGCTACCATGATTTTTGTAAATTTCTCCAGTTACAACTAAAAAGAAAAAATAGACATGAACAAAGCAACTTTTGCATAGAGCATATTTTGTCATGGTGCTTGGAATGTGCACCCTTAAAACTCATACTTCCATATCAGTTTTCTGCTATTATTCCCTACATTACATGTACATAGATTAAACACTGCCTCAAGATAACAAGAACTGGACTTAGCACATTTTTGTTTTCTCCAGCAGCATGAGTTTAATCAATAAAAAGGAGCGTGCTACATTTTTGTTTTCTTATTTTTAGTCTCTTTCTCTTCTATGTATTTACTGCAAGACTAGAATCTGTGGTCATAGAAAATGGATTCTCAGTAATCATTTTTCCCAATGTGTTTAGTTGTACATTAGCACTATAGATTTTTAATGTGCATTAGACGCATGAAAAGGTTATTTTTTGAATGGCGTGCAAAGTCAACATGTTCTATTTTATTCTTGTGAGAAGTAGCACGCAGGATGTTTGTCATGTAAAATGGCAGTTTGAAAAGCTCGAAAAGTAACTCATGAAAATTTTGAAGAATATGTTTAGGGAGAAATATTAAAATATACAACAGGCATGAGTGGGTGGTTATAATGAAAGGCATGCAGCCTTTTCCTCAAAGTTAAACATACCTTATAAATGTATATACTAAAGAAAATGACAGCTTGGCATAGGTCATTTTACACTTGGTATTTTAGAATAGAACTTAAAGATGTCAGACATCAAAAACTGCTAATGGCAAAGAGGAAATATTTAGCTACATTTTTCATTGACTTAGAATCACTGGATTTCTACCAGACTCTGATGCTACAGCAAATGACTATTGATCTCCGAAAAGAAAAACAAGAAAAAAAAATGTCACCATAGTTATGTTATTCAAATGTATTTTTTTTTTAATATATTTATTTTATTTATTAAAAAAAATATGACAATAGACAAGAGTTTAACCCCTTAAGGACTGGACTGTTTTTGCGATGTTGTACATTTGCGACCAGGCCTCTTTTTACACTTTTGTGGTGTCTGTGTTTAGCTGTAATTTTCCACTCTCTCATTTACTGTTCCTATACAAATTCTATAGTTTTTTTTAGGACAAAAAGGGCTTTCTTTACATACCATTATTTATATAATCCCATGTAATTTAATTTAATAAAAATAAAAAAATATGATGAAAAATTGCCCCAGGTGATGACAAATGCTGCATCACAAGCCTACACTCACCTGAGGTCTAAAACAACAGTATATGTGAACACAACTCCAGTGAAAAGAAATATATACTATAAAGCAAACCAAGACTTCCCCTGTATTTGGGTGAAGTATCTAGGTGAATCCCCGAAGACTTCCTCCTGTCTTCAATGGTATATACGAAATAGAATAGGGGACAATCTGCTAAATGCAAATAAAATAAAAAAAACATAGCGTATAACTGTGTGGGGACTGACACTAATATGAAATCACAATTGGTCACTCACAGATTTGTGGAATAAAAAGAGCCTTGAGTGGTATCTTTTCTTTCAGTGTCCAGTCTGTTGTCCCTTCTCTCATATTCATCAACAAATAGGTGTATATATCTCAAAGATAAAAATATATACAGAAATGTAGTGCACTTCCAGAGTGTAATAAAAAATATAATTTAATAACTTACATTCAAGTATCAAATAAACAGCATGTCACCATAAAGCGTCCTACGCGTTTCGTCCTCTAGGTTGGACTTCCTCAGGGACTTGGTGAAGTAAAGTGCAGTAAGGATAACAGTAACAGCAATAAAAACTAACCCTCCCTCAGTCCTCTTATGTACATCCCCATTAAATGTTTTATTACACTCTGGAAGTGCACTACATTTCTGTATATATTTTTATCTTTGAGATATATACACCTATTCGTTGATGAATATGTGAGAAGGGACAACAGACTGGACACTGAAAGAAAAGATAACACTCAAGGCTCTTTTTATTCCACAAATCTGTGAGTGACCAATTGTGATTTCATATTAGTGTCAGTCCCCACACAGTTATACGCTATGTTTTTTTTAATTTTATTTGCATTTAGCAGATTGTCCCCTATTCTATTTCGTACTCACCTGAGGTCACCAGGGACAGATAAAGCCTTGCACTTTCTCCGCATGACTGGACACCCCACAGACCGGGACTATGTATACCCACTGAGGGGCATTGGTTAGTTGCAAATGCAAGGCCACACACAGCAGCACCTAAACCTAGCTTGGTACTTAACACCTAGGGCTGAATAGGTAACCAGTGCCACTATTATGCCTCATTGTTTTATCTTGTTTTATTTTGTTAACCACACGGCATTGTGCCACTAGTATTTTTCTTTTACCACGTCTGCCAAGGCGGCATAAATGGTAACAAGGACCAATGGCTATTTGGTTTTCTTGATTTAATATATTCGACCACGCTAATGTCAATTCATATAGTATGTCTCGATTCTACTGTTTTCTTGTTAAGCGACATTATATGCATCAACCTGTTTATCCTTTAAAAAAAAAAAGTGCAGTACTATCACATGCCACAATCTCATGCCTCTTGAAAAGTCTGTATTCCCTGATGTGGCATTGCAAGCTTGTCTGTATGTCAAACTTTTGCACAACAAAATAAAGAATTTATAAAAAATATGTATAGCTAGGGCGTGGAAATCCTTAAACCCTATACCTTGGCAAGAGATCATGACACACATCGAATATCAGCATAAGATGAAATCTAACTCTATCTTTAATACTAGTACTAGAATGAACTTGATAAAATTATGGTTACCCTGTACAAACAAATACCCTATAAGATAACAAAGTCTAACTCTGTTTGTCCTATGTCGAGTCTCGGGAAGTTAATTGTTGTTCAAATGTTTTCAACTTTATTTTGTTTTCTTTTTCTATACACATATAGCAATAGTGCTGTATATGACTTGGTTCTTAAGATGGTCTTTTTTGCCATGGACTGTTACGTAAGTACCCTGGAAATTATGATGTGAGGTGAACTAATTATAGTTCAAAGGAATAAATAAGGTGCTAGACATTTGTTTGAGCAGATTAACATACTACTTATTAGTATATTTTCCAAAACGTTCATATACAATACAAAGCACCCATATTAAGATATATTAGGCACCATTTTACATTTAGTGTGAATGCCAAGACCTATATTATATTATACATTGGAGCACAGTCATTTTCTCCACAGAGGGTCCTTGTCCCAACCTAGAAAACTAGCAACCTGGGACATTCTCTTGGAGAATATCACCCCATTTTATCTCTGGCTTGCCTGACCAAGCTAACCTAAGTTTTAAATGATTTGGCAGGAAATGAAGCATGAATTTTGAAACCACTGAAAAATATATGATATCATGTATGATGAAACCCCTGGAAATATAAATATAACACCATACATTTCACTTTTTTTTAAAAAGACTGCACACTGTATGCTGACATATATAATAATAATTTGTATAACTTGCTTTATTGAATCAGTGCATGAGTTCCATAAAATTAAATGTATTAGTTTTGTTTTTACTGTTTTTTACTTTGTAATTAATTTAAGAATTTTTCTTTCATTTAACAAATTATATGGATTACTTTGCATTTTTGGTAGTAATAATAATAACTGATGGATAATAGATCATGACAATAATACAATCATAACATACCTGATCAGATGATGAGTAGCATTTGTTTACCATCTTCATCTGTTAGAAAAACAATATATATGTAAGCCACTTAATTAGGAGAGAAAAAAACATTATTGTGAAATTAAGAAAGTACATATGCAAATTTGGATTACCACCTTTTCAGAAATATGTGCCATGCTAGGTTTAGTGCATGAGAACTTACTGAATCTAGTTTAAATTGCAGTGTATGTTATCTAGGACCTTGGGCCAGATGTCTCTAACTATAGTGACCTCAAAGAGCAAATGAAACATTCAAAAGTCTGTATGGAATTCACTAAAATACATTTGATTTATATACTAAGAAGTGTATTTTATCAAGGGCTTGACACTGATGTCTGCGCATTGATGTTTTTCAATATTTTACTGCTTTCATATCGGCTCTTAAACTTTTGCAGACATAGAAGCTTTTAAAAGCATCTACAACTGAAGAGCATTTATAGTTTTTTACAATTGATACAACTGGAATCTTTTGTCTCTTCATATCAACTTTTCGGAAAAACAAAATTACAAAATAACAGAATAGTGTAATGTCTCTGACACGAAAGCCACACACTTTGTAATAGAAACCACAAAAAATAAAATACCTTGAAGTATATGTATTGAAAATCTATTGACAATCATTCTATTGATAATACCTCCTTTGTACAACTTATGGAGAATTTAACCATTGGCGTTTTCTTTTCAACTCACATCTTGGCATACTTAAATTATTTAACATTATTGAATTCCCACATTTACTGTACCCATAACAAATTCTCAATTTAGTCTTAATACAGGGAAATAAGAAATTCCTGAGTACCCATCAGCATATTTTTATGAGATTGCCCACCCACAAAGTAATGTCGTTTCGAAATTACATAAGCCATTAAGTTAACGCACTTAGGAGGCTTTAATATTGCTAGTGTACCAGTCTACAATACAGCTGCCCTGGTGATTAGATTTACTAGTAATAATTGAAACATTTACAGTCATTTCTGATTCTGCGTTATCTGCCCCTTTTCACCACAGCCAGTTTTACATACAACTAGCCTTTTTTACCCATTAGAATTTCTCAGGACTCAAGTAAGGCAGTATGAAAAGTACAAGAGTGAATTTCCATCCATCTAATTCTATGTCTCCTCCTCATTTTTCATTCTAAGATTGCCAAATGACTCACTATTCTTACTGTGGGTTAAAGAAGGATCAGCAGCAATTTACCTAAATCTGAATGTCATAGATCAATCAATTCAAAGCTACACTATCACCCAAACATCTCAGCATCTGCCTATTACACCCTATCCTATTTCCAACATCAGTTATATATTCTTTCTGTCATTTCAACTGCTACTCAAAAGGACTGGAAGAACTCCTTGTATATACACCTTTGAACTAGAGGCCTTGCTCTTTACTTCATATCATATCAATATCACTTTATATATGATGGTAAGGATCTCACTGAATAAAACCATTAATAAAAAGAGCACACCAGATAAAATAGTAGACTCTACATACGCAAAGTAGGGATGCAGGTATGTAATGTACCAGCTCTCCAGACTATCAAAAATATAATATAAAATATTACATCCGCACACCAAGTCCTTATAAAATGTTTACTTTATTTACTCACGTTGTTTACGTTGCATTGACAAATACAAATAAAATGTAGTCATGAGTAAATTAAAGTAATATCTATTCTATAGCATGCAATAAATATATTGCCATGTATTTCCCAAAGATGTTTTGAGAAAGCCCAATTTATAGTCTAAATTTCAGGAGTTTTGGGCATCCTGCCACTTGAAAAGGTAACTTTTGTTTGCTGACTAGTGTGTTTATTGTTTTATTTATAATACTATTCATTTTTGATTTCCTTGTATTGCATTGTATATCATATGTAAACTTATGTTCTAAATGCAGTGGAGGCTTATATGGCAATATATATATATATATATATATATATATATATATATATATATATATTATATACTATAGAGATTACGTTTGGTCACTTCTGACAGCATTTTTTTTCTTTTTCAATTTACCTATGAATATAGGTAAATTGGATATAACCCAGTGGCAAACCTTGAAGCACATTGCACTTTAATGAAAACTCCAAAGGCATGATCAAGAGTTTTTTCTAAAAATCTTACATCTTGCATGCTCCCTTCACTCCTTGCCAACTATTCCTTGTAGGTAAATGAATCCCTCATTCACATTTTAAGTGTAACCTATCCTCAACAGACTCATCCAATGTTTTAGTTCATGTCAACAAATGCTATTTTCATAGAACCTAGGTGAGCTAGTATCCCTTCCATATTGCCAACTCTTTCATACATACCAGACTATAAACTATATCTATATATCTATATTTACATACATATAAATATTATATATAGCATTTTGTCATCATCATTTGACTCAAATAAAAATAATGACAGGAGGATGCACATGGACAATGATCTTCCACATTCTCTATAGTTACTTAACGGCATATTTTCCTTTGCATTTTAAATGGATGGGTTATAAATACTAGTATTTAAAAAATATTTATTTAAAAAAATAATAATTGCTGGACACCCTATATGTTTACTGTTGACCAAACATTCCTAGTACAAATAAGCACTGTTGCAACAGTATAATCAAGAACTATATAGCACAACAATAACATACATACACTATACCTAAAATTGCCAGTTTGAATATATTTAAAGTAACCCACATACATCATACATTGATTTTGAACAAGTCATCTATTATCATGATCAATATACTACAAAAGGGGTTACACAGACAGATAAGATCTTTTCAAGATGGGTCGGTTTGTTTGACATTAACCGTGCAATCTCAAAGTACCAACATTTGCTAGCCATTTGGCTATTGAACGTATTTGACTGTTAAAACAGAACAGTCTTGCGCATTTGATAAGGCTTCTTTAGTTCTCGAAACAACAACCGCCGATAATTAATTGTACATTATTATACAGTAAATACACAGTTTGCTTTTTTTTTTTAACAAAAAATTCTCGTGTGTAAACCTTTAAGTGAAAAAGACAGACAGGCAGGCAGACAGACAAAGGTAGAATTACATCATGGATAGATTAAAAAAAAACCACAGTGTTATAAAGTTAAGTAATATTATATTAATATACTATATATAATTGAATAGTATACGGCTTATAGATGTCACATTTTACTTGGGAAAAGTATCATAGCATGAAAACAAAGAAATCACACTTTTTACCTAGAGCGTTTTAACGCTACCCATAGAATGCACTGTGAATTTTGGAATGTTTTAAAAAGTCGCGCAAATTTATTGATTCTCTAATTTGTTTCATATTTTCCATATAACTATTTCATTGCATGCAATTTCCTCATTTATGAGGGAAAAGATATTCTCAATAAAACAACCTTCTCATTTATTTCACATATAGTAAATTGTATGTATAAATCCAAAAAGGAATGTGCTACAGGATATTACTGCTACAACATTTTACTATAAATTTCAATATTAAGTTATCTGAAATTGCTTGTATAAAACAAATATGGAAATCCAGTCTTTACTCTTCAAAACTTTATTAACAAATATCTTGAATGGAAACAATATTTTAATTTTAAAAATCTATATATGTTCAAGTAATATCCACACATTTTAGATATTGTTTCTATGGCTAACATACTGTTTAAAAAAAATTAGCATGCTGTTTAAAAATATTATGGTACAGAAGATGGTGGTTAGTGATTAAAATAATTATTTTGTTAAAGATAATTCACTTTTCATAATTATATTAACTTTGTTTTCTAAAAATTTTTACTCCACTTAAGCAAAGTACCCTGACTAAAAAAAAAGAAAATCATGCAAATCAACCATTTCTGCCTTATGCAAGGACATGTTTGTACTCCATTTCTGTAGATTTTAAAAAAGTGTGTATGTGTTAAACCGTAGTTTTAATATGTATTCTATTTTTCTTTTATTTATTTTTTACTTCCTGCATTGGGTTAAAAGAGCAGTCTCTGCTTGAACCTTGAGGTTGCTAAAGGCTTAATTTGCAGAGAGTGAGTGTAATGCTTGGTTTTGGTTCTTAAGCATTTAAGTCCTTAAAAAAAACTTTTTTATTTCTTTGTTATTATTATTATTACTATTATTGCCATTTATAGCGCCAACAGATTTCATAGTGCTTGTTACCCTGTCTTCCTTTCTTCCTCCTTTTCTTCATCAGTTTGGTATCTCCCAACAAACACTCATGGTAGATGTATTTGACTCTTTTTAAGATGTCTTTTTTGTGAAAAACTGTTCCATTTTGTTTTTGGTTAGGGCCCAGGACTCCTGAAGGTGCAGATTGTGCAATGCACCATGGTTCCTGTGGGTCAGGGGCGGGCTGGGAAGGGGGGCAGGGGGGCAAATGCCCCCCAGGCCGCCCTAAACCCAGGGGCCAGGGCTGCCCACATCCAGCAAAAAAAGGAAAATCTGAATCCCCTGCCTCTGGCTGAAGACTCAGATTTTTCAACTTACCTCACTCTTCCTGTAGCCTGCAGTCAGTGGAGTCGGTCGGCCGGCCTCTCCTGATGATGTCAGTAGGAGGGGGCGTGATTTCACTGCTCTTCTCCCAGGACCGCTGGGGAGTCTGGGAGAAGAGCAGAGGAAGCCACGCCCCCTCCTCCTGACATCATCAGGAGAGGTCGGCCGACTTAACTGGCTGCAGGCTCCAGACTTCACTGACTGCTGCTGTATGCTGGCTGCTGCCCAAACCTCCCTGGCTTAAGGTAAGACTCAGGGAGGGGGAAATACACTTTAGTTTTTTTTTATTCCCCTCCACAGCCCTACCTCCCCCCTCCTCAGCCCTGCCCCCTCTCTTCCCCCCTCCTCAGCCCCTGTCCCCCTCCTCAGCCCCTGCCCCCCTACTCAGCCCCTGTCCCCCTCCTCAGCCCCTGTCCCCCTCCTCAGCCCATGTCCCCCTCCTCAGCCCATGTCCCCCTCCTCAGCCCCTGTCCCCCTCCTCAGCCCCTGTCCCCCACCTCAGCCCCTGTCCCCCACCTCAGCCCCTGTCCCCCTCCTCAGCCCCTTCCCCCACTCCTCAATCCATGTCCCCCTCCTCAGCCATCCCCTGTCCCTTAGTCGGGCTCTGGTCCCTTAGTAAGGCTCTGTCCCACCCTTTCCCTGCTCCTTTTTTCCCCCTCTCAGCTCCTGCCCCCTTTCTCAGCCCCATGCCTCCCACTACAGCCCCATAACATCCCTACTACAGCTCATCTTCCCCCAATTGCAACCCATATAACACACACCACAACACCTTTCCCAAATTGTAGCCATCAACCTACTTAAGCCCCTATATCCCCCCTACATTTCCTAAACCCCCCAATTACAGTTTATACCCTCCAGTACAGCCCCTGTCCCCCCACTACAGCCCTGTCCCTTTACTCAGCCACTGTCTACTGGTTTTAAAAGTGTAAAGTTTGGGTGTATGTGTGTGTCAGTATGTCTGTGTGTGTGCGCCAGTATGTCTGTGTGTGCGTGCAAGTATGTCTCTGTGTGTGCCAGTTTGTGTGTGTATGTCAGCCAGTATGCCTGTGTGTGTGTGTGTGTGTGTCAGTATGTCTGTCTGTCTGAGTCAGTATGCCTGTAACAGTGTGTCTTTCTGTGTGTGTCTGTGTGCCTGTCAGTGAGTGTGTGCGTGTGCCTGTCAGTGAGTTTGTGTTTTTTAGTGTGCGCCAAATCAGCAAGTGTGTGTGTGCTTGTCATTGAGTGTCTGTTTGAGTGTCATTGAGTGACTGCTCCCCCCGCCCCCCCTTTGAATCACATGGGAAAGGTGTTTTTACCTCTTGGTGCAATGGGCCACTTGACTAGATTTGCCCCCCAGGCCAAAGGCTGCCAGCCCTCCCCTGCTGTGGGTCATGGGGCTTTGTGTTCTTCCCCATAAAATCTCAAGAGGGGAATATCCTGCATGGCATGTGCCAGAAGATATCACATTTCAGACTTTTTACTGGTGTTCTGGTGTGGAAATTGATCATGTTTGCTGATAAATGATTCACTTTTTCAGCCATTTTCATCTGCTGGTTAAACTACTATTAGAATTTGGCAGACTACAGAACTAGTCTGATGGCCAATTGACCCACCATATGTGGAATCATCAAGCTAGAACTGGTTGCAAGGCCAACTCAGATAACCACGGCAGGAAGCAAATTCTTTAAGCATGAGCATAGTCAGGAGCAGGATAATTAAGCAAATAGGGACTCTATCAGAACACATGGATTAGATATTTAGGCATTGCTATGAACAAGACAAATCAGCACTAGGAATAAGACCAAGGTTAGAAATGCATAATCAGGTGCAAACAAAAAGTGATATAAGTAATGCAAGAACATTGCTGGAACAGAACCTAATGTGAAAATTGATAAACTCAGATCCAGAAGTAAGAGTCCTCTTCATCTGGTAAATACATTAAAATTCACAAAGAAAAATCTGAGTAAGGACTGATGTGACTCAGAAACATGTCAGGCTGTATGTCTATTAGGCTGTCCTCGGTTTGAAGATGGAGTGAATTTTCCATTTTGGTATATCTGTGAAGGGTTAATTTTTTTTTATTTTTTTCCTTTTGATTCTAGAAGACTTTGTACTTGTTAGATCCTCTCTGGATGTTCACTGAAGATTGTGGATAAAATGTTCTCCAGCTGAGTGGTGCATGATACCATGGATCCTAATTACTTTTATTATTATTATTATTATTATTATGGTATTTATATAGCGCCATCAAATTCCGCAGCACTTTACAATGGGTGGACAAACAGACATGTAGTTGTAACCAGACAAGTTGGACACACAGGAACAGAGGGGTTGAGGGCCCTGCTCAATGAGCTTACGTGCTAGAGGGAGTGGGGTAAAGTGACACAAAAGGTAAGGATAGTATTAGAATAGTGACAGTTGCAGAAGAGGAATCAGTAAGGAGCTATTAACAGTTTAATTGATGCTTTTATGAAGAAGTGGGTTTTTAACGATTTTTTGAAGGAGTGGAGACTGGGTGAGCATCTAACGGAGGAGGGAAGCGAGTTCCACAGAAACGGTGCAGCCCTGGAGAAATCTTGAAGGTGAGCATCAGAGGTGGGAATACAGACAGAAGATAGACATAACTCTTCAGCAGATCGTAAGGGCCTAGACGGGACATACTTGTATATAAGGGAGGATAGATAGGTGGGAGCAGCATTATGTAGAGATTTGAAAGCAAGAACCAGAATTTTAAATTGAGCTCTATATTTTATAGGAAGCCAAAGTAGGGACTGACAGAAGGGTGAGGCATGGGAGGTGAGGTCCTTTAAAATCTTTTATGCCTCCAGCATGCAACCAAGGTGATTAAAAGAGCTCTATTATGTTAGTAATTGCCTCAATATTCCACAGAGATAGACCATAGCACATAATAGAGCATAGATTATCCACAATGCCGAGATGCCACCAAAGTAGCGGGTGAGATAGCTTTAATCAAGCTGACTTAATGACTTGGTTTACGTGGGTTATGACATTACACATCAGAGTTTGGTCTCTTACAAATTAGCAGCGGTACTTACAGCCGTGGTATGTGGAACCATCAAAAAAATTTTTTTAGAAAGTTGGTTCTGTACATATATTTTAATCTTTAGTGCATTATTGTTTTAAATTGAACATTGATATTCAATTCAATTGATATTTTTATTTTAGTGACGACCTAACTGTTAGCCTACAAACAAATGGGTAATTCTTTAAATGCCAATTATAAGCTAGTTAAGGCCTAATCAAAATATTAAGATATCAAAAAAGTATATCTCAAAATATATTAATCAAAATATTAAATTACTTTAAAAAGGTTATCCAAAAATATTAAATAATTTGAAAAGCTTATCTAAATATATTAAATGGAGGCCTACATTTCATAATTTGAACATTTGAACGTGAATTGTATTGCATTAAAGTTAGTAATAAAAAAATTAAGCAAATATGACATGTAAACAAAGTTGAAACAGTATTTTCCTTTTAATCATTTTCAAGATGCTTAATTAAAAGTAGCAAGTCTCAAATATACGTAACTTCTTGAATATACTTGCTCATTTCTTCTGACAAACAAGATCAAAGATTCAAAACGGCAATAAAGAATCAACGTACATTTTGAAGTGTCAGATCATTGATGTTTGTTGATATTGCTCTCAGCCAGTCAGCACTGTCATGTGCAGTATGAAACTGTAGAATCCCAGAGCTAATGCCATCTAATGCTAGCAATTCAAATGAATTTGGTCTGTAATAAGAAGAAAACATGTAAATTAGGAAGTGTATGAGTTCTCAAGGGTGAAATGTTCTCAATGTGATCAATTTTGTATGCAACGTTAAAATGGAACTTTACAATTTGACAAAATGCTCTCTAAATTCTGATTCAGGATTACATTTCACCAAAGCTATTATATTCCATAAAGTAATTATGTTATATTTGTCATCCAGTATCCTCCCTAAACATTTTTGTGACCCGTTCAGGACTAAGAATGTTAACAAACAAAGTTTTATAAAGAGTCTATTAAGAGTGGTACTAGTGGACCAGATGATGGGCAGTTTAATCTTAAGCATAATTTAATATACATGCTTTGGTATCAAACATTCCCCAAGCATCTTTCCTTTTGGGTTAGGGTTGGGCTTTGAACACTAAGAATACATAGATGTAATATGTATAAGAATACATTTTTATAATAGGATAAAAGAGGTCCACTTGATGGACAATCTTACAGCTAGGATAAGGGCACCTAAAAAACTTTTCAGAAGATCTGGGTACCCTGACAAAACTCCAACCTAGGAAGTTAAATACGAACACGACTCGTCTGACAAACTACCTACTCCATTCATAGAAAGCCCAGCCTTTCTTTCTATTTCTGGCCATGCTTTAATGTTTCATAAAAATCAAAAATATTGACTACCATAAGGCATTCTGAGAGACAGACATATATCGCAAACATGGAACGTAAGAATTGAGTGCGGCTACCTCCTATCCATACACGATTAGGCGATCTCCAATGACGAAGCAATGTGGTGCTTATCACAAAATAACTAAAGAGAAAGACAGGAACCACTTACAAAAACCCGCAAATTAGATACAACAATTGCTGTCCATGTATCATTAAACTAAGCTTTATATGACAAAGAGTTGTTCATGCGAAGTGATAACAAACTGTTTCTGTTCTTTACCTAAAGCATCTGCTAACAATTGTTTGCATTATTGTATGTCAATACAAAAATAAAGAATAATAATAAAAAAAAAAAACATTTTTATTTATTTAAATAATATTTTACCAGGAAGCATAGATTGAAATTTTCATTTTCAAGTATGTCATGGGTCAACTAACACTTCATCGTTACAATAGAGTGCAATATAACATAAAAAATACAAAATAATATTAATATAGAACATATATATATATATATATATATATATATATATATATGTATATATATATATAGGAAAGAAGGGACAGGGAAAAGTCGTCTCACAAAGTGAGAACGAACCCCCTATAGATATGAACAGTACCCTGACTCAATAGAGGGTAAATGGCTACAATGAGAATAACTGTAACAAAAATGCAAGCAGTAACAGGGATGGTTAATGAATTATATACAGTATCAATCTAGCCTTATAAGGTTGTTCCTCTACCTCCCACTATGATCCAAAAATTAGAGGGTAATGAAAAAGATTATGTCCACAACTGGCTTTATTACAAAATTGGCCAATATAAGCTTAGACAAATCCAAAATTGGATTCTAAGTAATGCATAGTGAGATTATATCTAGAGAGGGTTGCAAAAGGAATAATAATATCCCAAACAGTTCAGAGTGCAAGTGTTTATAAATCAATATCTCCTAAGTACTATACACAAAAAGCCAATTAAACAGAGAGTGCACCCTCCAGCTCACAGGTGTATAGATACACACATTGTATTGCAGAGTCCAAAAATCCTCTTGGTAAATAGATCCACAGAGCTTAATTATTTGAAAAGGGAAAGGATAGATATAGCCTATCTCCCTTGTAATCTCACTAGACAGGTAGAGGAAAATAGGTAGAGAAGTAAAAAAAACTGATTACTAAACCATCATGCCGCTAAGTATGTTTGGATATCACCAAACGTGCCATACAACAATGTGAGATAATGTGCCCAAAAGAAGTATAAAATAAAACAAACAAAAACCCGATGAGTGTTTCGGTGCAGAGGTGTATGTACCTTTGTCAATACTGCTCCCTTTATAATGGTATACCCCTCATGGTTCCCAGTGGTGGGAGCCAATAGTAAGTACCTATGTCATCTGTGGTACGTAATTACAGAGTCAATATCCAATAAGCTCGAGCGGTACCTCCCACTCCTACACGGACCAATCCAATGTAGTGAGGGGTGTGTATTGTATTTTGGTGAATGGATCGTATAATCTATGTAAGAAGAACTAGCAAGACCTAAGTCTATAAAATGATTACAATAATATGGAACCGCTCTTGAAAGGAATGAATAAAGTAAGCACAGACATATATTGTGATCGACCTGAAGGAGGAGGATGTATAACACATCAGATCGTGCATTCAGTATGAACTAAACACAAAGACATATAAATACACACATATGTATGATTATATTATATTACACAGTGTGTTCCTTAGCTGTTGGGGAGCCTAGGTATACATCTAAGCAAGATTAATGGTGAGTGATATAAACCACATGGTTATGCCAAACTAGATCGTATACAACCAGGAGAATCAGCAACGAGTGTCATGGGCATATTCAAAGTGTACCATAGGCATGCTTAATCGATCTCATCGATTCCCATCGTCATAAAGCATCAAAGAGATCGATTCAGAGGTGAAATGATCAAAAATAGATCACATCTATTGAACACTATTTATTTATCATTTCACCTCTGAATCGATCTCTTTGATGCTTTATAACAATGGGATGTATACCCCAACAGCTAAGGGATACACTGTATAATACGGGGATTTGTTGGGCAAGAAAACATAATATAATCTGATTCCTAAGCTTATAAAGCTGCTATAACAAAAACTAGAAACAGCAGAGTTTAGTAAAGTAGATTCCTCCAAGTGAGCGTTTCCGAGTGCTGAGAGAGTCCCACACACAGATTCTGACAAATGGTATTAAATCCCATTAGAAATGTTGCTTCCCATCTCTTCTCCCATCTCCCATCCCATCTCAATGTGCCTTGTGTTGTGATCTAATGAAGCTAATGAAGAGGCCATCTTGGTGTCTCCTTTGTAGATAAACTCAACATAGAGTCTTTCTGGTGGTTGCAGGATACCACACAAGCAACCCTCTCCAGCCCAGGAGATAGCCTGCTTTTCCAATCCACGGAGCTCACCAACACCTCAAATTGCATTGATGTCTAGGAAGATCACAATCACAAGGACTGTAATTCTTTCACGAAAGTTCCAAAACCCAGATTTTAGAGTCAAATAACCTTAGTCCACTGGGTAAGTATCTTAGAAGCAATTTTAAAAATGAAAAGGCAGAATGTCTCAGGGGCTGTTCTGTAATGCAACCAGTCAGCATAGCAGTCAGGCCCTGTCCCCTCCTTGTTTATTTTTGTGTTTTGAATTGTTTTGCCCTTTCCTCGCCATAGAAGAGAACATGTGATGAGAAACTTGTGAAACTTCTGTCACCTGTAGCATTAAAAGTAATACATGTAATGCTAGTGTTTATTCTCCAGTTCATATAGTGTGGTTGCCAGCAAATGGTCTAAATAATTCTAAACATGTTCTTTTGAACTGCACACTTTCCACCAAAAACTATGCAAAACTGATATTTAAAGGAATGCTATATTGGTTATCTTGCTAGTAGTCCATGGTACTCACTCTCTTCCCATTTCTAAGTAGTCAAACCATTTTAGAACTATTTGACTTCTAACCTTTACTTCACCATTTCATCAAACAGAGAGTGCCAATACAATGGGCACTCCAGGCACAATAATATTCATGGTACTGTTCCTTTAATGAACAAAAAACATGTCTCTACATTTTTTTTAGAAGAAATGGGTCAGGTTTTAGTTGTTATTGAGAGCCTCAGTTCTTCTTTAAACTCCAAAACTTGACAGAACAACTCTCCAATTTGACAGAAAACGGTGGAGAATCAAAGCACCATAACCACTCAAAATAGCTGCATTGGTCATGGTGTTCAAAATGTCCCTTTGATTTTAAGTTTGGCTACACCTGCTATAAATGCAAGGTGTACTTGTTTATTATTACTATTATTTATAACGTCGTATTTTTTGTAGATTATAAAGAATATATAGAACTGGAATTCTCCTACTGCTGTCATTCCAGAGTGTAATCAAGCTATAACAGGTAATTGCTAGAGCAAAAAATCTGAACGTAATCAAGTGATTAATTAACCAAGCAGTAGACTGTGGTAAACTGACAACCTCGTTCCGAAATATGCAGCCAAAATACCAACTGGAAAGAACCCTGCATGTCCACTATTTAACTTAATCTTTAATATATCTGGATGTACATTTATGTCAATTAACTATTTTATGTTTGAACATGTTTATGTTTGAACAGTCTTTATCTAACAGTCTAAGCAATACAATTGTACTATTTCTGATGCTTATCAATACCTATTGAAACATTAGAGTAATACATTTTATTTTCCACCAGAGAACTTTAACTAACATTGTCAATATTTTCTAAATTAGATGTTGAATCTTTCTTTCTCAATGGGATGGAGTACTGGTCTGGTCTAAAGCCCTATTATGATGTTGTCTCTTTAAAGTCAATATGATTCAACAGCTAATCAATAAAATAACAGTATATTCGGATGAAGCTCATTGTCAATCAATCCTTTTTTATAATTTAGCTTAATTTAATTAATCTATTGTTGATTTTTATTTTTGTATAACTAATGTTATATAGATTTTGGAATGCATTTTATCTGTCTATATTAGTAATCTGAATTGTGGTGATTGTCTTACCTCTCTTATTGCAATGAGTAGGGTTAATATATGTTTCATGCCTGTTCCACTCCAGTGTGTTTTCCTAATGTTAAGTTGGTGATAGATTCAATCTGACAGAACATAAACAAACCTGCAGCTCCCAGCAAATTCAGAGTAGCAGGCGTTTGGCCCCTTGGTAGTTATGTTTCAGGATGTTAATAGTCAAGTGTCAATGTTTATGTTGTAATTCGTATTACATTTTTAATAAGTCTCTGGGTACCTGTATAGAAATGGACCCGGTGCAACAAGTCGAATAGTTGATTTTTGAAATGGCTTTAACTCGGAGAGAGAAAATGTTGCCTAAAAATAAAAAAAACTAACAAAAAATATAACTGAATATAACATCTAGTGCAAATCTGTGCATTTAACTGCTCTTACTATAACCAGTTAAACCATATTGGTTATCCTGGACAGCTCTCAACTGAGGAGCCTATCAATGAAAAGCAGTCTATATAACTAATTCTCATTGCGCCTGCATCTGCGCCATCTAACCTGATGAAATTAATTACCTTGTCACTGCTGCAGGCAAGATGTGCAAATTGCATATGTGGACTTAAAAAATCAACCATTAACCAGAATACCATAAATAAATCTAGTTATATATTCCTACTCCTTTCACAAGATGTGATGTCAGCTAGATGTCAAAAAGCTATGTTCTTTAGCAAATGTCAACTGACCACCAAAAGTACCTCTACCGTATACTCTGTGTGCCAAAGAGGTTTAAAAAAAACAAAAAAAAACGTTCTTGCATTCCTTGTAGGTAGGGATATTCAGAGTACAGCTCCTCTTCTTTCATTTGCATATGCTGGGAGTGCCGCCTAATGTTTGCTTACTCCAGTGAATTCCTAATTGGGTACTCCTTTGAACTCCCTTTGACATCCCATATGACACCAATGGATTCACCATTCACAACTGCCGTGTTGATGTGCAGTTTGCCATCAGCATCTGCTGAAATCATATAACCTGTGAATCTTAATGCATCATTATCTGTAGGATTTATAATAAACTGAAGCTAGTAACAGTAGAAAAAGAAAGTAAGCTTTGCAATTGGCTATTTATCTCAAAGTCTAAAAGTTGTCTTATTTTTTTTAAACAAAAAAGATGACTGCTAATATTTAATTGGGTCTGTATCTTCAAATAAACTTTATCAACCTTCTAAATGATATACTTTATTTCACTGTGTAGTACTGTACAGCTACTACTGTCTGTAGTGTACAGTTCTCTTGTTATGATTTATGTATATCTCAATAAGACTGGTTCTCATTTCACTAAGATTGAAACATAGAACTCTCCAATATAAACCCATCTCCACAGGAGAGAAATAATGTATATTTGTCAAATATTATATATATATATATATATATATATATATATATATATATATATATATATTTTTTTATTTTTTTTTTCATTGTAATTGACTTTTTGGTCTATTAGCATTTTCATTGAGTTTGCTAAGGTAAGCGTTTTCAGCTACTGCATCAGAAGTTTCCTGCTGTACACATTTAATGCCTTCTCAATCACAGAGAAAGCTCTCTTAGAGTTAGATACTAAATGAAGAACAGCAGGAAGGGCCAATTTGCAGAGCTGTTTTACACCATTTCCTTTTCTTCTGAGTATTGTAAGTGACTGCCTTTCATGTGAACTACAATAGGGTCGATAACATAATCTTCAACTTTTGAATGACGGCATAGTCAGTCCACAGCTGCAGCAGTGTGCATATACTTTAATGTGGCAATGGCATCTAAAATAAATGGAGTCATTTGATTTTTCTCACTATAAAGCTTTTACTTTTCATAAGTATAGGGCAATTTCCCATGACATCCACTGTCAACCTTTTTTATTGTACAAGTTTGAGAGTATGTTTTTTTATTGATACGGAAAAGCATTCTTTAGTATTTTCCTGATATTTGTATACAAAATTGCATGCTACATATTTGCACATAAACATATATATATATATATATATATATATATAGATACACACACAAACACACCCCCACACACACACACACACACACACACACTTGGCATTAATAGTGACAGAGAGCAAGGCATGTTTGTGGAGGGTGCCTCTATCTCTCCAAAAGGGCTGCAGTGCAACATATGGTCTAATGGTCTCATAGCTCCAGGGAGAATGTTTTGGACTCACAAAGGAAATTATGTGATTTAATTTGGATCTCTGAGGTGAAGCATTTAGAGAGGAGGGAGGACCAGTTTTCCACTGCACAGTTTACACACAGACAGCCAGTTAACTCTGTGAGAGAGGACACAAGCAGTGAGTGACACTTAATTACTCACTGAAGAAAGACTCCAAAGACTTATCTATTCCTAATTGGAAAAATGTAATTTTAACTGGTGTATTGTGTATAAAGTGCATAAAACCTTTTACCAGTAATAAAATAATTCCCCATTTAACTCAGTAATGAAAACCCAAAACCGAATTTAAGAGAAAACAGAGAATGGGCAAAAACACAATAACTCTACCCATAGATTAGACCCTGCTTAGGTCTCAAACAAGTTTTACCTCACATCTTCCATTACAGAATCTTGTCAGCAAAGTAACTTTCCAAGTCTTTGACTGTGAGGTTAATATAGAAAATGTTGGCAGCAGAACAAAGTAGAGAGTTGAGGGCACTGGCATGTTGTTTAGTGTTATGAGAATTAGTGCCAATGAGGGAGGTAAAATATTCTTGTTTGGCAACTAAGAGGGCTGTATTGTAGGAAACCCAACATACATTTTAATGTTTATTGATAATACCAAGACAAAGTATTGTATATCACAAAACGTTTAGATTTTTTTGCTGTTACTTACGCTGCAGATATATATCTGAGCCAAATCAGATATATATATCTAAACCAAGTCTTGATGGAGTTTGACTTTAAATATTATACATGTGAATATAAAGGTATTTAGCACAGCATTCTTTAAAGGGGCTCTCTAACCCCATAACCCCACTGTAAAGATTACAGTTCCAGAATTTCCTTGGGTCTATCCCACAGTTACGAGTCAAAATATTTTTGAGCAGTTCGACACCTACCTGGATCATATGGGCACTAAAGCACAAAGTAAAAAAATATACAGTAATTTATCTACCTTAGCTAATTTATTCCAATAATAAAAAATAAACCCAGCATCATCAATGTCATGTACTAGTTCCAAGCTGAAACCATGGAGGATACAGTCCTGTTCTCTAATCCTGGCCTCTTAGAGTCAGACCACCTATCCTTTGGCCATGAGGACTGCTGAAACCTCTCCACTGATGCCTTCACCACCTCTGCCACCACTACCGCTATTACTAGCACTATCTCTCCAAAAGGGCTGCAGTGCAACATATGGTCTAATGGTCTCATAGCTCCAGGGAGAATGTTTTGGACTCACAAAGGAAATTATGTGATTTAATTTGGATCTCTGAGGTGAAGCATTTAGAGAGGAGGGAGGACCAGTTTTCCACTGCACAGTTTACACACAGACAGCCAGTTAACTCTGTGAGAGAGGACACAAGCAGTGAGTGACACTTAATTACTCACCGAAGAAAGACTCCAAAGACTTATCTATTCCTAATTGGAAAAATGTAATTTTAACTGGTGTATTGTGTATAAAGCGCATAAAACCTTTTACCAGTAATAAAATAATTCCCCATTTAACTCAGTAATGAAAACCCAAAACCGAATTTAAGAGAAAACAGAGAATGGGCAAAAACACAATAACTCTACCCTTAGATTAGACCCTGTTTAGGTCTCAAACAAGTTTTACCTCACATGTTCCATTACAGAGAGAATATATACTACTCAATTTGTATGTCAGCCTGAATCAACCCACAATGACCATCCAGAATTGTCAGTAAGAGTAGCTTAGATACATTCAGGCAAAGAGAATAAGGGATCCACTTCTAGATTAACCTTTTGATTTGGTGATAACCAATATAATCAAAATGAATACAAAAATATAAAAACTAGAGTAAAATGTATAGTTAAAAAACATTCTTAAAAGTGAGTTGTAAGAATGAAGAAAGAAGAGGAAGATATTATTTATTTTTCTAATCTTGTCAGCAAAGTAACTTTCCAAGTCTTTGACTGTGAGGTTAATATAGAAAATGTTGGCAGCAGAACAAAGTAGAGAGTTGAGGGCACTGGAATGTTGTTTAGTGTTATGCGAATTAGTGCCAATGAGGGAGGTAAAATATTCTTGTTTGGCAACTAAGAGGGCTGTATTGTAGGAAAGCCAACATGCATTTTAATGTTTATTGATAATACAAAGACAAAGTACCGTATTGTATATCACAAAACTTATAGATTTTTTTTTTGCTGTTACTTACGCTGCAGATATATATCTGAGCCAAATAAGATATATATATCTAAACCAAGTCTTGATGGGGTTTGACTTTAAATATTATACGTGTGAATATAAAGGTATTTAGCACAGCATTCTTTAAATGGGGCTCTCTAACCCCATAACCCCACTGTAAAGATTACAGTTCCAGAATTTCCTTGGGTCTATCCCACAGTTACGAGTCAAAATATTTTTGAGCAGTTCGACACCTACCTGGATCATATGGGCACTAAAGGAAAGAAAAAAAATATATAGTAATTTATCTACCGTAGCTAATTTATTCCAATAATAAAAAATAAACCCAGCATCATCAATGTCATGTACTAGTCCCAAGCTGAAACCATGGAGGATACAGTCCTGTTCTCTAATCCTGGCCTCTTAGAGTCAGACCACCTATCCTTTGGCCATGAGGACTGCTGAAACCTCTCCACTGATGCCTTCACCACCTTTGACACCACTACCGCTATTACTAGCATCAGGATACAAGCCTCAGGATAGTGAAATTAGCAGCATTTCCTATGGCTGATTCAAGACCCAGGAGGCAATTGGTTTTTCCATCCATTTAATGTTGCAACAACTTGTGCTGCTGCTTCCAATGACACTGCAGCTCCTTCTACCACAAGAATTATACCTTCTACTACCCCCACTCAAGAAATAACTAAGGTAAGTAACTAGGGTGCTGCAGAGCCTACTTTGTGGGGGTCATCAGAACCACTCTTTGGCAAAGAGCTACAGCAATAGAAACAGTTGAGGCATCAGCTGCACCTGCAATCTCTGGCACAAGTAGCTCATCAATGTTGCCATCACCACCAGCACCACCACTGTCACCACCAGCATCATTTGTACATTTCCATTAGCATCACTAGAACAAGTGCTAGTGTTGTGCTGCAATAGTTTCCACTCCCACCAGTATTTTCTAATGTTAGTATACAACCCCCTATATATTTGTGGTTTATATTAGAAATTGCAGTCCAATGTAGCTTCATTCCGATGTTATGTTTGTGGATTTAAGATATAATGCTTCCAAGTCAATCCAGTAAAAACAGAGAAAGTCCATGCTATGAATAACTAATATATTCAATTTTAAAAGTTACATAAAATCTTTAAAATATGCAATATCTTCAAATTGGTTAAATGGCACAAGGCAGTGATAAAAATATGTGTTTGTGTATAATGACTACTCTATAAATGTTCTTTTATAATGGACATGTCATTGCAGGAATACATTTCTCATCAATATTTAAAAAAACAAGACTCAAACAGAGCATTTCAATTTGAACCTTCTTGGTATTAATGAAAAGAAAGGTTTGGTGGCTGCAAAACACAAGATCTCTTTTATAATTAGTGTTGTCGCGAACCCGAAATTTTCGGTTCGCGAACGGCGAACGCGAACTTCTTCAAATGTTCGCGAACCGCGCGAACCGCCATTGACTTCAATGGGCAGGCGAATTTTAAAACCAACAGGGACTCTTTCTGGCCACAAAAGTGATGGAAAAGTTGTTTCAAGGGGACTATTACAGTGAAAAAAAATGATTTCTTTAAAATCTAAAGCTTAAGCTATTGTTAAAACAGATATGAGTGGTGGCACTGACTGTGCAAATGGGCAAGGCATCCAACCTGACACAGAAGCTGGCAGGCAGGCAACTGCTCTTCTATTACAGTGAAAACAAATTATTTATTTAAAATCTAAAGCTTAACCAATTGTTAAAACAGATATGAGTGGTGGCACTTGTGGAGTAATGGGCAAGGCATCCAACCTGACACAGAAGCTGGCAGGCAGGCAACTGCTCTTCTATTACAGTGAAAACAAATTATTTATTTTAAATCTAAAGCTTAACCAATTGTTAAAACAGATATGAGTGGTGGCACTGGGCAAGTAGGCACAGTATCCAATGTGAACCTCACACAGAAGCTGGCAGGCAGGCACCTGCAATTACATTACACAGGAAAAAAAAAAAAAGCAGCCTGATGTTATAGCCCTAAAAAGGGCTTTTTGGGGTGCTGTCCTTACAGCAGAGATCAGATGAGTCCTTCAGGATTGTAGTGGACACTGAATACCCTAGCCTAGCTATCAATTTCCCTATCTAATCAGCAGCAGCTAAACATTCCCTCCTCTCACTAAGCATGCAGCTTCAGAATGAATCGAAAATGGATGCTGGGAGGGAGGTTGGAGGGTGTGGAAGGGAGGGAGTGCTGCTGATTGGCTGGAATGTGTCTGCTGACCGAGAGGCACAGGGTCAAAGTTTGCCCAATGATGACGAATAGGGGGCGGATCGAACCGCCCATGTGTTCGCCCGCGGCGGCGAACGCGAACACGCTAAGTTCGCCGGGAACTGTTCGCCGGCGGACAGTTCGGTACATCACTATTTATAATAATCAAACTATATGTGTCAGTCATTTATTATTAAATAAGGTATAAGCAGAAGCATGGTAGTTAGCCGTGATGCATATCAGTTAACCCTTGAGATGGATGAGCAGCAGTTAATGTTTATGACCACACAATAAATTCGATCAGTAGATGGTTACCAACCTTAACTTTATTGCAGAAGTCCTGAATCTTGATATCCGAGCCATTGATAGAGGAATCGAAAGGGAATCTATCCAGCGTTTTTCATATTTTAATTCCTTCACTGCAGGTGAGGAAGGGGATGAGGGTGCCTAAGAAAGTAAATAAGGTTTTTTTTATTTTATTTTTTATTCGGTTTATATGTTAAATGTAAACATTTTGCATAGTGCTTAATATTACAGTTTGTTATGCAGAAATATTTAAAATAGTTATGTTTAACTTTTCATATACCATGCTGTGTTTCTTTTTCTTTGCATCTAGTGAAACATTAATTGTAGTTTCTAACAGAGGCATCCCACGAAGTAGAAACAAAATATGTAGGATATAATTGGGAAGATTAACTTTTGAATTATGTACCCTTGTGTTCATAAATATTGAAGCATGGTTATTATTTTATTAGTTCAATTACAGTCAAGAATTGTGATATAATACACAAGAAAATAATTAAATTTCCATAAACACACTTGATTGACTTGAATATACCATAATATAGTGATTGAAAAATAAAATTAATTATTTTAAAAAATAATAATAGTTTGTTGTGTGCTTGAAGTGTAATTATTCTTGTCACAATTTGTAGACAATTAAAATATCATCCACACATTAAAACCACCGATAGGTGCAGTAAATAACTGAATATATGATTTGTGACCTGGGACCATACATCCACCCAATCTTAAAGTTTGAAATAGCACACAAGGTTGTATGTCTTTTGTGTCTACATACTTTGTTATGTATAAACATTGGAGTGTTTCTTGGACATATGGCTTTCTGAATGCCATTAGAGGAGAGAAAGTCCAATGTGTTGTTCTGCTTATAGCAGAATATTGTCTTGTCTTTTTGCCCAGATAACAATGTCCACTCAAACATGTCCTCGACTGTTGTACCTTCAATGTTATGATTGTTTTTGTTTTTTAACTGTTACATTGCAATATGGGCATTAAATGTGATGTGTGATTCAGTGCTTTGTTGGTGCCTGTCCTAAATAAATAATTTTAAAAAAGAGAGAAAATAAATCACAGTCCTTTTATTAATGTAAAACAAAATAATTATATAAAGGAAACAAAAATAGAAAAGTCTTGCTCTTTTGAGCAGTTATTATTATTATGATATTTATTTAGCGCCATCAAATTCCGCAGCGCTTTACAATGGGTGGACGAACAGACATGTAGTTGTAACAAGACAAGTTGGACACACAGGAACAGAGGGGTTGAGGGCCATGCTCAATGAGCTTACATGCTAGAGGGAGTGGGATAAAATGAAACAAAAAGGTAAGGATAGTATTAGACTAGTGACAGTTGCAGAAGAGGAATCAGTCAGGCGCTATTAACAGTTTAATTGATACGCTTTTATGAAGAAGTGGGTTTTTTACGATTTTTAGTGGAGTGGAGACTGGGTGAGCATCTAACGGAGGAGGGAAGCAAATTCCACAGGAACGGTGCAGCCCTCGAGAAATCTTGAAGGCGAGCATCAGAGGTGGGAGTACAGACAGAAGATAGACATAAGTCTTCAGCAGATCGTAAGGGCCTAGACGGGACATACTTGTGAATAAGGGAGGATAGATAGGTGGGAGCAGCATTATGTAGAGATTTGAAAGCAAAACCAGAATTTTAAATTGAGCTCTATATTTTATAGGAAGCCAATGTAGGGACTGACAGAAGGGTGACGCATGGGAGGTGTGGGCGGACAGGAAGATGAGCCTCACTCCCGCATTTATTATGGACTGTAACGGCGCAAGTTGGGAGCACGTAAGACCACTGAGAAGTGGATTACAGTAGTCAAGGCGAGAAAGGACATTTCCAACTAACTATAGTTGGGCAGCTTACCTGCTGCCAACAAAACAAAACATACAAAATTAAGGTCAGACCTATTTCCAACTTAGTGTTTTTTTCTCCTTATGAATAAGTTTTTTTCAGCAGACTCGTTTGGAAAGAAATGCAGTATCACTCATGGCTTGTATTTTCTTTACAAAAATAGAAAAAAAGGGGGAAGCCCAAACAATTGCAAATGTGCACACCAAGTTCTACAAAAGAAAATAATTTACAAGAATGAAAAAATGGGCAAGCAAAAAGATGTCAATGACTTTGTCAAGGGCCAAATAATAATGGCTAGATGACTTTCTCTACTTCTGGTATCATGACATTTGGCTAATATATTCGTATTGTCTCATTCTGTATCCCTGACCTCGGCTTGTTTATAGACCTTTCTCTTTGACATTAAGTACGGCCATTCTAAGGTTTGGATACGTTGTTTGTGTTTACATAGTTTTTTTTTTTTTTTTTTTTTTTTTTAAATACATTTTTCTTTATTTTCAAAGGCATAAAGAGTATGGGGTACAGAAGAGAATAGGGGACATTCAGGTATTACATAAAGGGTGAACAATACAAATGCACATAGTTAGATACTGTACTTTTCCCCTTACATTCAATCCAGCTTTGGGACGAGTCTGCGCCATGAGGTTTTGGTGTTACAGATGAAATACTAGGGAGGAAGGTGTCCCCAGCGCAGCTCTTTCCTTGAGGGGTTGTATAACTATGGCAGGTTTAACCTGAAGTGGGGTAGTCTAGGGGGAAGTGGAGGTAACAAGGGAAAGGAGGTAGTGGGAAATTGTTCTGCCTCGTAACCTCTGAATCATGTCTAGTAGGTTCTCCTATAGTGCCAGATTGTAATAGTCTTGGTCTACGTACGGATGGTCAATCACTTAGCTAGGATGGGTGAGTTCCGATCATCTCCTGGGGAGTTATTCCAAAATTTAAGCCACGGCCCCCATATTTTAAGGTATTTATTCCGCTTCCCCACTATTGACCAATGTATTTCTTCCAGTTCCCTTGTGCATTCAACCCGTCTTATCCATTGTTCCCTACATGGCATGCTGGGTCGCCGCCAGTGCGTTGGCACTAGGGCGTTGGCTTCCCCAAGTAGTGTGTGTAGGAGTCGTTGTTTATGAGGATCCTGGAAGGAGCGGGGCCATCCTAGTAAAACCTGGGATGGGGTGAGGCCTGGTCTCAACGTGAGAATGTGTGCTATGTCAGCTAGTATAACCTGCCAGTATGGCTGTATGGTTGGACAGCTCCACCAGATGTGTTCTATGTCACCCAAACCCCCAGAGCATCTCCAGCATTTATCGCTAACGGAGGGCCAGAATGTGTGGAGTGTAGCTGGGGTCCTGTACCATCTAGTGACTCTTTTGTAGAAGGTCTCTTTACGGGCCACACTAACAGGAGTTTTGATCCCTGTTCTCATAATGTCTGTCCAGTCCCTATCCGACATATGAATGTGGAGATCTCTCATCCATTTCTGTTGGAATGGAAGCGGAGTCTGCTCCCTGTCAGCAGTTTGGAGAATACGGTAAATTTTTGACAAGGGACGTTTTGGAGCGACTTCTGGGTTACATAGGGTTTCAAAGGGGGTGTCCTCCCTTGGGCGCCAGAAGGGGATGACCGACCTATTTAAGAAGTTTTTAAGTTGTGTTCTGCCCATTATGTCGAGGAGCGTGTCCTGCTTGTTACGCCTGGCAAGAGCCTTTAATGTAGGTGGGTTACCAGCTTCCAGTACCTCTGTGATGCCTGGATTTGGCGATCCCGTGAGTCTTGATAGGATGGGGCTGCCCTGTCCTCGCTGGAAATCTGGGTTATCTGCCAGGGGGAAAAATCTTGAGAGTCCTGGGGATAGACCCCATGTGTTTTTGTAACGCCTCCACAGTGTTAGGATATTGTGTGTGAGTGGGTGATGAGTTGGTGATAGTCTTTTAAGTGAACATGTTTGCCACGGTAGTGTATGGAGGGGGAGCTGTACAAAGCTCTGTTCTAGGTCGTACCATGATTTTTTCCTACTAGTGTTTGTCCATTCCTTTATACGGGTGAACAATACCGCAACATAATATTTGTATATGTGGGGTAGACCCAGGCCACCGCTCTCTATGGCGGATGTTAGTGTGGAGTAGGCTATTCTAGCCGGTTTGTTGCCCCAGGTATAGTGGAGAAACAGTGTTCGCATTTGTCTAAAAAAGTCTCTAGGGAGTGGAATTGGCAGAGCCTGGAATAGGTAAAGTATTTTCGGGAGGACCATCATCTTCAAGATGTTGATCCGACCCATGAGTGAGAAGTGGGGGAGGTCCCATTTATGGAGGTCTTGCTTGATGTTGTTTAGGAGGGGAATGTAGTTGAGTTTGTATAGGCCTTTGGACGGTGCGGTTAGTTTGATTCCCAGGTAAGTCAGCCCGGTTCGTGTCCATGGGAAGGCGTGAGTGCGTTGTATGAGCGTCTGTAGGGCCGGTCGTACAGAAATCCCTAGGATTTCGCATTTGTCGGCATTTATTTTAAAATTAGAGAGGGCCCCGAAGAGTCCTATCTCAGTTTGTATCTGCGGGAGTGTTTTTATTGGGTCGGTGATCGTGAAGAGGACGTCATCCGCAAATGCTGCAACCTTCGTCTCACCTCCAGGGTACCTGTACCCTTGTATGTTAGTGTTGTTTCTGATAGCCGTTAAAAAGGGTTCCATAGCGAGAACAAATAAGAGGGGTGAGAGAGGGCATCCCTGGCGCGTACCGTTATTAATCTGAAAGGGTGTGGATAAATGGCCATTGACCCTGACATGGGCGGACGGTCCCCTGTATAAGGTTTGTATCCAGTTCCTCATTCTCGGACCGGTCCCCAGGACCTCCAGGACCATGAACAGATAAGACCAATCCACCCTGTCAAAGGCCTTTTCTGCGTCTATCGCCATAAGCAGTGTTGGTGTGTCCTTCACTGTCGCCCCGTGGATGACATTTAATATTTTTGTGGTGTTGTCCCTGGCTTCGCGGCCCGGGACAAAGCCGGCCTGGTCAGGATGTATTAAGTCTGGCAATAGGGGTTTAAGCCGATTAGCGATCATCTTTGCCATTAATTTTAGATCTAGGTTTATTAATGAAATGGGCCTGTAGCTCCCACATTGCGTGGGGTCCTTGCCGGGTTTGGGGATAATTGTGATCGACGCATTCAGCATCGGGGGCGGTAGCGGGTCACCCTGGGTCAAGCCGTTAAGTGTCTTAAGAAAGTGGGGGATTAATTCCGGTGCTAGTGTTTGGTAGTATCTCGCAGTCAGTCCGTCCGGGCCTGGGCTTTTGCCTTTTGGCAGAGTTTTGATAGTGAGGGACAATTCATCTTGGGAGAAGGGCTTGTCTAGTGTGAGGGCTGTGTCAATAGGGATGGTGTGTGGGAGATTTGAGGCGACATAGTCCCTCAGGTCATTGGGCCGCTGGGCCGGAAGGACCAGATTGTAGAGGTCTTTGTAAAAGGTGCTAAATGTTGTGGCTATGTCTTCAGTCGTATTGCATTGTTTCCCTGTTTTGTCGGTAATTCTATCAATAAACGATCTCTGGCGTTTAGCTTTCAGTGCACGGGCCAGTAATTTCCCGCTTTTGTTTCCTTGTGTGTAAAAGGAACCTCTAGTCAGCTGGACTGCCCTGTGGGCCTTAAGGGATAGTAGTGAACACAGTTCCATACGTAGGGCCGTGAGCGTTTGGAAACGCTCGGCCGTAGGATCTTGTTTGTGTAGGGATTCAGCAGATTGTATATTTGCTGTAAGAGAGTTAAGCTTTTGTGTGCGTTCTTTTTTAATTCTAGATCCCCATTTGATTAGTGTGCCTCTCGTGGCCCCCTTGTGTGCCTCCCAAACCCATTGGTCAGATACGTCTGCAGTGTCATTATCTGTAAAGTAATTGCTTAGTGTCTGCCTTAGGTCGTCCATTACTCTAGGGTCGTCCAGCAGGGTTTCGTTCAGGTGCCAGTGTATAGTGTGTTGGATGTCTTTCTGGAGGGTGATAGATAGAAATACCGGGGCATGGTCAGACCACGTGATGTTCCCAATGGATGCTTCACTCAGCAATGGAAGGTGTCTATGGCTAAGGAGGAACATGTCAATCCTGGAGTAACTGTTTGCTACTTGGGAGTAATACGAGTAATCCCTCTCTTGTGGGTGTAGTAGACGCCAACAGTCCATTAATTGGTGGGTGTGGAGGACATTAGAGAATAGTGCCCGTTGGTGGCGACGGGAGTCAGTGGTCTCTGATGAACTGTCAATTGAGTGGTCTAGTACCATGTTCCAGTCCCCCGCTGCAATGACAACCCCTTCAGCAAAATTTTCTAATTTGGTTAGGCAAGAGCGTATAAAGGGTACTTGGTCTGAGTTTGGAGCGTATACACTCGCCAAAGTTGTAAGCACTCCATTATAGACCCCTTTAACAAATACAAATCTACCCCTTGGGTCAGTTTTGACGCTGATCTCGGTAAAAGCAGCACTGGATGTAATCAGAATCGCCACCCCCCTGGTTTTTCGCTTCGTATAATTGCTATAGTAGGACATTTGAATACGTTTTGTTCTGAGTTTTGGCTTAAATTCCCCCTTGTAATGGGTCTCCTGCAGGAATACTAGGTCAGCTCCCTGCCTGTCTATTTCTTGTGCTAGCATCATTCTTTTCATCGGGGTATTCAGACCCCTAACATTCAGAGACATGAGCTTAGTGTAGGCCATGGTGTCTGTGCGTGTGGCCATTTGGATCAATGTGTAACCATAGGAGTGCGCTTTCTATTGTAGCGCAGATTATGATAGTGGAGGCAGAGGTGGAATGGGCAGAGGGAACTGGGGTAAAACTTGGACTATATACAAAATGATATGAGAGTGTCATACCAGTAGAGAGTTTGGCGCTGCACATGTGGGTGACGCTGTCGTGTCCACAGGCAGTGGTAGGTCGCCTCTCAGGGGGTGGTGACCAGGTGGTCTAACCGAGGGCTAGTGGGGATACTCCTAGGGTGGTTGGAAAGCTGATGACAATGCCCCCATTCTTCTAGGGAATAGGACAATGGAGGGTCTGTGTGATAACATCAACCTCCCTAGGGGCCAGGACCCTACGGGCTGCTAGAACATACATATAAGCGTGTTTCTAATATCTGGTGCCAGAGGGCCTGGTATCGGCATATTCTACATTCTATAACATAATATTGGCAACAAGAAAATATAACATTCAAAACAGGTATACAGTTCAGTGCATGGTGAAGGCATTAAGTCGAGATTTAATGTAAAGGATATGGTAGTATAGCTCTGCCAGAGCTCAGGCCGCTCGATCTCTAGGTGAGGTAGGAACATCGATTCCAGTTTGGGCCTGTCTGCGCCTCTTCCTCTGATTTTTTTGCCATTTGGGTCGTTGCTGCATCTGTGTCGGTGGAGGACCTGATAGGCCGGTCCAGTCCTCCACCTCGGAGGGCGGCAGGTTCAAGGCTCTCTGGAAGTCAGGTACTTCTGCAGGCGTGGTGATGGTGTGTGTTGTATTCTGATAAGTCACTGTAAGAGCGAATGGAAAGTTCCACCTAAACCTAATTTGTTTCTCCATTAGAGCCTGGGTGACAGGTCGCAGGGCCCTTCTTGCTTGTAGAGTGGATGGTGATAGATCTTGGTATACGGTCACTTGATGGCCGTCGACTGAGAGTTCCTTATCTTGGCGGGCTTTATGGAAGATCTCCTCTTTCAGAGGGAAGTTATGAATTCTGCATATAATATCTCGTGGCCTGTCTGGGGGTAGATTCCTGGGCCTCGCCGCTCTGTGGGCCCTGTCAAACTGGATGGCCGTGTCTGGGGGTCTGGCTAGGATGCGGTTGAAAAGGGTAGTTAATACCTGGATGGGGTTCTCTGTTGTGCCGTCCGGCCCCTCTGGTATGCCTCTCACCCTCAAATTGTTCCGTCGCCCCCGATTGTCCACATCCTCCAGCCTCCTTTGCAGATGTCTGATGGCTTCAGAGTGTGCCTCCTGTGTAATGTGACATTCAGTCCACAGCCTGTCAGTGGTTTCAGTTTCCTCCTCCAGGGCCTGCACTCTGTCCCCCAGTTGCTGGACATCTGCACTGACTGCTTGGAGCTTTTCGGTAAAGCTGTCTTCCAGCTTTTGAAACATGTCTGTCAGATCAGACTTGGATGGTAGCTGGGTGATAAGTGCCCTAATGTCGAGTTCTTCAGCTGAGCACTCCGATATTGAGGGGCTGGGCGGGTGGTTTCCTCGTGCGTTTTCCGCGGGCGCCATCTTGCCGCGGCCTCGCGGGTCTGAGTTCTCGGTGAAAAATCTCCGAAGAGACGTTTTAGCAGCCGGGAGATCCGTTGCCGGGGTAGTCCCCGTAGTGCTGCGGTTTTTCTTTGTTGCCATCGCGCGGGTTTGGATGCCGGGTATCCCCTACTGTACTCGGTCAGGTACGGAGCTCAGCGATCATGCGTCCATACACCTCGGTGTCCTGGCCACGCCCCCCCAGTGTTTACATAGTTTTGCGTGTTGAGTCATACAGTAGTCTTGACACATTGTTTGCATGATTCAGTTGTCAAACTATATGAATTATTTTGCATATATAAAGGTTGATTATAATTTTTTTGCAGTTGTTGTCTTCTCTTACACAACTTTGACATGTGTTTTGAGAAGTGAATGGATAAACCATCTTCAAACTTCACTTTTTTAACTAACCTGGAACTAAATCTGGAATGTTGTAGAATTGAGAAAGGAATTACAAATGGTAGACTTTTTCCAATTTATCTCTTTTGGCCTACCATTTGTAATTCCCTTCTCAGTCTACAAAATTCAATATCTAGTTACAGGTTAGTTATAAAAGGAAATAGTAAAAGGTGAATTCAAAGTGAATTTTAAATTTATGGTTAAGATAAAGAAATTAGAAACATTTGACAGCTATACTTTCATTTTAGCTATTCTGGCCCTACATTTGTAATTCACTTTGAGTTCACCTTGAAATCTCACTTAAGTAAATAACCCTTTGATTGAATAACCATTTTTCCTTCATGATGTCAATTACAGACTAGACGTTCTAAAAGTAACTTTTCTAAATGTGTCTGCACTCTTTACCATGGTGTTAAGAGTTGTTCAGATATATTTTAGATGAGACTCAGTCTCATACTTTCCACTACAACAATTACCAAATGTTTTTTTTCCATTGTTTGTTTGTAATAACAACATCCTCTTTGTTATTAGTGCAAATAAAGTCTTGTTTTAAAATTTTGCATATGATGCTAAGAGAACATGATGAAAGATACCTAACCTCATTGGATTAAATGGATGATTACTGTCTAAATAATGTACATTTTAAGGTTTACTGAAGCTACACTTTACAGATCCACTTCAGTATTATGGTTATGATGGCTTAATCTTTTCTTTCAAAAGTGCTTGTGGTTCTACTTTATCTGAATTAAGCCGCTGTGAATATTAATGGTATGGATATTAAAAATATGAAGAATGTACAGTAAAATATTGAAAAAATGTATTTAGTCCCCATGACAACCAATGAGTAAGCACTAATTATACTGAAAAGTATTAGCTCATTTTCTTAATCAGATGTTAATAACATACATTTAAGGTATATGTTTTAAATTGCATGATTAAAGTAATGCAATATTTTACAGATGAATAATTTTGATGTTGTTCCTTATATAGGCACAATGTGAAGAAAGTTCCTCAGTCCAAAATGTATCCTTTCTCTAATATGTTGGTAAGTGTATGCATGCATGTTTATGTGCATGTTTGTGGGCATGCACTTGTATGATTGAGATTTATTTGAAACATATTGGCAGACATTTAAATATTTTTTTATTTTTTTACCAATATTGAAAAGATGAATCAGGATTGTTTATTTTTTAACATTGAAACATTAGAATAAAGAAATGTATTGTGTATATTAATGTTTAAAATAATTACAGATCTTAAGAAAGGATCTGTCAAGTATGTCAGCTTTCTGTCACTCGGCTAATGCCCTTTCAGGAACAGTTTTGTTCTGCTTTGTGTGATCATTTCTATATGATGTTCCTGGTTCTATGAAAAAAAGCCCACATGAGACTTGCACATAGGAAAAGCCCCACTGTCATAAATACCCACAAGAAAAATGCCCACATGGAAAAATACTCACATGGAAAAAAAGCCAACACAGAATAAAAGCCCACACAGAATAAAGCCCACACTGAATGATATGCAGATATAGTAATTTTACAATTAATGAGCATGAATAGGTATATTACCTGCATTTTATTTTATCAATATTAAAATATATCATATTCAAATGTAACAATTTGCATTGTGATTTTATAATGTATAATTAAATAATAAGTTTGCAATGTTATAAGTTTAATGCAATGCTAAACAAAATGTGGCCTGTGTATGTATGGCCTAAACCGCTTAAAGACAAAGGCAATTTTACAAGTTCTGACCAAAACAAAACCTAGAATTTGAGCTATATATGTCTGTTGAACCATAATTTACCTCTTTTATATTACGTGTACCCACACTTATTATATATAATTTTTTTCCAGGCGAAACAAGGCTTTTATTTCACACTAATATTAATGTATATATGATATATAATATAATTTGAATAAAATCAAAAAAAAGATAGTAAGAAATTTGGCTATTTTCCAACTTCTGCATGGCATTTTAATTGTGAACGTAAATCTACTCTTAGCTTTTAATTAAATTAAACATACATATTTGTATGCTGTGATGTCCCACAAGAACAACAATGTCCCCTATGTACAGGTTTCATCGTGTTTTGGAAAGTTACAGGGTAAAATAAAGAGCTTGCCCATTGCAATTTTACACATTGAAATGCTAGATTGGTTTGCTGAGCCTATGTTGCCTTTGAGACCATATGGTAGCCCAGGAATGAGAATTACCCCCATCTTGGCATACCATTTGCAAAAGTTTGCAAACCAGGGTATTCATAATAGGGTTTTCCTAGTCTTTGTTAGTATACTCTAAGTCACAAACGCTGGCCAACTTAGTGTTCAGATTTGTTTTTTTGCATTTTATCACAATATCATTGTCATTATATATTTTACTGCTTTAAAATGCTCATGTTTGTGTTCAGCAAGTACAACAGTGCCCCTTATCTGCAGGTTTTATTGGGTTTTGGAAATATACAGGGTTAAAAATATGGTTTGCAAATTACATTCTCTGGTATTTCTGCCTGGGTTGTCAGACAGGTCCCCAAATGTATAATTTATAATATAGTATAATTATATATAAGATACATTATAATTAAATGTATAGATAGATGGATAGATAGATAGATAGATCAGTTCCTTACTTATCATTATTTTATAAAAGTGAAAGATAGACTGCAGAAAATTTTAAATTACATCAATTCCCTGCACTGTATAATCCATAAATAAGACATTGAAACATATGTTAAATCATCCACTCTTGCTGTTTTAATTCCCCAAAAAACTATGAAGATCCTTCATGTTCACTAATAAGACATCACAGTCGGCCAAATATCTTCTAGATTTCAATACCCACATGGCTGTTAGAGATATGTTATGCTCATTAACTTTGAGATATACTAGAGAGTGCCTCTGGTACTGACAACATTTCATAAAGTCGACTGTAAATTATCTCTGTGTCTCTCTTTCTCTCCTGATATAAGTATATATTAATGATTGGGAAATCTACCACTCTTTGAGTAAACATAAAAAAAAGACTCATCATAGACAGTCACAATGACATTGTAGCTAATCCAATCTCCTCTTTTGCAGTCCTGCACTTAACTGACAAGTCACAGGAAAGTTTGACAATTCGGATATTACTAATTAGGTTCAATTTGCTGTTCTAAAACACAGCATTTCTTATACAGCGTGGCCTTAATATTGTATTAATTTGTATTGATCATATTATTTTATATATCTGTATCTGATTACTGCTTGAATTTTCAATCAGTCTTTGATCTTGGTGTTATATTCTGTGTATTTCATCAACAAAGTCTGCTTTTGAAAAAAAAATTGCCTATTGTTGAGATAATACTACAAAATTATTCATTTTTTTATTTCTGCTGGATGCGTCCTTGAGGTTAAAAAAATAAAAAAAATCTTGTTTATATCTATTGACAGCAGTCGGGGAGCATGTAACTTTTGACTCAGTTCTGACTTTAACAGTAATAAACCTATTAGTGCAGGATGTTAAGTTATGGAAGTTCACTTTACAGTCTTCTACAGTTATAGAACATGCTATTCTCAAAAGGATTAATAGGCAATACTTAATAATTTCTCCCAAACTATTTATTCTTTTAAAATAGTTTTTAATTATTTTCGTATTCTGTGGAAAATCCTGTAAAGTGGTAATGGGAGTTACTACAAGAAAGCTTAATTCCTATGATGAAACCAGACAAACCTGTAGATATTTACTGAATGAGTCATAGACTGAATATGTTTATTTTTAAATACAATCACATACAGCAACAGTGAAAGTTCAGCAATGTTTCACAAGTACAACAGTACCCGTTATCTGCAAGTTTTATTGGGTTTTGGAAATATACAGGTTAACAAATATGGTTTGCAAATTACATTCTCTGGTATTTCTGCCTGGGTTGTCAGACAGGTCCCCCAAGGTATAATTAATAAAATAGTATAATTGTATATTAGATACATTAGAATTAAATAGATAGATAGACAGACAGACAGACAGACAGACAGACAGACAGACAGACAGACAGACAGATAGATAGATAGATAGATAGATAGATAGATAGATAGATAGATAGATAGATAGATAGATAGATAGATAAACAGACAGACAGACTGTCAGGCAGATAAAATTATTTATAATTATTTTCGTATTTTGTGGAAAATCCTGTAAAGTGGTAATGGGAGTTACTACAAGAAAGCTTAATTCCTATGATAAAACCAGACAAACCTGTCGATATTTACTCAATGAGTCATAGACTGAATATTTTTTTTTTAAAATACAATCACATACAGCAACAGTGAAAGTTTGCACATGTCCCTTCCTTTCCTACGAATGATACAGAAATGCACAAAGTACATTAAAACTACTGATGTTTAAAAAGTACTGTCAACCTGAGGAAGCTGAGGCAAAATACATCATAGCCGACATCGCAGTAAACACAAACTAAGAAATGTATCTGAAGGCAGTAATCCCACCTGGACATAGGGTGAACAATTCCACAGAAATTAGCAAACTATAAGGATTTTCGTTCATCTATTTTGGTGCATCATAATTTTTTTTTTTTTTATAAATTCTTTATTTATGAAGAGTTCAGATTTTTTTTTGGGGGGGTAGGGGTACAGAAGAGAAAAAGGAGGGGGTTGTCAATAACGGTTTGTTTCATACATTATTTGCAGTGGTTGTTCTTGTTGTTCGAAATACAATACAACTGTTTATAGAGTTCGTTTTTGGGCGTTTGTTCATTGGCCCAGTGTTACAATTGTGTTTCGTATCGTCTTTTCCTTGTCTAATGGTTGGGGTGGGGTACAAAAAGAAAAGAAGGGGGGAGGATAGGATATCCTAATATTTTGTCCTTTAGTCTTTGCTCTGATGTCGTATTCTCTTACTGATTTGTGGGTCGGGTTTGTCTGGCATCTGGTGTGGGGGATTAGCTTAGGTAATTAGGTTGTAGCACTTCTCTGTAGTGTCTGTGGGTTTTGGAGGGTTTGAGTTGGGGGGTGTGAGTCTGATGTTTGTTTGTCACTGCGTCTGTGGTGGGTTTGTGTAGCCTTTTGGAAGGTTGTGCGTGTAATCGTATGTGGTAACGGTTGATCGTGTATGTGGGTGTTGGTTCTTGTTGGAGTTTCGTTTCGAGGTGTTTTGAGGTGTCATTGTGTGTCCTGTGGGATGGGTCTTTTTGTTATGATCTCCCCTGGTTAGTGGGAGGGTGTTTGTTGTGTAGTGGTCCTCCTCGTGAGTTCACCTTCTCTTCCTTTCTTGTGTGTGGGCTCGGGGTGAGTGCGCCCCTGGTTATTGTCTTTGCGGTTTCGGGTGTAGGTCTTTATCAATTAAGCACTCTCCGTAGGGGGGGGTTTGTGAGCTTTGTGAGTGGTGGGTTAGGTTGTGTTTTGAAGGTGGTGTTGTGGGGGGGCCCTTGTCTGGTGGTGGGTGCGTGTGTTTTGCCAACGGGTGGGAATTGTTCCCTTCTTATTTCTTATGGCAGGGTTGGGAATTCATAGAACCAGGGATCCCAGATCTTGTTGAAGTGTTTTGTAGTGTCATGGATTAAAGCGGACATTTCGTCCATTTTTATAGTGTCTTTGATTTTCCGCTTAATGGTGTCCATTGTTGGGGTATCCGGGCTACCCCATTTTTCTGCGATTGCTCTTCTAGTGGCCAGAGCTATTTTGGCGATGAGTTTGTTTTGGGCCCGTGGTGTGTCTGCCAAGGGTTTGGACAGGAGCCATATCCATGGGTCCAGCGGGATGTTAGTGTGTAAGATCTGTGAAACCATAGTAACAGTTTGGTGCCATAGTTGTGCTGTGTGGGGGCATTCCCACCACATGTGAAGGTACGTTCCCTTCTGTCCGCAGCCCTTCCAGCATGAGTCGTTGTCTGACCTGCCCATCTGCTTGAGTCTTAAGGGGGTGAGGTACCACCTCATGAGGGTCTTATAAGCTTGCTCTTTATGGTTAACGCAAATTGAGATGGTAGCTGTAGCTTCCCAAATGTCGGCCCAGTCTGATGGGTCTTCTGCCGGGCCTATGTCCCTCTCCCAAACCGACACGTATGTGAGTGCTCCGTCTTTAGTGTGTTGTATTATGTGTGAGTATATCTCTGAGATTTGGCCTTTACGTGCTGGGGTTTGTAGGCATTGTTTTTCAAAGAGTGTCTGCTTTCTGGTCCCTCCCTGAGTTATTGTCAGGGTTTCTAGAAAGCTTTTTATTTGTATGTGGCGAAACATGTCGAAGGTGCGAAAAGGAGTGTTTTGTGGGAGTTCTGCGAATGGGATCGGATGGCCGTCTTTGTAAAAGTGTTGTAGTCTTGTAAGGTCATTATCTTCGAAGCGGGTAAAGTCTTTGGGCGTCATGCCCGGTGGGAATTGAGTGTTCTGGAGTAGGGTTGGGTTGTCAGGCCATGTTTGTGTACGATTTTATCCCAGACCTTAATAGTATTTAGGATTGCGGGTGATGTTTGAGGGAGGGGGGGTCTCGCTGGTTTGGGCAGCCATATATACATGGAGGGGAAATCCCTGCCAAAGATATTGTGTTCCAGGTCGACCCATCTCTTTGCCCCTGGTGGAACGTGCCAGTTCTGTGCTTGTGCCAGCTGTGCAGCCTGATAATAATGAGTGAGGTGCGGGAGGCCCAGACCTCCCTGTTTGTTGGGTACATATAGGGTCTGTCTTTTTATTCTAGCGCGTCTGTTGGCCCATATAAATTTATCGATCTTTGACTGCAGCTGTTTGAAGTCTGTGGGGCGTATTGGGATCGGAAGAGTTTGGAATAGGTATAAAAGTCGCGGTAGGGCGTTCATCTTGACAAACGCCAGCCGTCCTAGCCAGGATATCGGCATGTCTTGCCATCTATCTATGTCGTGGGTGATGTTTTGGATTGTAGGTGTGTAGTTCAGGTCATAGCAAAGGGAAAGATCTGCCGGGATGGTTATACCCAGGTATTTAATGTGATCGAGAGTAAGGTCGAATGGATATATGTTGTGTATAGCTGTTTTAGTGGTGGGGTCTATGTGTATTGGTAGTACCTCCGTTTTGTTGATGTTGAGTTTATATCCCGAGACCTTGGCGTAGGCTTGCAGGGCGTCCAAGAGTGGTGGTAGAGATGTGACTGGTTCTGTTATTGTTAGGAGCAGGTCGTCTGCGTACACCGCCGTTTTGTATTCTTCCCCACGTATTGTCATTCCTTTTATATCCCTTTGAAGTCTGAGGATTTGTAGGAGTGGTTCTAGGGACAAAGCAAAAAGCACTGGGGAAAGTGGGCATCCCTGGCGAGTACCGTTATGGATTGTGAAGGTTGGAGGGCGTGTGAGTGGGAGGAGGAGGTGGTGCATCATAATTTTAATGTGTGCTTTAATTATTGTATATCACTTGTATCAAGAACTGAGTACAACACATCATTTTGGCTTGTTGCACTTTTTCTTTTAAGACATTGATGCAAAACATACAATCAGCAACAAAAAAGGTTTTTATTCTTTGCAAGTCAATTTTTTCAAATAGTTTAAAAGATCTGCATGTTGTTTCCAATACTTGACCGTGTTTAAATGTCATGTAAATGACCAGTTTCAAAAATGCAATGTTTAACTTAAAATTGTCTTTCAAAAAACATTGAAGAAAAAAAAGCTAGATAATGTGTTGGATCTTTGTGACTTTATTTCATGCAATGTGTCACATTGACGTGAGTAGTTATAATCTAAAAATGTGTTCGGGAAGTGATTTTGTGATGCCTATATATAGAGGTAGCTAATGCTGTCCCCAAATAGTTCTTTTAATAATTACTATTATTATCATACTTTTTTTTTATAAAGTGCCATCACATTCCAAAGAACTGTTTGTGGTTTAAATTGGTACAAGTAAAAAGACACAATACAATAAAACTAAGAGACAATAGAACATTTTACAAACTAATACAGGTGGCAATGAGAGCACTATTCTTGTGGGAACTTACAAGCTAGATGGATGGGGGTGAGAAACAGGAGGAGAGAACTGCAAAGGTGAGAATGATATGTAAAGACTGAGATAAGGGCATTTATACGGTAAGTGGAATTAATGAATTAATTATGGAGTGGTAGGATCAACTGCATTAAATTAAAAATGAGAAATAATATTTAAGGAGGGATTCCACCTACCGTATTAGAAGTATTTCCATTTAGATGTAAACCACTATCAAATAGAGGAGAAGAAGTCCCACTGCTTTGCTCACTGGGTGGGTCAGGTGAGCCTAAATTATATTAGAAGATGAAAGAAACAGATTTAAACAATAGGGCTCCATGTCCAGGAACATTTATCATGGACATTTAAACCATAGATCAAACGTTGACATGTGCACTCTAGCAACTGAATTTTGCAACCTACTACTTAGTGACTGAAAAGTTGACATTAGTGTGGCGGGCCCACTGCCTAACCGTGAATTGCCCCTACATATTTGTGGATGTACTCCCCTGGAATGTGTGTTCCCCTTGGTAATTTTTCCCCTTTTTGTAATTTTTACACTAAACCCTGCAGATTACTATTCAACCACAAGGGGGCGTTCCTGCACACAGAGCCCTGTGGACAGGACCACCCTGATAACCCATTTGGAATGTTTGGTTAGAATGTTCACACCTCACTAACTAATTCCGGGGATGCACAGAGCCTAGAGCCCCAGACTTTGGATGCTGATATCTCAGGCCCTCTCTTCCCTCCAGCTCATCTTCATCTCTCTCTCCCTTCTAGTTCCATCTCCCTGCCTCTCACCAAGGGTGGGGAGTGGCTTAAAACATAATTCCCTGCTCCATCTCTCAGTACAGCTTCCTGTTATAGTGGACAGTTAAGGTGATGGCTGGTATTGTCAGGCACGTACCAAACAGCTCCTCCACAGACACTGCAGCTAAGCTCTCATTAATGATTGCAGCAATTCCTTATTTCCAAAGAAAATTGGATGTACATACAGGTCTTTGATATTTAAACAAGGTTTCATATAAATTGTATTTACATTATAAATACGATCAATAAAAAATGTCGTTCTACTGAATACAGATGATATAATCAACATACGAGTTATATTTTAATTCCTTTTGAAAGATCAATGTTTATTCCCTTACCATTTGAAGTCATTTCTCTTAATTCCCCATAGTCAGCTAAAAAAATACAAAACATTATGGAAATAACCAGATTGACAGTGTCTTATACATATAAATAATCCAGGGTGATTTAAATCAGAACTTTTTCTAACCCTTTTAGCAGGAAAAATAACACTTTATCTTAATATAGTGGTCTAGTTGTGTAGACCTTTTGTGTAGACTACCTTTTTTCGGACATTGTAAAGCATTGACTTTTTTTGTGTTTTCTTTTTATTTTTTTATTTAAAGAAGGAAATGGACAGGCAACATGAGTTTAAAACAACACTGAGTTTTACTCCTGTTAGCTTAAATCAGAAAACTAAGGCTGCAGAGGGAATATTTACACTAAAATTGGCAGTGTGTTGTAAGTTTGGTGACGCACAAATATTTCTGTGACATGTTGATAGTAGCATTTTCAAAAATCACATGAATACATGAATCCACTCTGCCTTGTGTCACAGGTTCAGGCTGGTGGTGTAATGGTGTTGGCAATACTTTTTTTTTTATATATATACATTGAGAACCTTAATACTTACTAGACATTGTTTAAAGCGGAACTGTCAGTTGTCTAGAAATTACAGTTCCTATTTTCCTTGAGTGTGGTTCTTGGAGAGAACAATGTATCAGAGTTAAGTAAAATATATAGTTACCTCTGCTGCACTTTTATGGTCAGAGCAAATATGCAGGCCATATAAGGTCACTTGCACAATCAGGTATTTACAGATAAATGGTGCAATGAGTGCATTCTTGCTTTGGCCTTCCTTCAGTTGTGGGGTTAAGTCCATTTATATGCCATGCCCAGAAAGCCAGATGGAGCATGTAAAATAAAAATAACAACCTAGAGAGAATTTTAAATTGCATAACTCTTAAGTTACGTTTTGTTGGCCATTGGTTTGTGCATAAATCTCACTTCTGACTGTTCAACTTCAAATCCGTTAGCCTACTTTGGTATTGTTGCTGATCTGAGAGAGAAGTTGTGTACTCACAATCTTTGGCCTGACATACATTTTAAATTTTGTTCTACAAATACATAACTTCTTATCATGAAATTAATGGTGCTTTTGTTGTATCCAAATGAGCATTGCGCTAACTTTAGCAAAATGTAACATTTGCTGAATTCAGTCCACAAGGAGACTTAAAAAGGCAATTTACATATATATTAGAAACATTTTTTGAAATAAAACAATAAATATATACACAAAAACAAAATGTCTTACCTAATGGGAGCTTAAGAAATGATGGTGCTTCCTTGTAATAATAAACCGTGATAATGACCTCATCTCCCGCATTCCGTAATAAATGAACCTAAAAATAAGCAGAAATACATTTAAGATTTGTAGTTTTACAAATTATGCTTGGTTGGAATTGTTATAGCATTAGTTGAATGCAAACTCAAAATCCCATAGAGCCGGCATGCCACCTGTTCTGATTAAAAAGAGCATACAATGAAGAGATAATACAGGGATAGTATTTGTTCTATATATGCTACCTGTAGTGATGTCCCGAACTGTTCACCAGCGAATAGTTCCTGGCGAACATCGCTTGTTCGCGTTCACCACGGATGGCGAACACATGCGCTGTTCGGTCCGTCCCCTATTCGTCATCATGGAGTAAACTTTGACCCTGGCCTGTACCTCACAGTCAGCAGACACATTCCAGCCATTCAGCAGCAGACCCTCCCACCTCCTGCACAGCATCCATTTTACATTCATTGTGAAGCTGCATTCTTAGTGAGAGTAGGGACAGTGTAGCTGCTGCTGATTTGATTGGGAAATTGATAGCGAGGCTAATGTATTCAGTGTTCACTACAGTCCTGAAGGACTCATCTGATCTCTGCTGTAAGGACAGCACCCAAAAGCCCTTTTTAGGGCTAGAACATCAGTCTGCTTTTTTTTTTTTTTTTCTGTGTAATGTAATTGCAGTTGCCTGCCTGCCAGCCAGCCTGTGTGTCAGGCTCACAGCATATACTGTGCCCACTTGCCCAGTGCCACCACAAACTCACTGGTGTCACAATAGCTTGCATTTAAACAAAAAAAAACACTTTTTTAATGTAGTATAATAGCAGTCAGTTTCCTTCACTAGTGTGCGTTTCAGGGCCTGCCCAGTGCCACCACTCACTCACTGGTGTCACAATAGCTTGCATTTAAAAAAAAAAAACTTTTTGGACTGTAATATAATAGCAGTCAGTTTCCTTCACGATAGTGCGTTTCAGGGCCTGCCAGGGCACAGTGTCACACCAGTGCAACTCATATCTGGTGTAACAGTAATGTAAATAAAAAAATAAATAAAAAAATTTGACTGTAATAGATTGAATAGCATTTAGTTGTCTGCCAGCGTGTGTGTCAGGCTCGCAGCGCATACTGTGCCCACTTGCCCAGTGCCACCACTCATATCTGGTGTCACAATAGCTTGCATTTAACAAAAAAAAAACTTTTTGGACTGTAATATAATAGCAGTCAGTTTCCTTCACGAGTGTGCGTTTCAGGGCCTGCCCAGTGCCACCACTCACTCATATCTGGTGTCCCAATAGCTTGCATTTAAAAAAAACTAAACTTTTTTGACTGTAATATAATAGCAGTCAGTTTCCTTCACTAGTGTGCGTTTCAGGGCCTGCCCAGTGCCACCACTCACTCATATCTGGTGTCCCAATAGCTTGCATTTAATAAAAAAAATAACTTTTTGGACTGTAATATAATAGCAGTCAGTTTCCTTCACGAGTGTGGGTTTCAGGGCCTGCCAGGGCACAGTGTCGCACCAGTGCCTCTCATATCTGTTGTCACAGTAGCTTGCACGCATAGTACCACTAATCGGAAAAAAAATGACAGGGAGAGGCAGGCCATCGTGGTCGTGGTTCTGTGATTCCCTTTGGCCCTAGAATAATGCCCAGTGTTCAGAGGCCACGTACCCTGAACTTGAAAAGTTCTGAGGACATAGTTGACTGGCTAACACAGGACACCCAATCTTCTACAGCTTCTGCTCGGAACCTCGACGCACCATCCTCCTCCAGCTTAGCTTCAGGCACCTCTCAAGTTACCACTCGCCCGCCTGCCGCCACCACCAACACTAGCACCACAGCCGCTTCCCTTGGTATGTCAGAGGAGTTATTTACACATCAGTTGGAAGAAATGAGTGATGTGCAACCATTATTGCCAGAGGATGTCGATAACAGGGATATGTCTCAGTCAGGCAGCATTACACACGTACGGTGTGATGATGATGATGTTGTACCCACTGCTGCTTCCTTTGCTGAGTTGTCAGATACAAGTGAAGCGGTTGATGATGACGATGCGTCCGTGGATGTCACGTGGGTGCCCGCTAGAAGAGAAGAAGAACAGGGGGAAAGTTCAGATTGGGAGACAGAGAGGAGGAGGAGGAGACGAGTTGGAAGCAGGGGGAGGTCGTCACAAGGAGCTAGTGGCACAGTCAGACAGCATGCATCGGCACCCGGGGTCAGTCAGACAGCACGCCAATCAACGCATACTGTTGCCACCACCAGAATGCCGTCATTGCAGAGCTCAGCAGTGTGGCATTTTTTTGTGTGTCTGCCTCTGACAACAGCATGCCATTTGCAACCTGTGCCAAAAGAAACTGAGTCGTGGGAAGTCCAACACCCACCTAGGTACAACTGCTTTGCGAAGGCACATGATCGCACATCACAAACGCCTATGGGATCAACACATGAGTACAAGCAGCACACAAACTCAAAGCCGCCATCCTTCTCCTGGTCCAGCATCTTCAGCCACGTTAACCACTGCTGTCCTCCTTGCCCCCTCTCAACTATCCGCCCTTCCGTCTCTCGCCTTGAGCAGTTCCTGCTCATCTGCCCACAGTCAGGTGTCTGTCAAGGACATGTTTGAGCGTAAGAAGCCAATGTCACAAAGTCACTCCCTTGCCAGGCATCTGACAGCTGGCTTGACTGAACTCTTAGCCCACCTGGTTTTACCATACAAGCTGGTGGAGTCTGAGGCGTTCAAAACATTTGTAGCTATTGGGACACTGCAGTGGAAGGTACCAGGCCGAAATTTATTTGCACAAAAGGCAATCCCCAACCTGCACTCGATTGTGCAAAAGGAAGTAATGGCATGTCTGGCACACAGTGTTGGGGCAAGGGTCCATCTGACCACTGATAACTGGTCTGCAAAGCATGGTCAGGGCAGGTATATCACCTACACTGCGCATTGGGTAAACCTGCTGACGGCTGCCAAGCATGGAATGCGTGGCTCTGCAGAGGAGTTGGTGATACCGCCACGACTTGCAGGCAGGCCTGCTGCCACCTCCTCTACTCCTCCTACTCCATCCTCTTCCATAACCTCCTCGGCTGAGTCCTCTTCTGCTGCTGCTTCTTGCTCCACATCAACAGCACCCCCCCAGCTCCCCAGGTACTGTTCCACATCCCGGATACGGCAGTGTCACGCCGTCTTGGGATTGACTTGCCTGAAAGCAGAGAGTCACACCGGACCAGCACTCCTGGACACCCTGAACGAACAGGTGGATCAGTCTCTGACTCCGCACCAACTGGAGATCGGCAAAGTGGTTTGTGACAACGGAAGAAATTTGTTGACGGCATTGCATTTGGGCAAGTTGACACATGTGCCGTGCATGGCACATGTGTGTAATCTGATCGTACAATGCTTTGTGCATAAGTACCCAGGCTTACAGGACTTCCTTAAGCAGGCCAGGAAGGTGTGTGGCCATTTCAGGTGTTCCTACACGGCCATGGTGCACTTTTCCGATATCCAGCAGCGAAACAACATGCCAGTGAGATGCTTGATTTGCGACAGCCCGACACGTTGGAATTCAACACTCCTAATGTTCGACCGCCTGCTCCAACAAGAAAAAGCCGTTAACAAGTATTTGTATGACCGGGGTGCTAGGACAGCCTCTGCGGAGCTGGGAATTTTTTTGCCACGTTACTGGACGCTCAAGCGCAATGCCTGTAGGCTCATGCATCCTTTTGAGGAGGTGACAAACCTAGTCAGTCGTACTGAAGGCACCATCAGCGACATCATACCATTTGTTTTCTTCCTGGAGCGTGCCCTGCGAAGAGTGCTGGATCAGGCCGTAGATGAGCGTGAAGAGGAAGAGTTGTGGTCACCATCACCACCAGAAATAGCCTTATCAGCATCGCTTGCTGGACCTGCGGCAATGCTGGAAGAGGAGGAATGCGGCTTTGAGGAGGAGGAGGAAGACCAACCACAACAGGCATCCCAGGGTGCTCGTTGTCACCTATCTGGTACCCGTGGTGTTGTACGTGGCTGGGGGGAAGAACATACCTTCAGAGAGATCACTGAGGACAAGGAACAGGACATAAGTAGCTCGGCATCCAACCTTGTGCAAATGGGGTCTTTCATGCTGTCGTGCCTGTTGAGGGACCCTCGTATAAAAAGGCTGAAGGAGAACGACCTGTACTGGGTGTCCACGCTACTAGACCCCTGGTATAAGCAGAAAGTGCCTGAAATGTTACTGAATTACGGCAAGTCGGAAAGGATGCAGCAGTTCCAAAATCAATTAAAAAGTATGCTTTACACAGCGTATAAGGGTGATCTCAAAGCACAACAGGAATCTAACAGGGGAAGAGGTGAAAGTAATCCTCCTCCTCCCACGACCACTCCGGCAAGGACAGGACACTTTACAGATGTGTTGTTGATGGAGGACATGCGGAGATTTTTAAGTCCGACTCGACCGACAGGTAGCAGACTACCTCGCCTTAACTGCAGATATCGACACTCTGAGGAGCGATGAACCCCTTGACTACTGGGTGTGCAGGCTTGACCTGTGGCCTGAGCTATCCCAATTTGCGATAGAACTTCTGGCCTGCCCCGCTTCAAGTGTCCTGTCAGAAAGGACCTTCAGTGCAGCAGGAGGTATTGTCACTGAGAAGAGAAGTCGCTTAGGTCAAAAAAGTCTAGATTACCTCACCTTTATTAAGATGAATGAGGGATGGATCCCGAAGGGACTGACAGTGGGCGATACATTTGACTAAAAAAGGCCTGATGAGGGGGACTACTTAACACACCACTCCCATCTGGTAACACATTAGATTGCATGCGCAGTGCCCTAAATTTGAAGTAGGAGGACCGACAAAGCATCTTTTTCCATCTCCTGCTTCCTAAAATCGATGCCTTATATACACGTCCCCTGATAGGGGACGTAACAGGGAATAAACTGATAGGAATAGTACTATTTAACACACCACTCCTATCTGGTGGCACATTATATTGCACGCGCAGTGCCCCAAATTTGAAGTAGGAGGACAGGCCAAGCATGTTTTTCCATCTCCTGCTTCCTAAAATCGATGCCTTATATACATGTCCCCTGATAGGGGACGTAACAGGGATTAAACTGATAAGAATAGTACTACTTAACACGCCACTCCTATCTGGTGGCACATTAGATTGCACGCGCAGTGCCCCAAATTGGAAGTAGGAGGACAGACCAAGCATGTTTTTCCATCTCCTGCTTCCTAAAATCGATGCCTTATATACATGTCCCCTGATAGGGGACGTAACAGGGATTAAACTGATAAGAATAGTACTACTTAACACGTCACTCCTATCTGGTGGCACATTAGATTGCACGCGCAATGCCCCAAATTTGAAGTCGGAGGACCGACTGTTAAGACACCCTCTGTGTCTATAAGTAAAAGCGCCGTTTAGTTCACCTTCCCCTCTCACTGTATCAATTCTTTGTTCGTAAGAGATGTGACGAGACCAATCTCGCCACATTGCATTGGAGGAGCCTGGTTGCCCGCCTGCTGCCTTTGGACTATGGCCCTGGGAGATTGGGCCCTTTAAAAACAGTGTTCGGCACCTAAACTATGGTACTATAAATGGACACTTATCTGCACAAACACTGCTTAGCCGTCCGTCTCCTGGTTCCCATTCGTGAGGATGTAGCTGAACAGCCATACCTTCGGTATTTCTATGTGAACTGTGGTAACCCAGATAGGTATGCCATGGAGCCTATTCGTGTAATTAAAGACTTTGGCTCCATGGCGATTAAACTGTATTCGTGTGGTCTGGGTGCCATTCACCTAATAATGTGCACCCAGACCTGTGCTATCTGGGGATATGTAACATGTCTGTGTTTGGTGTAATAAAAGTGACTTTATATATTTTAAAACATATTCCTGTATTTAGGTCCCCACATGTGTAATGGAGTTTTGTCTTTGACCTGGGAGATCATTGGATTACTTCTCCAATTATCTCCAGGGCAGAAGGGAGGAAACCAGGATGCATTGTGGGGATGTTTTACTGCCAGCCAGGGGGAACAAAAGATACTTTTACTAACTTTTGAACCCCTGGTCTGATTCATGCCATTTTTAATATGTTGTTCCCCTGAATGGATTGATTGTGGATATATATTTTTATGTGAATGTGATGTATGGTTTTAAAGTTACAGAGTATGTGTGGAAACTGTATTTTTACTGTATGTATAATGGGATTATATGTCACACTAAGGGGAGGGGATGTGTGGGTTGCACCCGTGATACTATTGGTTATTTTATGCCTCCCCCTGGGTGTGGCCTGTATGTGTACACTTGTAATAAAAACCAGGCTGGGTGTGCCAGCACCTGAGACCACTGCTTGACCCTCAACACGGAGCCTTGTCTCGTTCTTGGGGGGATTCACTGTATGCTGCTGGAGATTGATTGCTAGGAGTGTAAGCTGATGTCTGCTTTTCCTGTTCGTCTGCTAGCAGCTATTCGTGAGGTTCCAGTTGGAGTGCTACCTTATTCCCTTGTATGCAGTTCGGGAGTTTGGTGCATTCATTTATATCCGAATTCGTGAGTTTTGGTGCTTTTACAGTAGCTGTGCCTGTCTGTGAAAAGGTGATTATCGCCTAAACGGATTTTTACCCCTTTTATGCTGAAACGGTCCATTACACCGACCAAGCATCTTTTTCCATCTCCCGCTTCCTAAAATCGATGCCTTATATACACGTCCCCTGATAGGGGACGTAACAGGGATTAAACTGATAGGAATAGTACTATTTAACACACCACTCCTACCTGGTGGCACATTAGATTGCACGCGCAGTGCCCCAAATTTGAAGTAGGAGGACAGACCAAGCATGTTTTTCCATCTCCTGCTTCCTAAAATCGATGCCTTATATACATGTCCCCTGATAGGGGACGTAACAGGGATTAAACTGATAGGAATAGTACTACTTAAAACACCTTATAATAAAGAAGAGAGAGGCAATGCAGAGAGAGGAGTCTGAAGAAGAGGAGTCAGAGGAGGATGGTGGCTTTGAAAAGGTGGAAGACCAAACACAGCAGGCGTCCCAGGGGGCTTGTTGTCACCTTTCGGGGACCCTTGGTGTTGTACGTGGCTGTGTGGAGGAAGAGACCTTCAATGACATCAATGATGTCCTTCAATGACATCAGTGAGGAGAAGGAACGGGACATGGCTAGCTTGGTATCCAACCTTGCGCAAATGGGGAGTTTGCGGTTGTGCAAATGGACTGTTTGCGGTTGTTTGCGGTGCATTAACCCCTTAAGGACACATGACATGTGTGACATGTCATGATTCCCTTTTATTCCAGAAGTTTGGTCCTTAAGGGGTTAAACGGGGAGTTTGGTCTGTCACTGTGAAGCGGGAATAACCCTTACACTACCTGATCGATACAACATCATACCTGATGTTTTAAAGCAGGTTATTCCAAACAATTTAGGAATGTTAGGTGATTTATGCCCTTTATGGATTAAAACCAGACTCTGCATCAACTATGTAATTTTACATGGGAGTTTTGCCATGGATCCCCCTCCGGCTTGCCACAGTCCAGGTGGCCAGAAAGAGTCCCTGTGGATTTTAAAATTCACCTGCCCATTGAAGTCTATGGCGGTTCGCCCGTTTCGCCCGTTCGCGAACATTTGCGGAAGTTCGCGTTCGCCGTTCACGAACCGAAAATGTTATGTTTGCGACATCACTAGCTACCTGCTATCAGCATAACATACAAGGAGGCAACAGTAATAGCATAATCTTAGAAGTGTGATTGTTGAATGACTGACAATTTGTGTATTTTTTTTTAACAATTGCCAATGAGTTGATTTCTTAGATTCTTCGTTGTCTGCCCTGCTTCTTCTTTCAAATAAGACATTATTGCAATGAATCTTCTGAACAGGTAAGTTAGCTATTTGTGTGATCCTAACCAACATTACATTGTTTATTCATTTAAAACTAATAGTGAATTAAAAACGGTTGTACAAAACGTAGGCCATACAAGTCATTTTGAAAAAATAACTCAACTCAACTGTTGTCGCATTCTGGCTTTTTTTAATCTTAAATATTGTAATTCCATTTCCAATTTTATTTTTAGCAAACAAACTAAAAAGAACATTGGAAATATTATATTTTTGAATACGATCTAAGTAGAGAATTATATATAAGTATGATAGTCTTCATAAATATTGTATGAGTCTTTAAATATACAACTGTGTTTTTTTTAGAAAAAGAGACAATATATTCTAGAAACAAGGAACTTCTAGATTACATATCACCTTGTATTATTCAAGAATATATATTAATATTTGTCTGTCATCCATCTACTACTTTTTCTTATTAGAAATTTCGTGCATTTTATCCTCAGTATTGCTTCGCACAAAGGACGAGATATACTGTCCAAAGGCGCCAATGAAATTTATGTCCTTTCCTTGAAACATTTGTACTAAAATAGAAAGCTAGTTCTATTTATTTAATTTTCAGTGGCTTTATTTAACTAGAATGGTTTAAAGTTAGTATAAATATTGCATTCATAAAAGATGATAAAGCATGCTAACGAGTCAGGTAGAAGACATACCCTGTCCTTGATAATGAACAGAGGTAAATAATGTTCCAATCAGGAAAACCCATGCTGATTGTAAGTATATGGACAATGAGACATATTTCTTGTTTATGTGGTCATCAGAAATTGTTTTGTTCACAGGCAGGAACAATAAAAGCAAAAATCAAAGATGGAAAGCCAAATAATCAATTTTCGATTGAAAGAACATATGATTCATTTCTGGTTAATTTTATTTTCACTTCCCCAAACAATACAATCTTAAATAATGTCTGCAGTACTTAAAAATAAACCATTTATACAATATATTACCAATGCATGTGTTTACAAGTTTTAATGTTTTTTTTTGTTGTTTTTTCCCAGATAACCTTTAGCTGCACTCGTAAAATGGAAACCAACTAAAATATAGGTAAATACACACATTGAGCCTATTTAGGATTTAATAGATATGTCACCAATTACCAGTGTCTAACGAGAAAACAATAGTTTACATTTTTTCTAATCCTATATGTGTTTAAATAGGATTTAAAGGGACACTATAGTCACCTGAACAACTTTAGCTTAATGAAGCAGTTTTGGTGTATAGAACATGCCCCTGCAGCCTCACTGCTCAATCCTCTGCCATTTAGGAGTTAAATCCCTTTGTTTATGAACCCTAGTCACACCTCCCTGCATGTGACTTGCACAGCCTTCCATAAACACTTCCTGTAAAGAGAGCCCTATTTAGGCTTTCTTTATTTCAAGTTCTGTTTAAGATTTTCTTATCCCCTGCTATGTTAATAGCTTGCTAGACCTTGCAATAGCCTCCTGTATGTGATTAAAGTTCAATTTAGAGATTGAGATACAACTATTTAAGGTAAATTACATCTGTTTGAAAGTGAAACCAGCTTTTTTTTCATGCAGGCTCGGTCAATCATAGCCAGGGGAGGTGTGGCTAGGGTTGAATAAACAGAAACAAAGTGATTTAACTCCTAAGTGAATTGAGCAGTGAAATTGCAGGGGAATTATCTATACACTAAAACTGATTTATTTAGCTAAAGTAATTTAGGTGACTATAGTGTTCTTTTAATGCTAATTTTAAAATGAAATATTTTTATTAAAAAATATATTTTTGTGGACATTTGTGGACTTCACAAAAAGTTTACATTGAAAAGTGAGTGGGGTTTAATTACAATCGTAAGTGTATGTTCTATACAAAGGAAAACCTAATTGCAGTTTGCCAGGTATACATAATAAAATAACAAATTTTCCTAAGTTGTGTTTCAAAGCTGTTGTATACAGCAAACACAGACTCAAAGGAATACATGTTTAAAATGGAATGAGGCAAAAATGTGATTCTTTGTTAAACTAATTTGCATATTCCGACTCAGAATCCTTTGCGGTAGTAACATCACTGCATATTTGTGATTTCTGTGGGAAAAGCAAGTTTTATGGCTTGACTGGTGTGCAGATATTTGTTTAAAGGGACATTATAGTCACCAGAACAACTACAGCTTATTAAATTTGTTCTGGTGAGTAGACTCATTACCTTCAGGATTTTTGCTGTAAACACTGCTTGTTTCAGAGAAAATGCAGTGTTTACATTACAGTGATAACTTCACTGGCCACTCCTTACATGGCTGCTAGAGATCCTTCCTGGGTCATGGCTGCCTAAAATGAATCCAAACATTCAGTGTCTCCTACCCCTGCAAGCAGACACTGAACTTTCCTCATAGAGATTCATTGATTCAATTCATCTGTATGAGGAGATGCTGATTGGCCAGGGCTGTGGTTGAATTGTGCTGGCTCTGCCCATGATCTGCCTCTTTGTCACTCTCATCCAATCCTATGGGGAAGCATTGTGATTGGATCAGGCTACCAACATGTAAGCAGCTGCAGACTTGAGTACAGGTAAGCTTTTACTATATTCAGGGAGGCATGAGGGGACCAGGGGGGCTAAATGGTGGTTTTAACCCTACAGGGCCAGGCATAAATGTTTGTGTTCCTGATCCTATAGTGCTCCTTTAACAATGTATTGACTTTCCACTGACTTCAGGTGAAAGGGGTTTTCAATCACATTTTTTCCCCCACCATAGCTTTTTTGTTTTTTACTTCACAAGTACTGCCAAGCCTCAATAGCAAGCCAGTAACCAACCTCATGCTGATGATTTTCATTAATATTAACAGCTGTCCATGAGTGGTTCACTGGCTTTGCATCTTTTCCTAAGGTGTCTTTCAAAGCTGTTGTATACAGCAAACACAGACTCAAATGAATCAATATTTAAAATGGAATGAGGCAAAAATGTGATTCTTTGTTAAACTAATTTGCATATTTCCACCTAGAATCTTTGCGGTAGTAATTACACTGCATATTTGTGATTACTGTGGAAAAAAGCAAGTCTTCTGGCTTGACTTGTGTATTTGTTTAACATTGTATTGACTATAATAAAATCTTTGTATATCTAGTGATGGAGACTAAAAATACAGGAATGATACCTTAGTATCTAAATTCACACTCAATTCTTTATGGATTTCCTTTGTGTGTAAATTTGCAACAATTTCTTTAAGGGTTTCCTAGAAGTATAAACAAAAAAACATAGTGCAAACTGTAATACAGAAATTAGTAAAATAGGAAGTTGTAAAGTTCCCACTCACACTTTCAGGAGCTATAGGGATATAGCTCAATATAAGCGATTTCAGAGTCCATAAAGGTGACTCTTATCCCTTCTTTCAATATCTTCCTTTCTTGATTTCTGGAATGGATAAGGGAAATACCTCTGGTGCAATAATGTAAGTATATTATTCAGTGAAGAGTAATGAAAATAGGGTACTTACAAACCCAGAGCCTTCCACATCGGCTCTGATCAAATCGCATATGTGGATAAAGGACCACACTCCTTCTTTTCAAATAGCAGGAAAAATGCCAATAGTGTATTTAAAAATATATATAAACTTTATTATACTATATGTAATATAAATATAAATATAAAACTATATATCAATACAATAAAATAAAATACACTATATAGGCATAAAAAGTCCAGTGTTCCAAAAGTCTTTTCTGCTCACAATGTTCCCAGAACGCGTTTCGCCTTGATGGCTTCCTCAGCTGGATGTGAAAAAAGTCTGTTTCTCCTTGCACTGGTTCCTGCTATTTGTACCCCTTTCAGGGGTAAATTGGTTAATTTTCGGCTCTTATTTTCACGGGCTATCACCATGCCAACGGTGACGCCCTGCATGTCAAGCCTCCTTTGTTCTTTATTTCCGTGTATTACTTGCGATTCGTCACTTCCGGTTTCGTGCGTTCCAGCTTGCGTTCAAGCTTGCGATTGGTGGTTAAACTTCCCCATCGCATAAGCGAACCGGCATGGACATAGAGGAAAAACGGGGGGAGAGACAGGATCATTCTCTGTATCAATAACTCCACGTATAGTTCTCATGTTTCCACAAGTATTATGGGCTTAGATAATTACTCCATAGATAATATTTACAATTTCTGGTAAATCCTTGTATATAAGATGTGATAAATAATAAAACACTGTTTATAACTACCATAAGACATTATTTCTTCATTCAAGTATGATTAAGCCTTCTCCCTTACAGTTGCTTATATGGCTTAAGAGAAAAGAATGCATATAATAAAAACCTTCATTGTGCTTATTTATAGGGATACGATTATTTTACTCTCTCCCATGCACTAACTTATATGACATAAGGAAGTATATACATATGAAAAAGAATACATAAAAAATACAAATTATATATATAAAACCTTTATAGTACATGCAGACAATAGAAAAGGAGTACCCTTAATAGCATAAAATGATAAAAAGTGAGTGGTGTAAAAATGAAGATAAAAAATATATATCTTCAGACTGGACATACCTGCGCCAATGGTGCACCAACTCGAACCTCAAAACATTAGCAGACCTGCTACCGGACACTAGACCGACACGACTAGACGAGTACCACTACCATTCGCTGAGAACCTATAACAACACCTTAGCCGGTAAAGATCACATACACCGAGCTGTGCTCCCACTAGAACAACTATGCACAGAGAGACGGCACCTCACACATGGTGTATCAACACTATACGCCATACTCCAACACAATGGAGATAGTAAACCGGTGGGCTTCACTGGGCGGTGGGAAAAGGAGACGGGAACAGTGCTCACAGATTCCGAATGGGACAAAATCTTTCAGCTGACGCATTAGCTCCAAATACCAGGAGTGCAATTATAAAATTTTGACATACTGGTACAGGACCCCAGACGTACTTCGACATATACACGAATCAATACCAGGTGAATGTTGGAGATGCGGCACTGAGACAGGCACGGGGCTCCATATATGGTGGACATGCTCACTTATCACGCCATACTGGCGGTTGATACACCAAACGATTAGAGAAATTACTGATGCAGATCTCCCATTTCAACCCCTGCCGATGCTGCTTAACCACACGCAGGTGCCACTGAAGAAATACAAAAAGGGACTGACCATTCACCTGCACACGGCCGCGAAAACACTTATACCAACACACTGGAAAAGCACAACGGTACCCACCTTCCAACAATGGGTCGACAGGGTGGAGCACATATACAACATGGAAATGATGACGGCATCCCTACAAAGTCGGTCAGAAAAATGCGCCCTGACCTGGTTCCCGTGGATGGACTTCATGGCCAAGAGGATTGCACGAGCCAGAGCGCAGGGTGGGGTACCGCATCCGCCGGAGGTTCTGCCCCTAACCCCACTCCCCTCTACCCCACCACTCAAGACAGTCGATAACCTTAGACTAATCAGGGGACGGGACGACAGACCACTGAAATGGAAACACAACAACCCAAGTCCCTAAGATACCTGGTGAGAGACTAGGGTGCCGGGAAACACGGACTTCATGAGACAGAGACAACACCATACTCCCCCAACACAAGTATCCAGTCTAAACGCAAAAACACACTCCGACAACAGGGACACACGATATAGGGACGCGCCCGACACTTCACTAGAGTGCTGGGCGAATAGGAAGATATAAATGGCGCTTAAGATACACGGGCCAAGAATTAGACAGTGAGAGCACCGGGACTACAAGAGAATGAGTCTAGACAGAGAGCAACTGATATCCTCCCAGGGAGCCCAGACCTGCACCAGCCAAGCTTAAACACAACCACAACAAGCTATTGTGGGACATAGGGGGAGGGAGGGGACTTGGGAAGGAACAACATTTTGACAACGATAACCACGACTATCTAAAACACGCAGCCATTGACTTAGGTACCAGTCCTGGAGATAACATGGAGACACACAATATCTTAGTATCATGACCCAACATGACACGCGAGACCACGGTAGCCGCAAGATTACAGCCAAATGCAACTAGTAACACACACACACACTGCTTAGGGATATGACACTGACATGTAAGAAGGACCCCAGACACATGCCGCCTTGCGTCTTCAGTGACATAAGAAAAGAGGGCCAGCACACACATGTGGAGCCTATAACACAAACCCCAACCGTTAGGTCCAGGTTGGGAACTGGCCTGATACGATCACGAGAAGCAACTTCACTCCTGAGGGCTATTTAGGTATGTGCTCCTTTCTTGCCACTGTTAGTTAGTAAAGACAGGCCACTGAGTGTACATCCTTACCACATTTCATCGAAGCCATGCCCTGAACGACATACGACCGTACGGGAGTCTGCGACAATAGGTACACAGATCGCAAACAACCCGATGCAAACCAAGTTGGTTAACCACAACAAATCTTGTACCTTAGAATTGAATTGCACCCGCAGTTATTTACCTGCTCATACAGTACACCAGAGGCAATAGCTGCACAGAGCTATATAAGAGTAAAAGACAGCAAAAGGTTTGCCACTCAACGGTCAGCACGACAATAGACAACCCTGTTGTGACCTAACGGAGGGGCATTCGTACATGTCTATACTAATGCACTGGCCCACTATATAATTACTTTTATGCCGTCTGCCGATAACTTGACATAACTCGATGTTGACGGTCTCTCACTACTGTTTCAACTGCCCTGAAAGTTAAAGGGAAACTCCAGTGCCAGGAAAACGATCCGTTTTCCTGGCACTGGAGGGTCCCTCTCCCTCCCACCCCCAATCCCCAGTTGCTGAAGGGGTGAAAACCCCTTCAGTGACTTACCAGGGGCAGCGACAGGTCCCACGTCGCTGCTTCCTCCTCCCCCGCCGCTCCTCCTTCTACTTACGTCGGCCGGTGGGCGAGACTGATCTCGCCCGCCGGCCGAGGAGACCTAATGCGCATGCGCGGCAATGCCGCGCATGCGCATTAGCGCACCCCATAGGAAAGCATTGAAAATGAATTTCAATGCTTCCCTATGGAGAATAGAGCGACGCTGGAGGTCCTCACACAGCGTGAGGACGTCCAGCGACGCTCTAGCACAGAAAACCTGTGCTATGAAGCAGGAAGTCCCTCTAGTGGCTGTCTAATAGACAGCCACTAGGGGAGGACTTAACCCTGCAAGGTAATTATTGCAGTTTAAAAAAAACTGCAATAATTACACTTGCAGGGTTAAGGGTAGTGGGAGTTGGCACCCAGACCACTCCAATGAGCCGAAGTGGTCTGGGTGCCTGGAGTGTCCCTTTAATATTTGTTTGCTGACGTACAATGTGTAACACTGCAACACAGTTCTTCGAATAATGTTACGCGCTTTTTTCTTGTTATCCCGCATATATGTAATACCTGAAACTGAAAATAAAATAAAATAAAGATTGTCAAAAAAAATAAAAATATATATATATATGCAGGAGAGATAAATATAAACCCATTTAGAAATAAAAGAGGATAAAAGGGATAGAACTGGACTTTTTATGCCTATATAGTGTATTTTATTTTATTGTATTGATATATAGTTTTATATTTATATTTATATTACATATAGTATAATAAAGTTTATATATAATTTTTAAATACACTTTTGGCATTTTTCCTGCTATTTGAAAAGAAGGAGTGTGGTCCTTTATCCACATATGCGATTTGATCAGAGCCGATGTGGAAGGCTCTGGGTTTGTAAGTACCCTATTTTCATTACTCTTCACTGAATAATATACTTACGTTATTGCACCAGAGGTATTTCCCTTATCCATTCCAGAAATCAAGAGAGGAAGATATTGAAAGAAGGGATAAGAGTCGCCTTTACGGACTCTGAAATCGCTTATATTGAGCTATATCCCTATAGCTCCTGAAAGTGTGAGTGGGAACTTTACAACTTCCTATTTTACTCATTTACTGTATTACAGTTTGCATTATGTTTGGGTTTTTTTGTTTATACTTCTAGGAAACCCTTAAAGAAATTCTTGTGAATTTACACACAAAGGAAATCCATAAATAATTGAGTGTGAATTTAGATACTAAGGTATCATTCCTGTATTTTTAGTCTCCATCACTAGATATTCACTTTGGTTACCCACTCATATAGCGCTTCACCCATATTCTGGTTTTACAACAATTTCCATAAAAAGTTAAGATCGGGTTGAGATAGCAGCTGAATCTAAGTGGGAATTTTTCACATATTGGTTTATTATATATTTTCTATTTCACATACTAGCACTGGTACCTTCCCTTTTCTCTAAAATCTTTGAATGTTTAGAGATGTATAACAGGACAAGTGGGTGAAGAGTAAGAAGAAGACAAAGATGTTAAATGTTTAATAGATATATATTCTCAAACAATTATTATTTTTTTTAAATGTAGATTGGTTAAAGGAACACTCTTGGCACTAGACCAAGAACACTCTTGGCACTAGTGAGTCTGGGGCAAAGAGACAATCCCTCCAGTCTCATAAGTGTAAACATAGTATTTTATGAGAAACTGCTGTGTTTACATTGCTGCCTAATGCTAGCTCTAGTGGCTGTCGCTAGACAGTCTCTAGAGGTGCTTCCTGGTGTGGTCCTGCAAAGATTGAGTCAATTGATGAGTCAATGCATCTTTATAAAGATATACTAATTGGTGCAAGATGGCGATTGCCATGGATAGGCTGAGATCATCAATATTGATGATCCCATGCAGAGGAAGCTTAGAAGGTGCAGGTAAAGCTGTACACCACAAAACATAGTTGTGTAAAGGGCTTTATTTTATTTCTTTTAGTGGTACTAACCAGGTACTACAACACTCTAATAAACATATGTTTGTATTACTAATGTTAGAAAGTTCTTTTAAGACTTGGATAGAAAAAGATAACAATAATAAGGACGTCTTGAATATGTTAGTTGAAGGTATAGGTGTCAACAGAAGACAGGTTCTTAGACTGCTAAAAACTGACAGTGGCAAAAGTTAAGTATAAGGTCAGATAGTTAAGCATATCATCAAATATGTATTAAAAGGTGCAAATCAAAGTGTGAATTAGACCACTGAAGAACAGGTCACAGTAGCCAAGTCAGGAGAAAATCCTATAGTGGATTAACACTTTAGCTACATTTGGCTTTTGTGATTGCAGAAAACCTGTGGGTTGAACCTGATTGTACCTTTAGCAATAATTATAGATTTAGGGCCACTTACTGAGCCCCATTACTTCTGTATCAAAAAAAATGTACCTTTTTCTCCTAGACTTAGAGTGTCCTTATTTATACCATATAAATAGATGAGTAGTCATTCATTTTAAGCGTTTTATTCTTTAATGAATGACAGTAACACCCATAAAATGCAGAGCCCTCATAATCTATTTGAAACATAAATAAAGTTTAAACATACCTTAACCTGAATACATCAGTCAGAATACATTCATAATATATCTTAACAAACACCCGACTTATATCATATTTAGGGCTTGATTCTATTAGATGAGGTAAACATATCTTGAATGGCAGTTTTCCACTGTATTTCGATAATGACATTGTTATTCTTTTTTTTTTTTTTTTTTTTATTCTTTATTTTTGGCATGCAGGTAGTTACAACAGTGCCTGTATCGCCACAATAGCGTCAGCAGGCTCGTTTTTTTATTGTCATATTAGAACAGAAGTGTGGCATGTTGGTTATGCATCCATTTTTAAATTAAAAAGGCAACGATAACGTAAACAAGCTATGAACAGTGTGGTTTAAGCTAAAGTAGTATGGCTAGCTTGAGGTGTCTTGTCTGTCGCTTCTAATGTTAGGTACATATAGATCTTTGTGTGTTTACGGTAAAACATGCTAAATTATCAGTCTCTCTGGTAATACATGCTGAATTTTCAGTCGCTTCGGTAATACATGCTAAATTATCAGTCGCCTCGGTAATACATGCTGAGTTATCAGTCGCTTCTGTAATACATGCTGAATTGTCAGTCGCTCCGGTAATACATGCTAAATTATCAGTTGCTTCTATACTATTATCGGTCGCTTTCAACGTTGGGTACCTGAAGGTCAATGTGAGTTAGCAGTAATACATGTGTAATCATCAGTCGCTTCAGTGCTATTGTCGCTTCCAACTTTAGGTACCTAAAGATCTATGTGAATCAACAGTAGTACATGCCAAGTTGTATATATATATATTCCACTGGTGTCAGGTCCCTGACCTAAATATTGCACAACATGTTAGCTTAATTTGCCCATACAGCCAAGCTTCTCATAAGACACTCCTCGGTCGCCACATTAAAGTGAAGACGGTCCGTGGGTTGAGCAGTGCGGCCCTATAGCCCATTAACAGTATTACATGCAGACATATATAGGAAATGCTTTTATCGAGTAAAAGGAAACCTTTCTCAAATGCCTACAGGTTTAAACCTCATGCTATACCAAGGCTCATGATGTATCTGCATGCTATGGTTGGTCGATATTCTAAACAGTAAGCTGTTTCTGCGCGGTGCATTTTAAGGGCTAACATTGGTAGCCTAAAAGAAAAGAAAACGTAAAACTAGGAAGAAAATAACTCGTCATTGCATGAGACGTTCAGTAGATAAGTGGTGCGCAATCTTAAATGAGTCGGTTCCATGACAAATATGGCACACTGGCCTAGGGAGTGACGTCTAAGTCTGGGGTACCAGGGTACTATATTACAAGCAACGCACATATGCTAGTAAAATTATTAGTAAATGCAAGCTGTAAAAGTCCCTGTGAGTTCAATATCTGTGGCGAAGATAAGTGAGGCCCCCCATTGGGAACCAGAACATCCTAAAACGAGTTGAAACATATTAAAACATCAATAACATATTAAATCATAGTAAAATGATATGGCTTAACGGGAGCCTAGTGGGGGCTCTCCTGCCAGGTTGGGATAAGCTGAGGGTAATTTGAGGACCTCTAGCTTTGCACCGGCCTCAGGTGCTAAATTTGTCCATGTGCAACTGGTTTTATGGTCGCCAGTCTCTGTTTATGTAGTGATCGCTACGTATGGGTCGGGTGTTAGTCCCTGAGGTATGAATGGGACAGTTCTCGTCGGGTCCCAGGAGTGTGGTGGCGAGTTGATGCCTTGCTGGCCCATCTGGGCGAGGGAGTCCGGTGGTAGGCCCAAGGCCTGCAGTAGCTGCGCCGAGTTGGCTGGGTCCTGTATCTTGTGGGAGTCTGTTCCCTGGCGGACTGCAAGCGTGTGGGAAGGCCGCCAGCGGTATTGAAGGTCATGCCTTCGGAGTAGTGCGGTGAGCGGCCGGAAGGAGCGCCGCCATGCCAGGGTCTCTTTCGAGAGGTCATTAAAGAAGTTTAGTGTCATGTTGTCGAATTGAAGGGGCGTTTTACCCCTTAGGGCTTTGAGGACTGTCGTTTTGTCCTGGATGTTGTGAAAGGTAACAATAAAGTCTCTGGTGGCCGTGGTCGGCGCTCTTGGTGGTTTGGGGATTCTTAAGATGCATTTAGGGCTAATGCTGTTAACGTGTGAGGGTGCCAGTATGTTGGCGAGCAGTCGTTCAACTATCTGTGGAAGCTCTGCATTGGGTATTGCTTCTGAAACCCCTCGAACCTTCAGGCTAGTTCTCCACCTAGCATCTTCATATTCTGCAAGGCGGTGTTCGTAGCTTCGCTGTTGTGTTTGCAGGTCACTCACAGCCCGCTGAAGTTCCCCAATATCCCTGGTGTTGGTTGTGGATGCCTTTTCGAGGGCGCCCATGCGGGTCGTCAGGCCCTTCAGGTCTCCCCGTACCGCTGTGATGTATTTTTGCAGTGTCATTTGTAGGTCAGTGAGTAGTTGTTTTAAGACCGCTGTAGTTACCGGAGCTGAGTCTGGGTTGGGTTTGTGCTGCTGTGGGGGTTGTCCCGCTGTGGGTGTTGGTAGATACTCTTCTCCGGAGAGGTCATCAGAGAAATCAGAGCAGCCTACGTGGAGCGCCACCATATTGGACCCGCTTGGGCCTCTTGCCTGTCTCCACATATCCCCGATGGTAAGCCCCGAGGTTGGTTTGTCCATGATTATTTTTCTTGTTTTTCGACATTGTTATTCAATTACAAAGATATAAGTTTAGTTCATAACAGAATCTTAGTAAACTGAGAATTCCAAGATAAAAGAAAGTGAAATTAAAATTTAAGGCCAAAGTAGCCAAACTGAAAGTATAGCTCAGCTGACATTTACAGTTTAATTTTTCCAGTTTGGCTATTTTGACTTTTAAGCTGACATTCACGTAAAACCTTGAATTCTCACTATAGTAAATGAAAAGGAGATTGCAACACGTACAGCAATCTTTAAAAAATTACCAAAAAATACCATTAGCCAGTATTAAAAAAAAAATAGTGTTTTAGCATCATCAAATACAATAGCTAAACAAAAATAAAGGAATACTATGCTTTTATAATTCAATCTAAACCTTTAAAAAAAAAAGAAAGAAATATAAAGTCTTTATGAACAAATGCTCAACATGCTGAAATTCACTCTCTTTATTTCTAATAGGTTAAATATTTTCTAACTCAGTAGCTAATGTCATTTGCAGTATTTTCTCCTGGATGGTCATGCCAGTTAAGCTGTGTACATTTCCATGCTAATTACTATGTTAATAAGGCTATCAAAGACCATTTAATTATCAAAAATTGAATATGTTCCTTTAGCTAATCAGAAAAAATCATGTCCCCATGTTTTATAAAATGTAAAGTAACTAATATACTTTGACTACTTAATTAAAATATTAAAACAGGAAGCACTTCAGGATAATTAAACTGCAATCCAATGAGGCTAAAATTATTTTACCTCCAACACAGATATGAATTGCGTCATTCCACAATTTGTGTATATAAGGCATACAATTATAATTAACTAGTTTGGTGCTTGATGATAACATATTGAATAACAGTTTGTCTTTATGTATTTACAAAGATACAGTTAATTAGGTTAATAAAACAATGGAATGCGTTGGCCATTGCATTTCATCTAAAAATGAATTATACAAGTATATTGATCAGAAAGCAAGATACATTTAAAAAATGTCAATTCCACCAAAAGAATCTGTCAAAATGATAAAAATACTTATTTTTTTAAAAATAAATATTTGTTTGTTCTGTGCAAAGAATCTCAAATCGATACATTTACAGCTTTGGGCAATATGTAATTTCCATATATTGATGTGATGAGTGACATTGAATCAAAATATGTTCTTGGTTAATTAATGTAGATGAGAGAATTAGTCTTTTTTCTCAAATCTGTAATTTGCAAACTGTATATTCTAAACATGTTTCTATACAAAAGGGGAGAGAAGGATACTTTGATGTAGTACAATACATTTTAAGTTTTTAAGTCAACATAGCTCATTAATCAATATGTAATACATTTTCTAGAATTGTATTTTGTGTTTGTTTACTTAAATTACAACAAAACTTGCAGATTTTTTTTTTAAAAAAACATTGTGCAAATCTATACAAACTGGTCAGCTACAACATTTAAACCACTGACAAGTAAAATGAATAACATTTATTATATTGTTACAATGGCATATGCCAAAGGGTGGTATATATTAGGCATCAAGTGAAAAGTCCGTTCAGAAAAAATGGACAAGCAAAAAAATCTGAGTGACTTTGACAAGGGCTAAATAGTGGTAGCTAGGCAATTGGATGAGAGCATTTTAAAAACAGCCAGTCTTGTAGGATGTTTCCTGTATGCAATGGTTAGTACCTACCAAAAGGTGTCAAGGAAGGACAAAAGGTGAACAGCTGCCAGGGTCCTAGTCACCCAAGCCTCATTGATGCAACCAGGGAGTGAAGGCTAGCTGTCTGGTGGAATCACACATAACAGTAGCTGTCTCTAAAAATTGCTAACACAAATATTTTATGCTGGCCATGATAGAAAGTTGTGCCATTGATGATCCAGGTCCTCCACAAAAATCACCTTCAATGGGGATGTGAGTGTCAGACCTGGACCATGGAGGAATGGAAGTAGATTGCCTGGTCTGGTGAATCACATTTTCTTTTAGATCAAGGGGATGGCTGAGTGCATGTGCATCATTTATCTGAGGAAGAGATGGTAGCAGGATTCACTATGGGAAAATGGCAGGCTGGCTGAGGCAGTGTCTTATTATTATTATTATTATTTATATAGCGCCAACAAATTCTGCAGAGCTTTGCAATGGGTGGACTAACAAACATTTAATTGTTACCAGACAAGTTGGATGCACAGGAATAGAAGGGTTGAGGGCCATGCTCAACGCGCTTACATACTAGAGGGAGTGGGGTAAAGTGACACTAAAGGTAAGGATAGTATTAGAGAAGTAGATTGGTAGAATAGTATTCACTGAAGACTAAGCGTGGTATTTTTTTCAATGACAGTTGCAGGAGAGAAATCAGTTTCAAATACACTTTTGTGAAGAAGTGCGTTTTTAATGATTTTTCTGAAGTGGAGTGGAGACTGGGTGAGCTTCCAACAGAGAAGGGAAGGGAGTTCCACAGTAATGGTGCAGCCCTAGAGAAGTTTTGATGGTGAGCATCAGAGGTGGGAGTAAAAATAGAAGGTAGACGTATGTCTTCAGCAGAGTGTAGGGGCCTAGACAGGACATACTTGTGTATTAGGGAGGATAGATAGGTGAAGGAAGCATTATGTAGAGATTTGAAATCAAGAACCAGAATTTCAAATTGAGCCCTATGTCTTTTGGGAAGCCAATGCAGTGACTAACATAGGGATGAGGAAAACCTTAGAACCTGCTTTCATGTGGATGTTACTTTGACACATACCAATTAAGCAGATATTGTTGCACAACACATACACCACTTCATGGTAATGGTGTTTGTTACGGCAAGCGTACATAATTCATTGTTGCACTATAGAATATTGATATTTAACCCCTTAAGGACCAAACTTCTGTCCTTTGTCCATAAGGGGTTAATATAACATGTGTAGTGCATCAATAATTTGACCCCTGGGTAGAGGACAAATGGCAGAGAGAAATTGCTCTTTTGATAAAAAGGGGCTCCTGCAAGGTGTGAAAAGGACTTTGACCATATGGCCTGAAACTCTTATAGTTCAATCCTTTGATATTGTAATGGTATTAGTTTCATGAAGGCCCTTGTGTTCCAGTATCATTTCTAAAATAAACATTAATATTACCCACAGCTTAATAATTAAGCCGCATTTTTATTATATGTGGAATGGAACAAGCCCAATCTTTTAATTAAGCCTCAGCATGACTTGCACAACTTAAACTTTGTGGCAGGGATTGTTATATCTGCTATATTGGGTCACCAGTAAGGAATGTGACATGTCTGTAGATTGGGAAAATAATAATGAATTCATAGATGCAATTATGATTTATGTGGTACATAAGAGAAGATAGAGCTAAATGTTTCCATTTGGATTGAGGTTGGTCTGGAACAAAGGAGGTGGTCACTTATTATTATGCCTTAACTCCACCCCTGGGCAAGACTGAATAATCCACAGGGTATATATCCAATGATTGGAGGGGTGTTGGTGTACTTGCTTGGGGCCAAGATCTAATTTTGAGTGAGTCACCATCATCCTTCCTTGCCAGAAGTTTTGTGCAGAAGTTTTACTTTGAAAACCTAAGTGAGTAAATAGGACTTCTGTTATTTTCTGTTGTAGGTGTAAATATTTTGTTCATCATATATTTTTTATGCCAATTGACTATTTTTTGCTCATTTATTAAGTTCTGCATTTGTCTGGTTAAGAATCACATTACCTGAAGAGACGGATTAGTATTTTGCAATTACATAGCTTTTGCGCTAAGTTATATTTGGTGTTTTTTTTTTTTTGTATTGATTTACCTGGGGGACCAATGCACCCCATTTATAAATTGTCTTGGTGGTGGCAGCATTAAAATAGTAATAGATATATTATTATGTTTAAGTGTTGGTGGTGTTAAGGGGGATTTTGTCATTATTTCCAGTCTAGTGCAGAAAAATAGTGAACTTTAACCCTTTCACCACCACAACTACGTTATGCACCCTCTTGGAGTAGGATGTGTTTGTGACAGTGTTCCCTGATGGCATTGGCCTCTTTCAGCACGGTAATGTACCCTGGATAATGCACACTGCAAACATTGTTCAGGAATGGTTTGAGGAACATGACAAAGAGTTGAAGGTGTTGCCTTGGCCTCTCATTCTGACTGAGCATCTTTGGGATGTACTGGAACAACAAATCCAATTAATGGAGGCCCTGCTTTGCAACTTGCAGGATTTAAAGGATCTGCTGCGGGGGGCGGGGCCTGCTAGCCAAGATGGCCGGCCGCATAATCTCAGAGCTCCTGCTACATTAGATCGAAGAGCGGAGATACTTAGCGATCCGACAGCGCTACCGACACAAGGCATCCAGCAAAGTGCACGGAACGACATAAGCTTCACAACGATGCCAACCCGGCACCGGAGCGCAGAAGAAAGGCTGAAACCGGCCATGCGGCCTAAGACAGAGCGGGACCTGTGGTCCGGGGGAAGCGGCCGATCCCACGACCCGAGACGCGCTCACCAGCGAGACAGCATGGCAGCCCTACCATCCCCCCCTATGGACCGGCGGGGGATTTCCCGGTCCTCGCCGGGGGCGAATACCCCCATATCACAGAGAACCCAAGCGACGAAAACCTCAGGCACCCAGAAACGTCAGGGCCTACCCAAAATGGCGGCTCAGCGGCAGACTCAGACAAGACACGCACTCATCAAGCCGCCCAGGCATATCCCGGAATTTTATAACCAGATCTGTACCTACCTCTGGAAGAAGCTGAGTGCATGGAGACAACTCCTCAGACAGGCAATAAGGGATGTGGAGGCATGGATCCGCCCAGCTACCAGGCGCAGACTGCGGGAAAATCTCACCCGCAACTATGGGGCAGCATCCCGACCGAAACGGAGCCATACAAGACAGGAAAAGGCGCCATTCTCCCCAGGCAGCACTAGTCCTGTTTCTGGGCCTCAGAGCCAGACGCACCGCTGCACGCGACTTGCCGCCCACACGGCAACCCCAGCAAATGTTAAACGGCAAGGCACTAACCTGCATGGGGGAACGCACGGATCAGACCATCGCGACACAGCAAGGTTACAGACCAGGGAACTGGCAAGGCAAAGAGCTCATCTACGACCGGCCGGGGAGGGATCCGGAAAAGTGCGGGACTGTGATAGAGACTGGGCCTGGTGGGGTTGCTTCGAGGAAACCCAGTTTCTTACCCATCCGTACCTGGGTGGTATCCGGCACTCTAAGGGCATAGGCTGAATCTCCATGGGCACCCCAAGGGCTTAACAGCCGAACTTTCCCTGGCGACATGTGCATGGCTCCTGGACTTCCCCTACATCATCTCGCGTTATCCAAGTTGACACCAGCTGGCATCACATTGTGCCCACTTTGTTATACAATATCGATTTGACATTATAATTTTGCTACGCCTTTTTGAATGCAACGAATGTCTAGCTGTGCAACCAACGGTGCATGCACTTGCATTATTCATGCCGCTGGCAGGTACCGGATGATCCTGGAACTGCACCTATATTCCGAGCCTCGCTCAGAGAGAGGCGGCAGCTGCATACTCAAAGGACTCTGTATTGCTCTCTATGTTCTGAGCTTCCAGCTAACGGTTCTAAATTATGGTTATTGTGCCCCTAGAAGTGATGCGCCTAGACATAATATTATTTGGCTGCCTAGCATGTACCCCAGCATTACTTACGGTGTAAGTTTCCACGGTGTCTTACTTGCCTTTTATATAGCATCTCCCCGATGTCTAGTTTAACTGAACCACCCGCACTAGCCTGCCTAAATAACCAGCGTAATGTATTCTGTTATATTTCACTAGCAGGACACGTTTATTAAGCTCAGTTTCTCTATTATTGTTTACTCTAATCTTTTATTTTTATTGTTTGCTTGTACTGCGCTACGAACCCAAGCTTGTCTAGCCCAACATTTGAAATCCTACCTAATATTGTTAAACAGCCTGTTCTTTTTTCTTCATTTTAAAACAAAAATGTGCAAACCTCTCATGCCACTGCTAACCCTACGTTTAACCCCTTAAGGACACATGACGTGTGTGACACGTCATGATTCCCTTTTATTCCAGAAGTTTGGTCCTTAAGGGGTTAACCATCCAAGCACGCTGTTGTGGCGTATATGTATGCGTTGTAATCACCTGCACGACAAAAATAAAGAATTCAAAAAAAAAATAAAAATAAAGGATCTGCTGCTAATGTATTGGTGCCAGATACCATAGGACACATTCAGAGGTCTTGTGGAATCCATGCCTCAATGCATCAGAGATGCAGGTGGTTTTAATGGTGTAGATGATTAGTGTATAAATACATGTTTCAAGTAATAGGCAGCCTTATTTAAAAAAAATGCAACTGTCTACAATTAGAAAAGTGTACATTGGAAGGATAGTCATTTGAAGATAACCTCATAACCTTGAAGTTACCTCACACTCTGATTTATTTGGTTATTGAACCAATCTTTCAATCAATCTTTGGTTACTTTATGTTGTCACTGTTGCTTGAGACATACGTATTGCATTAACCCTTATTATATTATTTGAACTTTAAGATGTAGCTGTTAGGAAGCAGAAATTCAGCACCAAAAGTTTTACTAAGAAAAACAAACTCATCATTTTAAATGGGAAGTTTATTTTGCTAACCCCATATTTTTAACCATGTCTGACTATTGGAGTGATCTCTGAAATTAATTAATAATAAGCAAACTATTTCAGTGTCTTGAAAATGATTTGTAACAACTTGAATGACGCCCAAGCACTACTCACACCATAAACATTGCAACAATAAGTGGTATTAGTTAAAGGGACACTCTAAATACCAATGTAACAATCTTATAGTAGTGGTTATGATACAAAGACTTCTTTGTGGTCTGATAAATGTGTACGTCGCTGTTTATGAGAAATGGTAATGTTTACAATTCTCAGCCAGAACTCCATTTGACTTCCCGAAATTCTTCATTTACTTAAGGAGGTCTTAATATGCTGCTATTTGGTGAAACAAATGTACCAGTAGAGAGTTTTGCTTTACAAGCTGTAAAGGTACATTTGGCTGCTGTTCACTATTGCAACACTTTAATTTATGCATTATGTTGATCATGATGTGACAATTTAAATAGATGGTGTCCTTCCTTAGCCCTATATTTCAGATACTCTCAATATAACTCTAATGAATCCTCCGTGGACTGGCTTTTTCACAAATTCTAAAGATGCGTAAATGGCTCAGACCAGTCCAGGACTTGACAATGGCAATTGACCAAGTTTAACGCATTTCCCTGGAAAAACACTGCAAGTCTAACATAATTTGACCATTGGCCTAGAAATTGGGCTCCATGGCCAGTAGAAAGATCAAAGATAACTCTCACTGCCTAGGCAAGAAGGAGACTGAACATGGGGTTTGCAACTCCCGCAGATGCAGACACAGTTCATTGAATTGTTTATCAGATTGTTTCCCTAGGTTGCAATGTTTATACGTGCCCAGCAAATTAGGGTGCTACATAGTAAACATCTGAAAATTTTAAATTAAGAAAAGGGCTTTTCTTAGTTTTGATTTTTAACTCCCTAAATTGGTACTTTGTGACTTTGTGACTTTCACCTTCATTCATTCCCCATAGGGAATAATAAGCATCAGAATTACAAAGATTACAAAATGTTACAAAAATGTTTGGACAAATTTAGTTCTGAATCTCTGAGGAAACAAAATTAGAAAATTAACAAATTGAAATGAAATAACATTTTACTATGTGCACGTCTCTAACATGCATGAAGACTAAAATTGCAACCTTATGTTCTATTCCCAAAGGACCAATTCTAAATTTTAAAGTTTAAAGGAAAGTTGGTAAAAATAGACCTTTTATCTAGTGCTCGTTTTAACTACACAGACTAACACATGTCTTTGACTAGGATACATTTTTCCCTCTGCAAATTTGTAGCCAAATACTATAAATGCTGAACTCTTTTCTTTTTTCAAAAGAAAGCATACTAACTAGACTAAGATAAAAATAGTGAAAGAAGTCAGTTTGCATATAAAAGGTGTATTAACTAAACAGTGAATAAAGGTAAATGTTCAATAAAATACACAAAATAGGTACCGATAAATGCTGATCCAAATGCAATTCAAATGCTATAACATTTATGTGAGATGAGTCTCTAAAACTTTAGTCCAGTAATATAAAATATGTTCAAAATGTTTCGGCTTGCAATAGTACAACTTGGAATACTCCAATACTCCTGCTATGAAAAAGTCAGGAGATTTCAAGTGGCTGAAATAATATAGTATATTACTAAATATTGAGTGGATACAGTATATATACAAATGTAGGATCTTATAGATGTGCGTTGATCCGGTGAATCTGAAATACAGAGGACAGAGAAATAGTGCTCTCTGCAAACAATTTTATTGATATGAAACAAGAATAAAATACACTCACAGGATAATGTGCTAAAAGTGGTATCCCGCAAAGAAGGTGGTCTAAGTCCGCTAAAGAATCCCCTCTATACTCCCTGCTGCAGGCTGGGGAGAAGGTTGGGTTCTCAAGTTGTGCAGCCGCTGTCTGTTGCTGGTGTGCATTCTACTGTGGTAATTGATTTGCATTCCACTTTGCTTCCTGTCTGTGTAATCCGATGCTGCCTTACACCTTTCGTGAAACAACTGTTAACTTCATCAGAGGTAAGTATCGAAGGGATTTGTACGGTTATATTGCTGCCGGGCAGTTCTTCTATTAAGCAATTAACCCTGACCATACTTTCAGCCTACTAAACCTCGACTAGCAGTCCATATATACATAGAAAACAATGCACCATTGATTTATAAACAAAAATAAATTGCTGCATATCCAATTAAGATATGCCATCATCAATTTAAGCATCTATTTGTAATTAGAAATACTATTACGATATACCTTCAGGTTTACACAAACCATAAAAATAGCATAAACAATAGAAATAACATAAATCGTAAACCAAAATGTATGCATAAATAAAATAAAATGATATGCATAAATAAAATGATTACAACATATTATCATTGACATTTAGATATACTCATAATGAATTATAACATGATACATACGTACATAACTTAAAAATCACTCCACAATACTTTCGAAAACTTGATTGGTTGGAAGTTCCATAAGACAAATGGAAACATAGTGTGTAAGAGAGATGAAAAAAGTTATTGTGCAGGAATGGATATACAATAAAAATACATCATCGGAAAAAGAAAATGTTTGTGAAGTGACTGCTGTGCTCTGGCTGATCAGGGGTTAAATTTCAAACTATACAGAAGAAACAAAGGATGACACCCAGTGAAATTGCATGCATACTGATAAGTCTTCTCCCCGTGATAATAAAACCCTTTAAAGCCGGTGCAGATAGTGAGCTTGGAGGGATTAATTGCTAGGGGAAGATATGTAATGATGGGAATTGGGGGCATACAGGCATATTGCCTTGAAATAAGGGATTCTAATTTTAGGAGGGAAGGGGTGAAATTCTGGCCAATTTCAGGACCTATACTTGTTAAGAACTGGGGTAATTGTCAGGAGGCTGTTGCAAGAATCTCCTGCCACTCTGCTAAGCCCCGCCATGTAGAGCCTTGTTCATTGGTTTAGGTGAGCGCTGTTAGCCAATGAGCTAGGCAATGCGTAGCTGAACAGGTAAAGCTCAGTAGCACGAACCAGAGTTTTCTTGCAGGACCCTCTGGCAGCAGAGGAGGCGGCGATGCATGTCTATCAGTACCTATGTGTGTAGTTTGCGTGGGGGGGGTGGCAAAATGCATTTTTGCCTGTGTAGTCTAAGATCTTTGCACCGGCCCTGTATACACTGTATTTATTTATTTAAAAAATATTTTACCAGGAAAGATAGATTGAGATTTCTCTTGTTTTCAAGTATGTACTTGGTCCACAAAACGTTGCATCAATACAATATGGTACAATAAAATACAAAACCAATATTAATACACAATATATACAACATTTTACATAGAACAGGTAAGAATTATATAATCAACCATAACACATGCATTCTGTTTTGAGGTATGTATAGAGGGATCTCTTAACCCCTTAAGGACTGGACTGTTTTTGCGATGTTGTACATTTGCGACCAGGCATCTTTTTACACTTTTGTAGTGTTTGTGTTTAGCTGTAATTTTCCGCTCTCTCATTTACTGTTCCCATACAAATTATAAGACAAAAGGGGCTTTCTTTACATACTATTATTTATATAATTTCATTTAATTCAATTTAAAAAAAATGAAAAAATATGATGAAAAATTGAAAAAAATACATGTTTTTTGACTTTTATGTGAAAAATCTTTTACTCGTCTACAAAAGCGAATGAAAAAAACTGCTAAATAGATAAAAAAATGCTGTCCTGCGTTTAAAAATACCCAGTGTTTACATGCTTTTTTGCATGTTATAGGGCTATAAGTACAAGTAGGATATTGCGGTTTCAAAACATAAATTTTTAAAATTTATCAATAGTGACATTGTAACACTATTATCTGTCATAAATCGCTGAATAACACCCCACATGTACATATTTTTTTTTAAAGTAGACAACCCAGGGTATTCAATATGGGGTATGTCCAGACTTGTTTAGTAGCAACTTAGTTGCAAACACTGGCCAAAGTTAACGTTCATATTTGTTTGTGTGTGAAAAAAGTAAAAAACTAAATTGAACGCTAATTTTGGCAAGTGTTTGTGACTAAGGGGTTACTAAAAAAGACTGGACATACCCCATTTGCAATACCTTGGGTTGTCTTCTTTTGCAAATGGTATGCCAGCATGGGGGTAATTCTCATTCCTGGGCTACCATACGCTCTCAAAGGCAACGTAACCAACCTGGCCATTTTCAATGTAAAAATATTTGACCCATATATTTGACCCTGTAACTTTCAAAAATGCTATAAAACCTGTACATGGGGGGGGAGGGGGGGAGGGTACTGTTATACTCAGGAGACTTTGCTGAACACAAATATGAGTGTTTCAAAACTGGAAAATGTATCACAACAATTATATCATCAGTATAAGTGCTGTTTGTGTGTGAAAAATGCAAAATATTTCACTTTCACTGACAATATCATTGCTGTGATATGTTTTACTGTTTTGAATCACTAATATTTGTGTTCAGCGAAGTCTCCCGAGTAAAACAGTACCCCCCATGTACAGGTTTTAGAGTGTCGTAGAACGTTACAGGGTAAAATACAGTGCTAGCAAATTAAATTCTCTGGACTTTCGACCTGGGTTGTCAGGCAGGTCCCTCAAATTGCAATCAATACAATTACTTAATTATGTAAAAATATTACATAAATACGCACATAAAATTTAAATATATATGCATATTTATATATTTGAAGTCTAGGTGTATATTTATATAATTATTTATGTAATTTTGTATATGGACATATGTATAGTTCGTATTCTTTTTATTTATTTATATATACATAGATATATATATATATACAATTTCATTCTAAGTGTATTTTGATATAAATATATATATATGAATATCAAAATACAGTTAGAAGAAAATTTCATATAGATATATAATTTATTATTATTTTTACATTTTTAATTTAATTTAAATTACTTATTATTTGTATTTTATAATAATATATATATATACAATATATATAGTTATTATATATATTATATATATACGTGTGTAATTTATTATAAGTGTATTTTTATATTAATATATGTACATATTAATATAAAAATGCACTTAGTATGACATTATATATATGATATATAGACATATATTATATAGATATAATATATGTCTATATATCATATATATATATATATATATATATATATATATATATACACATATATAATTATTATTTTTTTATTAACATTAACTTTATTTTTTTTATTTTATTTTACACTAGCAGGGAGACTGCCTGTCAGCACAGACAGTCCCCCTGCAGGCAGACACATGGACACCTATTGTGACCACGTGACCGCTCTTTTGAGCGATCACATGGCCAAAGGGGTCCTAATCTGCCATGGGGAGACTGTCTGGGCTGCAGGCAGTTTCCCCACAATGGGAGCACCGCCGATCGACGATGGCGATCGGGTAAGTAACTAAGACCGTTAGGACGGTTCAGGACCGTCAGCGGTCGGCAATGCAAAAATGCCGATGACGGTCCTGAACCGTCCTCGGTCCTTAAGGGGTTAAAGGACTTTAGACTTGGGGAAGATTTTAAAGTGTGCACAAACTTTGCGCATTTGTTCTTATTTTTACATTCTGGTGGCATTTTTATGATGCACTGCTTTCATTTTAAACCATCTATACTTACTGTACATGGCAACATTGTTTGTTATTTTATTATTGCGATGCATTTTATGTTTAGATGAATGTTATGCCATTTTGTTTAGCAACAAAAATCATGACAAGATTAACCTATTGCTACCACATTATTTATGTTAAAAAGATAACATTTATTTGAAACAGCTTGAATAACTAGGACTTAAACCAAATTAAATTAAACTACAATTTGCCATTCATAAAAACTACAGACATGAAAAATGCACCAACATTTTTTAAGTTCAGCTTGTATTTTCCTGGGATCAGGCGGTTTTCTTTGTAGTTTGTACAGATAATTTAATACTGCTCCAGGAGTTGTTCATACTTTGGAATATTAATTTTGCCACTAAATCACAGTAACCTTATCCTACATTTGCTGATAGTCCCCTATTCTTTATGAAGCTATTTATCGAGATAACCTTTCTAATATAAATTCCTAAGCCTCCCAAAAACAACTGCATTTTGTCTGAGGACATTTTAATTATGCACAGGTGGCCTCCCTTCAACTGATTATGTGACTTATGAAGACAGTTTATCTAGGGGTGTCAAAGCCAAAGTGAATTATTTATGTAATCAAGACTATAACAGTTTTTTTATTAACATTTTATTTTTATTATTAAAGGGTAAAAGGATGAAGCACACTTACAAGGATATACAAAATACATTCAGCAGCATACAGGTGCAAGAAAAAGTATGTGAACCCTTTGGAATGATATGGATTTCTGCACAAATTGGTCATAAAATGTGATCTGATCATCATCTTAGTCACAACAATATGTGACTGTATATGGTCACATATTAAATAAACATAAACCTTACATGGGTTGCAAATGTTTGAGTTACCAATTTCTTCTGTAAAATGCTAACACAATTGGAATACATATGACTGGGTTGATAAGGAAAAAAAAAGATTTGGGAGCAAGTGATAATATATTTAAGTCACTTCTACCCAACATACTTGTTTTCCTGGCACTATAGTGCCCTGAGGGTGCCCCCACCCTCAGGGACCCCCTCCCGCCGGGCTGGATGGAGAGGAAGGGGTTAAACTTACCTCTTATTGCAGCGCCGGGCGGGGAGCTCTCCTCCTCCTCTCTGCCTTCTCTCCTCCTCTTCGGCTGAATGCGCATGCGTGGCAAGAGCCACGCGCACGTTCAGCCAGTCCATAGGAAAGCATTATCAATGCTTTCCTATGGATGCTGGCGTCTTCTCATTGTGATTTTCACAGTGAGAAGCGCGGAAGTGCCTCTAGCGGCTATCAATGAGACAGCCACTAGAGGCTGGATTAACCCATTTATAAACATAGCAGTTTCTCTGAAACTGCTATGTTTATAAAAATAAAGTGTTAACCCTAGCTGGACCAGGCACCCAGACCACTTCATTAAGCTGAAGTGGTCTGGGTGCCTATAGTGGTCCTATAATTTGAAAAAAAAAAAAAAATAGTTGATTATAATGAGCAGAGAAGAAACAGAAATGGAGACAATAATAATTCAGCTGCATGTAGAAATCAACAGCCATGATCATTAGTTCATAGAATTTAATATTCTAAAAGGTAAACCATAGACACCCAGATCACTTGATCTCATTCAAGTGATATGCCTGTTCACGTATCATTGCAAGATTAAGACTGCTTCTAGACACTGTCTACCAGACGGCCACTAGAGGTCCTTCCTGCAGTTTCACAGAGGTTGACTTCATGAAACATTGCAGGACGTCCTCACGCTTTGCATGAGTGTGCCCAGCATGTTGAAAAACTCCATAGGAAAGCAATGAGTCAATGTTTTTTTTTTATCAGGAAGGCCTAATGAGTGTGGCTTTAGGTTTACATGAGCTTTCAATTTACCCCCCCCCCATCGGCTGTCGGAGGAGGAGCTTGACCCAGCGCTGAGGGTCTTCGGCACTTGAATCAAGCAAGTGTTTATAGGGTTATTTAACACTTTACATTGATTAAGAGAGTGTGATAGAGGGTTCCTATACTGCTAGAAATACAGCTTTGTGTTCCTAACACTATAGTGTTCCTTTGATTGCTGAATGCACTGGAAACAATGCACCATTTGTGCACAGCTAGAATGTGGTTACCTTCGTAAACAGTAATATATGTCTGTTAGAAGTTTCTAAAAGTTCCAGATTAGATATTTTTCCTTACCATACTGCTGTGGTATAATAGTTACATAGTCACATAGCTGAAAAGATCTGATGAAGCCGAGCACGTCGGCGAAACGCGTCATCGCGCCCTGACGTCATTACGTCCAACGGCCGTAAGCCCCGCCTCCCGGAACAAGTGTGAGAGACAGTAGCCCTGAGAGCCTGGAAAGGACCCACGAAATTGTTTTGGACTATATCACACCGGTGAGGAGAAGGACATACAGCCAGACAACTGCTTTTAATGATTGAAGTGTCTAAATAAAGGATTTTACTGCCATCACAGCCTCAAGCCTCTATATACCGAGATGCCCATACAGTTCAGAGCAGACTAAATTGCTCTACTCTTGTGAGTGTTTTGATTTATAATTTCAATATTTTAAATCTTATGCATATTGCCCTATGAGTTTTTTTCTGTTTTCTTTGAGTATATCACTGAATTGTCAACAGAAGCAACTTTTAAAAGTGAGTTTATTTTTCAATTAGCACTTATGTGGTCTGACACTAATGCACTTTTAAGATATAACATATGTATGTGATATTTATATCACTTAAATTGATCTATAGTATTTAAGCACAGTGCACATTATAATACATTTGAAGAGTTATTATTATTGTTAATTAATATTTGTGTGAATTATTCACTAATATTGGTCTTAAAGGCACAGCGCACTTTATTTTTGTTTTTTTGTATGTTATGTGAGAGGAGCTTTTTCACGATATATAGTGCTGCTTTAATCTTATATTGTACTGTACACATTAATTTTAGCGCCATTTTTACTTGTCTTTTGGTACATAGCTGAAAAGAGACTTGCGTCCATCAAGTTCAGCCTTCCTCACATTTGTTTTTTGCTGTTGATCCAAAAGAAGGCAAAAAACCCAGTTTGAAGCACAATTTTGCAACAAGCTAGGAAAAAAATTCCTTCGTGACCCCAGAATGGCAGTAAGATTTATCCTTGGATCAAGCAGTTATTATCCTACATTGAAAGATTATATCCTTGAATATTCTGTTTTTGCAAGTATGCATCTAGAAGCTGTTTGAACATCTGTATGGACTCTGATAAAACCACTTCTTCAGGCAGAGAATTCCACATACTTATGTTCTTACAGTAAAAAAAACCTTAGACAAAATCTTCTTTCTTCCAGTCTAAACGCATGACCTCGTGTCCTATGTAAAGTCTGGTTTGTGAATAGATTTCCACACAATGGTTTGTATTGGCCCCGAATATATTTGTATAATGTTATCATATCCCTTCTCAGGCGACTTTTTTCTAAACTAAATAGGTTTAAATTTGTTAACCTGTATTCATAGCTGATATGTTCTATTCCTTTTATTAATTTTGTAGCCCGCCTCTGCACTTTTTATTGTGCCATAATATCCTTCTTTAGAACAGGTGCCCAACATTGCACAGCATATTCAATATGTGGTCTTACCAGTGATGATATTCTCGCCCCGAGAATGAATGCCCTTTTTCATGCATGACAATACCATACTGGCCTTGGCCACTGCTGATTGACATTGCATATTGTTGCATAGTTTGTTGTCTATAACAATTCCCAAGTCCTTTTCGTGATCATCTTTCAATAGAGATCCCATAGATTATTGGTTATGACCAGGTGGATTACAGACAGCCATCACTAAGTGGATCAGTGAACAAAAAAAAAACAACTCTTCATCCTTTCAGATATACTATTTTATAACTTGTGCCCTTAATCACATACTCTTGTGTTTGTAGCATCATGCGACAGTCCTTTTATTATTGTCTAGTGTATGCATATGACAAACAAAAGATAAACACATAGAGGATGCAAAACCTAATGTACTAAAGATATGGAATACTATAAGAGTAAAATGCCAAGAAGAATTAAAACTTAATCTTTAATAAATCTTGGTAAAAGTGAAGTCCAACAAGGACTAAACAAAAAGACTAGCAACCAAAAAACATTTAAACAGAACTACTGTAATCGTGAATTGAATGAATATAGCATTACTATTAACACCCGGTGATGTTGAATAGTATCAAAGCACCATAATCAATCTTCTGAAATAAAGTGAAGAGGTATAACGGCCCTAGAAGCTTACAATCAGTTGCATGTGATTAATAGGGATAGAGGAATATGGGAACGAGGGGAGAGTGAGAGGGAGTCTAAGTAGATAACTTGCCCTAATGTGCCTTCTTGGGCACTCCTTACCCCAAAAGATATCCCTGTCTGCTTACAAAGTTTAAATCCCTGAACCCAATATTTTAATATTTCTAGGGCCGTTATACCTCTTCACTTTATTTTAGAAGATTGATTATGGCGCTTTTATACAATTCAACATCACCTAGTGTTACCTAGTAAAGCTATATTCATTCAATTCACGATTATAGCAATTCTGTTTAAATGTTCTGCTACATCTCAGTTACATTGTGATAACAATCATGGTAACACCTATTACATATACGTATGTAGCATTTTTAGACCAAATATTTTGACACTAAGCTCTTGTCAGCCCCTGCTAGGCAGTGATTGTTTTGTCTGCTTAGCAGTGATTTATTTAGTATCCACTCAAACCATCCCACCGTGGAAATGTGCTTATTTATTATACTCTTTGAGTATCATTATTAGAATTGTTTCAGTCAATACAATTTTCACACACGTGTGTCCTGTTAAAAAGATCTAAAATGATTTCACAACCTTTCATTAGTGGACCATTATAGTTAACTACCATAAGATTGTTTTTAGATGTACTTTCCTTTTTCAATAGTACTATTTTCTTTTTTTCTTTAGTCCTTGTTGGACTTCACTTTTAGCAAGATTTATTAAAAGTTAAGTCTTAATTCTTCTTGACATTTTACTCTTATGGTATCCCATATCTTTAGTACTTTAAGTATTGCATCCTCTATGTGTTTCTCTTTTGTTTGTTATTTGCAACCCAAGAGGTAAACCCCCATTCGAGAGGTTTTGCACTGGCTCCAACTCTCTCATTTCTATCTCTTTTCTCTCTTCTATAGTCGAATGTATGCATATGCTTCCATTTACATTGCCACAGTGTGTAAGTTGTGTTGCAAACATTCTAGAATCCAATTAAATGGACGAAGAATTTAGGTCAAGTAACTAGAGATAACTATTTATTTATTTATTTATTTATTAAAAATTCTTAAGAAACGCAGTCTTATTACCCATAGGGTCTCGATGCGCATACCAGCAATAAAACAGACAAAACAATATCCAGCAAACAACAGCATTATAATCACATGCTTTTGAACCAGGTTAAAAGTTTCATGTCATCCCATACGCCTGAGCAAATAAAACTGTTTTTAAGCTCCGGCGAAACTTCAGTAGATCATTCTCAAGTCTTAATGTCAGAGGCAGGGAGTTCCAAAATTGCGCTCCCTGAACATCACTCGTTCTCCCTCCGCACTTTTTCTTTTTAAAATTTGGAATCTTCAATAAGGCTAAATCAGCCGATCTCAAGGATCGACTGGGAGTATAGCGTGTGAATTTATCCTTCAGATAGTCTGGTCCCATACCATGGACTGCCTTATATACCAAACAACCATTTTTAAACAGAACCCGTTCACGAACGGGCAACCAGTGCAAGGCTCTTAATGATGGAGTGATATGGTCATTGCGGGCCACACCCGTAAGTAGCCTTGCAGCTGCGTTCTGTATCAACTGTAGCTTGTGTATGATGTTCTGAGGCAGTCCAATGTACAGAGCATTGCAGTAGTCCAATCGGCTACTGATGATGGCGTTGACCACCGAGATTTGATCGGAGGGGGCAATGAATCTGAAAATAGACCTCAGAAGCTTCAGGTGGTAGTGGCAAGAGCTTACCACCTGATTAATCTGAGGCTTCATTGTCAACCTGGAATCGAGAATGACTCCCAGATCTCTGACCTTAGTGGCAGGACTCGGAGATGGAGAAAACGAGTCCGGCCATGAGGGAAAGATACTATTCACCTCCTGGTTACTGAAGATGATGCATTCAGTTTTGGAGCCATTAACTAGAATTATATACCTGTGTGTATCATTTTCAATGACTGTTAAAACCTGTAATAAGTTAGCAATATGTTTAAAATACAGGACTATAAGTAAAGGTAATCCCTATGTTTAGGTGGTCATGGTTATTTTTAGTTAGCATAGACTGTTTGCAGTTCATTAAGAGTACAAAGGTTCATCATTATGACTTTAATGTGCTATCACTTTACATGTTTCATTATGGTATAATCTATAAAGATAAGACTCATATGGGACTGTGAATTGTCAGGAATTCAAAGTAAATTCAAAGTGAATTTCAAATTTAAAACCATACTGACAAATTATCAGTTATGCTTCAGTTTGTTTTTTCCTTAAATTAGTAATTCACCTTGAACTCATATCCTAACTGAAGGTATATCCTAACTGAATGATGTTTAGGATATACAAAGTGGCAGAATTTTTGCTTCCATGACATACATATAATATGAAAAATGCTCAAAGTTGTCATGAGAATCCATTCTTATATGCTTCATCAGTATACAATATATTGTGTAAATTCATTAACTAATAACACTTCTTGAATGATATGTAAAAGGTTAATTACTATTTAACCTTCGATTATATATGCAAATAGACATATTTCTAAATTACCAGCACAGCATGCTAAACAAATAGTTTGAAGTCTCTTCTAATACCTGCAAATGTTTCAGATGCAATTTCCTGTTACATATATGTTTATTGATAACGCACATCTCAGTAAATTGATGATTTTATATAAGAAAAGCCAATAATGAATCTATGAAATACAGAATATTTAGCAATTGTTCAGATGCGGATTGTATTTCCCTTTGGCATGGGCGGTGACTTAGCATTAGAAAAACATCTAGAAAAGTACAATGTATACAAATGTATAGAAATACTTTCAGCAATAGACAGACAGGAAGGTAGGTAGGTAGGTAGATAGGTAGATAGGTAGATAGGTAGGTTGCCCATAAAGATAGATTACCTATGATGTCCAAAAAATATGTATCGGGGTGTCTCAAGTTATCACTGATGAAACATATAATGTGCATTGTTTTTTTATTTATGGTGCATGAATAAGAGTATATTTCTATACAGCATATTCAATTCAATTTGCTTATTGTTATGTTGGATACACTTTTAAAATGATTTTTAAAAAATATTAAAACATAACTAAGATCCTATATATATAAATATATTAATATATAAAAATATCAACATAATATTAAAATTAAGTATTAAATCATGTTAAAAAAAGTTATCCAAAAATACTAAATGATTAGAAAAGCTTATCCAACATATTAAGTCAAGGCTGTATCAGTGTACTATAAGTGGACTAACAAACAAGCAAATGCAACTAGACAATTAGACAAGTTAGACATAGAGAAACAGGAGGTGCTGAGGCCCCTGCTCACACGAGCTTACATTTTATATTGTGAGCAAAATATATTTCACACATAGAAAATGTTGGTTATCTTCTTGAACACATGAGTTTTAGTGTGTTTTTGGGGAACAGAAATTTGGGGAGAGTCTAATGTAGCAGAGAGTTCCATAGGAACAGTGCAGCTCTAAAGGTGACAGTCAGAGGTGCGAGAATGAGCTGAGGACATACATAGCTCTCTTACAGAATAGAGGGGACTGGGTGAAACATATTTATTAATTATTGAAGATAGGTACATAGTGTGCAGAATTATGAATTATTTTGTTAGTAAGGACCTGGATTTTAAATTGAAATCTAAATCTTATATTTCATTATATAATTTATTGGGCAAAAATGGGCATGTTTGTGGCACAGATAAGCACCTTAGCTGCCTCCAGTGTTAGGTAAGGGGAGATATACAGTATGTTTTCAAAAGTGACAGGATTTGGCAATCGACTTCAAAGATGTGAGGAATGGTGTAGGGCAGGGGTGCCAAAAAGTAAGATCCACAGATATTTTAAAACTACAACTTCCATGATGCTTTGTCATTCAAAAAGCATACAAAGCAACATGGGAGTTGTAGTTGTAGATCCCTGGGGATTCTCCTTTTGGGCACCCCAATGTGGAGGATGAAACCATAGATAATGCCAATAGGAATAAAGTAAAATAGTGCAGTTGACCTATTATGAACACAGCCATAGCTATAGGAGCACTGGATGGTGATAGACAGACAGAAAGACAGATTACCTATAATGTCCAAAATATATCATAGTGTATTGGGGCGTCTTAAATTATCATTGATAAAACATTGTGCATAGTTTTTGATTAATGGCTCAAGATACGAAGCATATTTCTTGCATAATCTTTCTGGATTTTATGTGTAGACATACAGTGCCAATCTTTTTTTTTTTTTTTTTAAACAATTTATAGTTTACATTTTGATATACTGATGATGGTAATACGAGAGTTTCTTCTGATTTAATATGTTATACATGTTGTAAATCCAGTGGAAGGGAATGGAAAGAATTAGGATGAGAAAAATAAAATAAAAAGACAGACAGGTAGCCAGATACCCAGACAGCAGTATGATGCAGATTGCAACTGAATGCCAATTATTATTCAGAATCCAAAACTTACTTTTTTAAATATGAAATAGAAAAAAAAGTACTAATTGTTAGCTTCGAAGCAGAGATATTTACTTTCACTAAACCATCAAAGCATTTATGCAGATAAGGTGACATTCTTGAAAGCAGTTAGACAGCAGTCCCCTACTGTGATGGTATGTTTTAAGTACACATCTAAATGATTACTGTTCTTGTGTTAACCTTCATTCCTGTCTATAATTGCAGAAAACAGCTTTTTCTAGCTGTGCTTATTTAATTTTTGCAGTTTAGTGGTTGCAAAAACTTGAATTTACTGAACACAGATCAATGCAAAATACTTACAACTTACCACTTCTTCATGAGTTGCATTTTCTACATTGATGCCATTAACCTGCAACAAGAAACACAATGTTATTGACACATAGATTCACATGAATAAGCGTTGTATTTAAAAGAACATTCCAAGAACAATAACCACTACAATTACTGTAGTGGTTATGGTGCCAGGAGTGCACTGGGGCCATCACAGTGTAATTTGTGAAATCATTTCAGAATGGTTTAACAATTTACAGGGTTCCTAGGTGTCCTCACTGCATCCAGTCTTCTGCAGCAGGAGAAGGTGGATGGCTCTGCTCAGCTAAGCATGGGAAATACAAGAAAGTACTGAGAATTCTCAGCAGACTATCTCAGCCAATGAGCACATCCCTGCATGACTTAAATATCTAACTGGATTCTACTGAGAGACAATCTCAGAAACAAGTTGCCGATCCCCAATTCCATTCTAAAGTGGTTTGACAAATTACATTCGGATGGCGGCAGGAAACAGCTGGCATAACTATTACAATGGGTTGTTGTGGTTATGGTGTTTACATTTTTCTTCAATTATATGTTAATGATACACTACATTTTTTGGACAATTTAATTTTGAAAGGGGCGAGAACATAGCAAAGACTGACTAATTAATTTTAGATAATCAAATATGATCCATTTCACTTTATTTTCATTTTATTAATTTGCGATACATGTCCCTTCATAAGCTTAATAATATATATATATACTTTTCTTTTTTTGTGCATGTAACTATGCTGATCAATATACCAAGACACTTTTAACAATTGCATGGGGTTGTGAAGAATACCATCCCCATTATTTGCTAAGTCAACATTTTGGCAAATATGGAAAGTTGTTTCTTTTATTTTAACGCAAACCAAGTGTGTTCGAATTTTATGCTTTACGGACTACCTCTTTGAAGATATAGTAAGTTCCTCTTTTTTAGGTGCAATCAATGCATGCCTTAAAAATAACTGCCTCTTTACCACTACTACATTGTACTTTACATTTGTTGGGTAAATATCCATCAACTGTTTGCATCAACAGCAAAATACAGACGTGAGAAAGGCTGAGCTTGATGGATGCATGTCTCTTTTCAGCTGTGTAACTACGTAACTCTGAGTACTTTGTCAAATAACACTATTGTAGACAATTAGTAAAGAATTGATTTTTGCTTTGCATCGTTACTGCAACTTATTCATGACAAATGCAAACGTTCTCCTGTTTCTAATTATTTTAACTAATAATATATTAGCTTAAAGGACCACTATAGTTCCAGGAAAACATACTCGCTTTCCTGGCACTATAGTGCCCTGAGGGTGCCCCCCCCCTCAAGGACCCCCTCCTGCTGGACTCTGGAGAGAGGAAGGGGTTAAACACTTACCTTTCTCCAGCGCCGGGCGGGGAGCTTTCCTCCTCCTCTCCTCCTTCCTCGCGACGTCATCGGCTGAATGCGCATGCGTGGCAGGAGCCGCGCGCGCATTCAGCCGGTCGCATAGGAAAGCATTTACAATGCTTTCCTATAGACGCTGGCGTCTTCTCACTGTGATTTTCACAGTGAGAAGCACGCAAGCGCCTCTAGCGGCTGTCAATGAGACAGGGACTAGAGGCTTTGGAGGCTCGATTAACCCTCAGTATAAACATAGCAGTTTCTCTGAAACTGCTATGTTTATAAAAAAAAAGAGTTAATCCTAAAGGGACCAGTCACCCAGACCACTTAATTAAGCTGAAGTGGTCTGGGTGCCTAGAGTGGTCCTTTAAGATTTATTGGAAAGATTAGATGTAAAACTAGCACATAAACATATATTAAAACAGACATTTTCTGTATAGATTGATTTTCAGACAAACCTAACATTTAAGGGGAGATAGAGTCAATTATATTGTTCGCAATACAGATTTGCATTGCTAACACTATAGTATCCCTTTAAATATACCAAGTTAAGTTGCTTTTTGGCAGGTGGCTAGCTTATAACATTGCTCATTAAAACTTATTTTACTGCTTGGAAGGAGGGGGCAGCTGTCATATTCAGTATATTGGCAGACAATAACAGAGTTATTCAGAAAAGTGAGAATTCAGGGTGAATTCAAATTGAATTTAAAATTTAAGCTCAAAATAACTGAACGGGAAAATGTATCTAAGTTGGCTATGCTGAGTGAGTGAATTTGATTCCTGGTAGAGAAATGTGTTCCTCCGCAGTCTGGCAAGCCTTGATAAATGAAGATGAGTGAGACTTTATTAAAATTAATGTAGCAAATTAAAGTAAAGCATGTATACACATTTTTAGAGGTGAAGTATATACATTATATTTTTTTTGTGGCACTAACGGACTATGTTCCCAGGAGTATGCTTGCTAATGGTACCTCCGGATATTAAGAGCTCAGCACCGCAAAAGTTTAAAAAATATAATATTTATTTTCGTCACATTAAAAATATAATGCTTATAGCCAAAAACACAAAAAATAAAATGGCAAAGCAAAAATAGCATGGACACTAGCAGTCTTACTGAATACATTCAAATAACATATGCACAGAAAGGGGTTGTAGTCTTAAAATATACTTGGGCTTTTCTAGACTTTTCTACACCTTTGTCTAAAGGAAGATTGTCAAAATATTTGGAGAATGTCTTCCTGCATACAAAATATTAAATTACAGACTTGCCTACCTGCATTACTGCATCTCCCGTGAACAACATTCCACTCTGGTCAGCTATAGAATAATAAAATTAACATTTGTTAATTATAACTTTGAATGGGCAAAACCTAGAGGGAAAGGAAAAGTCATAATGGAACAAAATACAAGGCAAATCCAATTATATTTAGCACCTTTCATTTTAATGATGCAAATTACACTGCGGTTTCCATGCTAAATTATTGGTCAGAATGCATACTGTATTCACAATCTCATGGAACATATTAAAGCTAGTTATGTTTTTAACTTACATATACATAAATACAATGTCATTATGTGTTTATCTGTATGAGAACATGGTTCTATTTAATTTTCTGAATGTGGGGAGTGTTGATCTTCATCATGAAGACAATTTAAAGGACCACTATAGGCACCCAGACCAGTTCAGCTCAATAAAGTGGTCTGGGTGTCAGGCCCCCTAGTTTTAAGTCTGCAACTGAAAACATAGCAGTTTTAGAGAAACTGCTATGTTTACACTGCAGGGTTAATCCCTCCCTGACAGCCACTAGAGGCCACTTCCAGGATTTACACTGAGTAAATCAAGCTTATTTGATGCTGGATGTCCTCAGTGTCCAGCATCAAAAAAGATCCCCATAGGAAAGCATTGAGTAATTATTTCCTATGAGTGGGTTTAAATGCGCATTCGGCTCCACTCGGGAGCTGATGTTGGTGGGGGAGGAGAGGTCACCAGTGCCAAGGGAGCCCGGCGCTGGGTTAAGGTAACATATCCCATAAAACTGATATCCTGAGCAGAACATCTGAGCAATTACGCAGTGAAAGATACATGGGAAAAAACTATATTCTCAGCATAAAAAAAAGCTTTTTAATGAAGAAGAAAAATAAAAAGATCTGTGTGGAAACTGTTCCCTAGCTTTTTCCCTTTCTCCCCTAAGAGGAGTTGTCACGTCAACTGGATATCTGCCTGTTGTCATCCTGGATAGGAATTTGGCATTGCGAGCACAAAAATAATGATCAGTAATCTTGCAAGTGTTTAATACTAATCTTGAGGAAAATTAACTCATCTGTCCTTCTTGTGGCAAGAATTGTGAAAGGAGAAAAGGAGGGCTTGCATGGTATTTTATCCCGATAAGAACTTCCGTCCTGCAGATCATTAGATAAATGCAGGCATTGCTGTAACTTAACTTCTAACTTATTTTATATATGGACTGCTTATGGAAATTTTACATGTAGCTTTCTAATTGTTTTAAATTCATTATTGTTTATACCACACCAAGCCCTCCTTTTAACCTTTGGAAATCAACCATATCCCACTTGGGCAGCCAAATGCATATCATGCAAAAGTAATCTGACTACTCACAGGGTAAAACAATGATTTTTTTTTTTTTACTTGTGTTTTACATTGAAAGTTGTAAACACAATATCTTTCAACTGATAAGCAGTTATTGGATTTCAATTTTGATTTTCAAAGATTGATGTATCATATTTATTTGATATTGCTGTGTTTCAGGATAAGCAATTTATATAAGTGCTGCACTTTTTTACACATAACTGTAACAGACCCACAAAATGTTTTTATGACACTGGCATTTGGAAAGCTAAAAATTCTTAATTTATTATTGTATTTAGATTATTCTGATGATACTATAAATATTGCATGCTCATCAGTTGCACTTACAGAATGCTTGAAATTTGTAGTGCCTCCAAACCTCTTTGGGATCTCCCTGGTGAGCTAGTACGATATCTTATTTTATTGATGGTTGCTGGAGGAACACTCAGGAACACCAGGATGAAGATTGAAAAATATTTATTCAACTAAATTAAAAGGCAGCAGTAGGTCCTATGTGTTTCATCCACCAATCTTAGACTTCCTCATGGATTGCCAACAATAGAATCAGTAAAAGCACATAACTGCTATGAGCCATTATGTATAAACCCCCACCCCCCCATTGTCAATATATAGTCCTTGCTTAAGGATCCTGTTGGTCTGTATTCCTGTCTGATCTTCAATGTTCCTTTCACCTTGTTATAGTTGCCCTGGGCTGGTTGAGGGTTGGAACGTAGACAGATGCTCCTAGTGCTTACCAAGGACCATCAGCACCGCACCAGACACCATAACCACCACAGACCCCATGATCTGCCGCAGCTTGGTTGGGGTCTCGACGCCTCCTACCAACCCTGGATCTACAATAAGGCTCCAGGTTCCAGTGGGTGAACCTCTCTTTCCCCAGAGAGTAAAGCAGGAACAGGAAGAAGCTCTTACAAGAGCTCAGTGAAGCTAAGGGAGTATGAAGAGCATAGCAATCCCTGTAGTGATTATAGCTGTCCCCTCCAAACACGAGTCAAGGCTGTGAGTTGAGGGTCAAGTAGAACTGAAGGTTTAATGGTACAGTTGCTTCTTTTATACAGTATTTCCCCACAAGGTTACCGCCCACGTGAACCTTGTGGGGCACAGGCCATGAAATGCACAATCCAATAAAAACTGTTTTTACATTTGAACACTCCCAGTTACTGTACACAAACCCTCCCCTCTGCCTGTGAAACAATTAACGAATACAATGGACTAACTATATTACCACAGACAGAAAAACACCACATATAGTCCTGATCTGGGTGAACAACATATCCAGAAATCACCCAGATCAGAGCAGGGGTTCAGAAGTTTTGTGGAAGTTTCTTTTGACCCGATGCAAGCATGACTTTAATGCCCAAAATAGTTCCACAGATTTAGGCTGTGCAGTCGGTCTATTTTCAATACTAATTTCAGTTCGAATGCACGAACATAGGCCGTTCATGCAAATACCCAATGTTAAAGTGGCCATTCGAATTCTCGAACGCAGTTCGACTCCCATCGAAGCTCCATAGAAGGTAAAGTTCAGCGGTGTTCGTGCTGTCGTGTGTCCGATTTGAGTTCCATGAACTCAACGGAAAAACACAGCTGGGTGTGTTCGTCTAAACAAAATGGCAGCCACTTCGACTACTTCAGCACTTCGGCTGTTTTCGAAGTGCCATTTCGAAAGTGCTAATCTTTTCCAATAATATTTAAAGGGGCAGGAACAGTGTCTTAAAATCCAATATGCACAAACTGAGTTCTTAAACAGCAATACACCCCAGGGGCCATAGTCTCAGGGCAAGAGGCGGGCAATCAGGCCTCTCCAAAACCCAATGGCGAAGTGTAGTTCGTCACACACCTGTATTCCCTTTATATCACACCACTGTCTGACACTTTCGATCACTGTGGTATCATAAGGGTTATAACTCTGATTTACTTCCTGATTGCTTCTGCGTTCCACAATGCACTCCATACACATGATTTTCTCCACAAACTCAATCTCTACAATCACTATGCAACAATTGTTTTTAGAATTACACATTGTTACAATTAAATACCTCTTAAACTGAACCGTGTTTAAAGTTAAGTTAGCGAGTAATATTTGGAACAGATTGCTACATTGTTTCAGAAAGTTTTCAAAAAGACTTAATTCTTCCTGCCAATCAGCTTTAAAACCTACATAAAATATTATGTAGAATGCCTGTCTTGATTTAAGTCAAATAATTGACATTATAGCCACATAAATTACCATTTATAATAGAAATGATTAATTGTCCGCAATACAAGAAAATTTTATAATCTCTAATTTTGTCAGTTTATATGTTTGCTTTTATATATTTAAAAAATGGCTTAGTAATGAACATTTTAGTTAGCAGTTTTAGTTTGTCTTAATAAGTGATATGGTAATACCAAAATTATAATAAAGATTAGGCATTTCATACTACTCATATTTGTCTATCCATTTATAATTTATTTTCTTTGCATATAATTTGAAAGAAGGAGACCTCCCACTAAACCACTGCAAAATCCCTGACAGGCTTTGAGGCACTACACATTTTAATCATTCTGTGAGTGCAACTAATACGTGTGCAATATTTATAATGTTACAATACTTCTCTAGAAAAAGCAGAACCCTCATGTGTATGTTGCTTGGTATAATGAAAGTGAAAGAGGCTGGTCAGGACGAGCCTTAAAAGGGTACTGCCACTACCAATACAGCCATCTCTAGTAAAAACTAAGCATGTATTATATGTTACAGTTTTTAAAATAGTTTTTGGCTAATTTTGTTGTATGCTGTTTCTTATGAGGAATAAATGAGAAACATCGAAAAAAATGTAATTAAAAATAAAACAAAAATAAAACTTCAGCTTTGACAAAGTTTTCATAGGATCACAGGATAAAAATCAGAGGAACAAATACTAAAGATCCTCATAGGGTATATGGGCTTTTTAATGTGGTGATATAATCTGGTCAAAGCATGTAAATGTTAACATCCAAAAGGGGAATGTAAGAAATTAAAATGATGCAACAAAATCCTTATCAATATTATTCAATATTATTCTAAATACAAATCTTGTCAACCTAACAAGACTTCCTTTTTATGAAACAATTGCACACACATGTTTGAGACTTTTGAAGAAATGGTTATTGTATACAGTAATAATTTAAACAGGTGGTTCTGACACAGAAGTCCATGGTTCTGGCTAAAGAAGAAAGTTGTGATTCATTTACCAATACAACAGACCAATTTCCTGGCCATCACTAATGGGTTAGCTCCGCCCCTAACAGGAACAGGACAGGAAACAATTAATCAATTAATCAACCAGACTATAGGTATAAAAGGTCCCTCCTCCTTCCAACCCACAGTCTTTTTTTCTGTCCTTGGCAGGACAAACAGGAATTATACCTTTGAATTTTTTTTTTGAGGCCACCTCCCCATGTTTACCATGGGTTCCTTCCAGATAAAGTTCAGCCTCTCTTTATCTGAATAACTCAGTAATCAGCCTGCAAGAGCAGGACTAACTGAGTTAGGCTACAAGTTAGTGTATGTACCTCTTTAAATGGAAAGGGCTGTAAAAAGATTAAATGATGTGGGGTCGGTGTATCCTTAAAAATTCCCCTTTAAGCATCAATAACCCCCCCCCCTCAGAATTGTGGCAGAGGAGAAGCTGGGTAAGTGACTGAATTGATCTTACCCTAAAATTCTGGGGATTTTCAGTGTAGTGTTTTGTCTGTTAAACTTCATCTTGTCTCAAGCTGGTGTCTAGGATTAAAATCATGGTGTTTGGCTTTTGTTCCCCTGGAGTAGAGAGTTCGCATCTATGTCTGCTCGTTCATCTGAAGCCACTTCCGGGTTCGGCAGGCGGGGCATGCGCAGTAGCTCCGGCGTCGGGAAATTATATTGCGCATGCGCGAACCGCCGGGGCTTTTAAAGCGATATCGCGCCAAAATTCTAAATTAACGGGAAACCATAAATAAGCGTTTTTTGGACGTTCCCAATGCCCTGGCTGATGTTTGGGAACTGTTTTGGTGTGTTTAAGGCTGTCCTAGACTGAATTTTGCTGAAGTAAGGTAAATAATTTTTTTTTTCCTTTTTTTGGTGGCTTAGTTGTCAAATGTATTAGGATAACAATCATTATTGTTTTGTTTAAATAGATGGCTTCTCACTCTGCCTCAAGATCTGTGTCTAGAAAACATAGGTGAGCCTCATATATATATATTTATCCCATATGGGAGGGGGTTAAAAGAGTGCCACTATGGGCCAAAAATATACGATTATAAATATGGCTCTTGTTTCTACAGCCCGAGCAATCCACAAGAGGATTCACCTAGAAAGCATAAAGAGAAAACGAATAGGTGTGTGAACTGCAATCAAATTGCACCAAGTGGACGTAACTTATGTCTAGATTGTCTGACAGAAGCCGCAGAAGGAAGGGAGAGAAGAAAGTCTCCACAGACAGAATTGAAAAAATGGATTGCAGAGGCGATCGCTGAAGGGTTCAAAACCACAAGCAAGATGTCCTCATCTAAACACCTGAGAAGAGAAGAAATCTCATCGGAGTCTAGTGATAATATGGAGATGGAGGATATGTCAGACGAAGAAGGTGAAGCTGAATATGGTTCAAAAAGTCTGGATTCTAGATCAGTTGACAAATTGATCAACATAATCAGAGAGACCCTGAGATTCCCAGAGGAAGAAACTGAAATAAAGGAATCTGATAGATATTTTGAGGATTTGAGAGCCAATAGGCCTACTTTCCCAGTACACGCTACCATTAAAGAGATAATTTCTCAAGAATGGCAAAAACCAGAAAGAAAAGCGACACTGAAAAGTAAGGTGTTCAGATTATATCCTTACGCTAAGGAAGACTGCAAAACCTGGAATTCTGTTCCCAAGATTGATGCCGCAGTCATTCATATGGCTAAGAAAACAGCCCTTCCCATTGACTCCATGGCTTATTTGAGAGAACCTATGGAGAAAAGGCTAGATGCCAGCCTGATAAAGTCGTACCTGGCCTTAGGATCAGCACTACATCCAGCAGTAGCATTAACAACATTAACAAGAGCTTTTAAAGTATGGCTAGACAACTTAGAAGAAGATATCACTAAAGGAGTTCGCAGGGAGCATCTACTGGAAGGATTGAGAGATCTGAAGCTGGCAACTGAATTTTGCTCAGAAGCATCTCTGGATGTTACCAGAATGGTGGCGAAAAGCATGGGCCTCTCTATAGCAGCAAGAAGAGCCTTATGGCTACACTCTTGGGGGGCAGACTACGCTTCAAAAGCATCCCTGTGCGCACTTCCCTTTCAAGGTGATCTCCTGTTTGGAAAGGTGTTGGATGAAGCAATACATAAGGCTGTGGATGGGAAGAAAGCGTTCCTTCCTCAAGTCAGAAAATACGGCTCTACAACATGGAAAGATAGGCGATATAAAGACCGGGCCTTTCGAGAAAGTAGAGCATATAAACCGGGGAAAGAATATTCCAGACCAAACTGGAGAAACACCCAGCAAAAATCTTCCAGAGGAAGGGGAGCTAGACAAGGTAAAAATTTCTGAACGTGTGCCGGCCAAGACAGGAATTACAGGGGGAAGACTACATCTTTTCTATCCTGTCTGGGTCAGAAGTGTGACAGACGCCTGGGTCCTTTCAATTTTGGAAGAAGGATACAGGTTAGAATTCGAGACCATGCCAACAAAAAATGTGTTTACCCAGTCTCGGGTAGCAAAAGGAGAAAAGAAGAAAGCCATGAAAGATTGCATCTCAAAACTCCTGAAAGACCAAGTAATAGAATGCGTTCCAAAAAGAGAAAAGAAGTTGGGCCACTATTCTACTGTTTTTCTAGCCCCAAAACCTCAAAAGAAGTGGAGGCTTATCCTGGACTTGAAGAAGTTGAATTTAAAACTAAAAAGGAAATCATTCAAGATGGAATCTATTTCAACGATTATTCCAAACATCAGTGCGGGGGATTGGATGACGTCAATCGATCTAAAAGATGCGTACCACCAGATCCCAATCAACATGGGGCACCGGAAGTTCCTCAGGTTTTGTGTTTTTGGAAATCACTACCAGTTCCGGGGACTCCCATTCGGATTAAGCCTGGCTCCGAGAACATTCTCAAAGGTGCTTATCGCATTAGTCGCAGTAATCAGAAAGCAAGGGATAGAGATATACCATTACTTGGACGATTTTCTGATTATAGGACCATCCAGCCATACGGTAGCACTCCACACCAAGTGGGTCGTGAATATACTCATGAAACATGGGTGGAAACTAAACATGGAGAAGAGTATGATGGTTCCCTCTCAGAAGATTGTATTCCTGGGGGCTACCATAGATACAGTAATCGGGCAAGTAAATCTATCAGTGGAAAGAATGGAGAGGATTCGGACAAGGATAAGGAATCTTCGCTACAAGAGATGCATTACGGCACGGGAATTTATGAGCCTTATAGGTTCCCTTACGTCAACTATAGGCCTAGTGAAATGGGCACAGTGGAAGATGCGCCCAATCCAGATGCAGTTTCTGCAAGACGCAAGAGGAAAACTGGGATCGAAATATTCCTATTTCTCGAAGAACAATAGACGACCTGACGTGGTGGGAGAATACCAAAAACCTTTCCGTGGGATTTCCCCTGGAGGATCCAACTTGGATCACGGTAACGACAGACGCCAGTATAAGTGGTTGGGGTGCACACTTAGAAAGGGATTGGATTCAAGGATCCTGGACTCAGAGAGAGAGCAAGCTGCACTCAAACCTAAGGGAACTGAGAGCAATATTATATGCCCTGCGAGGGTTTCAACACGCAATATCGAATTCTTGGGTGAGGGTCCAGACGGACAACAGAGCAGTGGCCTCTTATGTAAACAGACAAGGCGGTACCAAAAGCAAGGCTCTGTTACGAGAAATATCTCCATTGATGGAATTTGCTCAAGACAAACTGCAGGGCCTGAAAGCAGTATATCTACCTGGGAAAGAAAATGTTCTGGAAGACTATTTGAGCAGAACAAAAATTATGTCGGGAGAATGGCAATTAAACCCAGAGGTTTTTCAACAGATAGCATCAAGGTGGGGCACACCCCAGGTCGATTTGATGGCTTCGTTTCGGAATTCTCACTCCCGAAGTTTTTTTCTCTGAAGGCAGAATATCAGTCAGCAGGACAAGATGCCTTTTCCCATCATTGGGACTTCGATCTGGGGTATGCATTCCCTCCCCTGCCTATGATTCACAGGTTGTTGAGGAAGATTCGGAAGGAAAAGAAGACAGTGATTGCTATACTTCCGAGATGGCCGAGAAGACCATGGTTTTCCCTCCTGAACAAGATGTGCGTGGGTCCTCCATGGCCTCTTCCTCTGAGAATGGACCTGTTGATACAAGGTCCAGCGGTGCATCCCAATCCGAACCAATGGAACTTGGCGGCCTGGCTCTTGAGAAGCAGAGACTTTTAGAACAAGGAGTACCAGAGCCGGTGGTGAATACTTTGCTGAAATCCAGGAAAAGTTCCACATCTGCATGCTACCACAGGATATGGGATGTGTTTCGTGTATGGGTGAATAATAAGTCCAAGAATTTCCTACAGCCTTCGAATTTAGATGTTCTGGAGTTCCTAAACGAAGGTCTAGAAAAGGGCTTAAGCGTAAGCACTCTGAAGGTGCAGTCATCAGCTCTATCAGCCCTGTGTAACACCTCAAGGGCATTAGACCCCATCATTGCAAGGTTCTTTAAGGCAGCTATACGCATAAGACCTCCTTCTAGAAACTACGCTCCTCCTTGGGATCTTCCTTTGGTACTGGATGTGTTGTCAGAAAACCCCTTTGCTCCGTTGGATGAGTTGGGTATTATTAATCTGACGTACAAGACTTTGTTCTTGGTGGCAATCACGACAGCAAAAAGAATGTCGGAGATTCAAGCCTTCTCCAGTGACCCTGAACACGTTCAGGTCTTTCATGATAGAATTATCCTAAGACCTAGAATGGAATTCCTACCAAAGGTGGTTTCTAATTTTCATTTGGCTCAACAAGTGGTTCTACCTTCCTTTTACCAGTACCCCTCTTCTGCGGAAGAAGTTAAGCTCCATCAGTTGGATGTGAGGGAGTGTGTCATGAAATATATTGAGGTCTCAAACAAGTTTAGAAAGTCGGAGCAATTGTTTATTATCCCGTCAGGATACAGACAAGGAGAGGCGGCATCTACGGCTACTTTGAGGCGTTGGGTTTCTCATACCATCAATATGGCGTATAAACTAAAGAAAATATCTCCTCCGGAAAAGATAAAGACGCACTCTACGAGGGCTCTGGCCACCACCTGGGCTAATTGGGCAGAGGTTCCTTCCGATGACATATGCAGGGCAGCCACCTGGTCGTCTCCTATAGCCTTCATCAAACATTACAAATTGGATGTGGTCTCTTCTTCATCATCCTTCGGTAGAGGGGTTTTGTCCTCAGTAAATCTCTCGTGAATAAATTCTCCTTTGCAGCATGATATTGGAGTCTCGTTTTTATTCACCCTCCCTTGATTGCAGAGCTTGGGTATTACCCATTAGTGATGCTGCCATGAATGGCCAGGAATATAGAAAATTTTCTCCATACTTACCGTAATTTTCTTTTCCTGGCTATAATTCATGGCAGCATCAGCAACCCTCCCAATAATTTTTTTTTTAAAGCTTTATACTAGACTGTGGGTTGGAAGGAGGAGGGACCTTTTATACCTATAGTCTGGTTGATTAATTGATTAATTGTTTCCTGTCCTGTTCCTGTTAGGGGCGGAGCTAACCCATTAGTGATGCTGCCATGAATTATAGCCAGGAAAAGAAAATTACGGTAAGTATGGAGAATTTTTTTTATAATTTGAATCCAGAGTGGAGGCAGGTCCTGCATTACCAAAATATTACCCATATTTGTATAATTTTCCTACATGTTGAACAATGTATTAGAACATTCAAGGTTTTTTTTTTCAAATTCATTTTTTTTCAAATTAAAACTAAAGAGCTGTCATGGACCTGACGTGTTAATGGTATTTCTAAATATTTAGCCGGGCATATCTCAAATGCTGTATTTTGACACTATTTATATTAATGCACACAGAGATAGTTTTGATGCTTGCATCAATAATTTACCCACAAGTCAGTTATCGCTAAAATAAGTCACTGTCATTAGTGATTACTGACTGTTTCCCCGATACATTCTTTAACATTTAATGACTGGTAATTAACAGCTGCCAAAAGTTTTAACATCTCCCATAGAGTGCTTCGTAGCACCTGGTTTCTATACTAAATAGAAAGCAGGTGCTTCTTACCACCAATAAAAATTACCACCTGTCACTAGCTGTTTAAAAATTATTATTTGCCTCATCTAGGTGTAAGGAGAAAAAGACAAGTTAATTACTGCAAACTCTCTGTAAATCTTAAATTTAAACACATTCAGTTATTCTATATTTAATTATATTCAAGCACCTAAACCTATCTATCAGAATGGTGAGTAGTTTTCAATCAATACATGTGAAATATGGCAATTCAGATGTATGAAAATATGAAAAGGGCCACTTACTTAGATGATCACATAAGTAATTTGCAAGCACTCCGTGAACCTTTATAGTGTGCTGTCTTAATGATATGCCAAATAATTGTAAAATTTATATATATATATATATATATATATATATATATATATATATATATACCGTATATATATATAATTTGCTAAATGGTAAATTCTTAGTGGGGGTCGGTATCTGTGGAATTGGACGTAAGTGGCCTGTAGGCACTAAACGGATACTATAGGCACCCAGACCACTTCAGCTCATTGAAGTGGTCAGAGTACAGTGCCTATGTCAGTTTAACCCTGCAATGGTAATAATTGTTTTTTTGAGAAACTGCAATCATTACTTTGCAGGATTAACTCCACCTCATGTTGCTGTGTACCAGAGATCCACTAGAGGCACTTCTGGATTGTTAGGCAACTTTTGGTTGAATAACAGATGCTGGACATTCTAACACTCTGCATGAGGGCATCCAGCATTAGCTAAAACCCCAAAGGAAAACATTGATACATTGATTTACAATCACTAATTCCAAGAAGCTTGTATAAGCCTATGGGGTTGTCCTAATATACTTGCTGAGCTCGCCGTATATTGACATTAGGAAGAGCAAAGGTGTAGCCTGACCAAGCAACGAGGGACATCAGTGTTGGAATCAGGTTAGTGACAGAAGGGATTTTAACCCCTGCAGTGCTGTGGGGAGGGGTAAAAGGTAAAAGGGGATGAGCGAGGGTGGCACTATAGACTAGGAATACATTATTGTATTTCTAGCATATAGTTTCCCTTTAAGCTCAGTTGTTCACCATGGAAAAAACTGTGATCATCAGAAGCACACATCTAACAGCTGTTGGTATTTGCAATGTGAATTGTTCCCTAAACTGTGAATTGTTAAGAATCGACAGGGGAATTGTAAACTTTAAGCCAAAAAAAAGATTGAAGAATACCTGAATTGAAGATTATTTTTTTAGTTATACAGGCACAACATTTTTTTTTTTTTTTTAAATGTAAAGTTTTTATTGTTTTCTTTTTTATATAACGGTGTTACATACATGAGTATAAATATCGGAAGCATAAGTATAGGTACAGATACATCCAATAATGTTAGACAAAACAATGAAGTATGTTCAAAAATAGGTTACCATACATAGAAGTATTCTTAACATGTTACAATGCGAAAACATGTAGAGTGCACTAGAAGTTCTTAACAATGGAGCTATACACAGATTCAAGAACTGATACTAAAACAAAAATTACAGCTTTGGAAAACAGTGCGTGAAATGTAAAGAGTCGATAATCTAAAATTTGAAGATTAACAACTTTTAGTTACCTCAATATATTGTAAAGATAAGTTCAGGTTTCGGTTTGAAAGTGGGTCTGTAAGGCGATCTTTTGCCTTGGTAGAAGGGTATAGTATAGGGGTGTAGTATAAGTCTCAAGTTGTTGTCTTGTCGATTTCGTCTACCTGTGTGGAATTTGTTCTATAGTCTGATCACGTTATTAATGATATCTGATCATGTTTATTTAAAGAGTAAGACTTAAAAAGAGGAGCCAGTTTGTTATATGGAACCACTTCTTGGAAATTGGATGTTTTTGTATGTGTTTGGGTTGAGGGCAGTTGTATCTGTGGTGAGTTTCGAATTGTTCGAATTGAGTTGTACATGCAAGTGGTTATCTATGAGTTATAGTGCTTGGTTTATGTTGATAAACTCTGCCCAAGGTTTCCAAATCTTGGTGAATTTAGTCATATTACCGTGTCTGGCGTGTGTCAATTCTTTCATCAGTTTCATACTCTCTACTCTCTGAATCCATTCCCTCACGGAGGGAGCTTTTGGTAGCTTCCAGTGTGTGGGAATCAACTGAGAGGCGGTCATAGCTAGGTGGTTGAATAGGTCTTTCTCGTGTTTTTGCAAACCTGGTGGTGGTAAAAGAAAAATGTAGTTATTAGGAGCTAGTGGAAATTTGGCTTGTAGAATGTTTTTTACGATTTTGTGGATCCTGTTCCAAAATGTGGCAATCAAAGGGCATTGCCACCAGATGTGGGCGTGGTGTGCCGATCCCTGCTCCAGCAGAGGTCTGATGTTGCGCTGTGAATTTTGTGAATTTTAGTCGGTGTGTAATGCCAGCGACATATCCTTTTAAAGTTACTTTCTTGTACTGCGAGGGAAGTGGAGGATTTTTGGGCGGTCAAGAGGATTGTTTGCCATTGATGGGGGGTGAAAGCTAATTGTAATTCAGTTGTCCATTTAGAGGTGTAGTTTGGGAGTTCTGTGTCACGTATCTCCCTTATCAGTGAGTACATGGTTGATAGAATCTTTTTTGAGATCGAATGCGTAGAGCATAAGAGTTCGAATTTTGTTAGTTGTCTATCTGCTTTAAGTAGGAGTTGTTGAGATGTGACAAAATGTGACAATTGGAGATACTTAAATAATTGATTCCCTGTTGTGTGACTCGTGAGCTGGTCAAGATTTTTTATTTCCCTGCTTGAATCACATCTTTTAATTGTAGTGAGGAGCCATTGTGGTAATGTGCAAATACATTACCCAAGGAGCCTCTTTGGAGGAGAGGATTGTGTGCAATCGGGTATAATGGGGAAGGGGAAGGAGCAATGTCAGTCGTATTATGTAATTTGTGCCAAATTTTTAACGTCGGTGAAATCGTGGGATGAGTGCTATGAATTCTCACTTGTGGCAGTGGTGGGTGCGTTTGTAGCCAGAGGCTAAATTTTCAATTACCGCCCATTGATGGTTTGGGACGTCCCTTGTCCATTCATAAATTCTGTGTAAATGAGTTGCTTTATGATACAAATCTATGTCAGGCAGGTTCATTCCCCCTTTTTCTATACTTTTGATTAGAGTCACTCGTGCCAGGCGGGGTGGGTTGTTGACCCAGATGTATTTTGTGAATAAGGACCTGATTGTGTTAAAAAATGTATTTGGCAATGAAACCGGGAGTGTCTGTAGGGGGTAAAGCAGCCGGGGGAGAAGGTTAAAGGGAAACTCCAGTGCCAGGAAAACGATCCATTTTCCTGGCACTGGAGGGTCCCTCTCCCTCCCACCCCCCAATCCCCAGTTGCTGAAGGGGTGAAAACCCCTTCAGTGACTTACCAGAGGCAGCGACATGTCCCACGTCGCTGCTTCCTCCTCCCCCGCCGCTCCTCCTTTTGCTTACGTCGGCCGGTGGGCAAGACTGATCTCGCCCACCGGCCGAGGAGACCTAATGCGCATGCGCGGCAATGCCGCGCATGCGCATTAGCGCACCCCACAGGAAAGCATTGAAAATGAATTTCAATGCTTCCCTATGGGGAATAGAGCGACGCTGGAGGTCCTCACACAGCGAGGTCCTCACTGTGCTATAGAGCAGGAAGTTCCCTCTAGTGGCTGTCTAATAGACAGCCACTAGGGGAGGACTTAACCCTGCAAGGTAATTATTGCAGTTTTAAAAAAAAAACTGCAATAATTACACTTGCAGGGTTAAGGGTAGTGGGAGTTGGCACCCAGACCACTCCAATGAGCAGAAGTGGTCTGGGTGACTGGAGTGTCCCTTTAATTTTGATTATGTTGATTATAGCCACCCAAATTGTGGTTTGTGCCATTTTTGTAAATTATTGGTGATGGAGGAAATTAATGGGGGGAAGTTAAGTTGGTAGATAGAGTTTAAGTCATTTGGGATATGAACCCCTAAGTATTTAATAGAAGTGGGTGCCCAAGTAAAGCTAAATTTGTCTTGTATTAACTTGCTTAAGGTATTAGTTGAGTAGATGGGGAGTAGTTCACATTTAGCAAGATTAGCTTGGAAGTTGGAGACCTTGCTATATGTCTCCATTTCAGAGATAATGGCAGCCAGTGTTGAGGCAGGGTTAGATATGGTAAATAGAAGGTGATCTGCGTATGCAGTAATTTTATATTCATGTTGGTTAATTTGAAACCCTTGAATATTTTCATTGTCCCTGATCCCCTGGAGGAAGGGTTCTAAAACTAGGATGAATAGGATCGGAGAGAGAGGACAACCCTGTCTCGTGCCATTAGTTATTGTCACCGGGGTTGATAGTTGGCCATTGATTCGAAGCCGAGCTGTCGGGAGAGAGTATATGGCGCTCAGCCAATCCCGCTAACGCTGGCCGAATCCGAGCTGTTGTATTGTGTGTGTCAGCAGAGCCCAACTGACCCTATCGAATGCCTTTTCGGCATCTATGGCCAGGAGGGCACTGTGGGTTTTATGGTTCTGTGAATTCTGTGAATTTTTGTAGTATTGTTTTTTGCCTCTCTATTAGGGACAAAGCCTGCCTGGTCTTGATGGATAAGGCCCTGCAGAAGTGGCTTGAGTCTATTGGCCATAATTTTCATAAGGATTTTTAAGTCCATATTTATAAGTGATATTGGTCTATAGCTACCACATAGTGTGGGGTCTTTGCCAGGTTTGGGAATCAGCATTATGGTGGCTTCCAGTGTTGATTTTGGGATGCTGGAAGAGAGTTTAGATGTGTTAAAGGCATTCGCAAAGTGTTGGGCTAATGTTTGGGACATAACCTTTACAGTTTGTATGAATTCATCTATCGTGATGGGTTCGTCTAGAAAGGATGTGTCAATGGGTGGGAGAGTATGTTTGATCCTAGGATTTAGAAATCTGATAATGTCATCCGTGTTTGGTTGTGAATCACTCAAGTTATACAGGTGTGTGTAAAATTCATGGAATGCTTTAATGATGTCTGGCATGTGGCATGTAAGCGTGCCCTTTTTTGATTTGATTTCTGAGATAAAGCAAGATTGTCTTTCTTTTTGTAGGGATTGTGCTAACAATTTTCCAGCTTTGCCTCCCTGGGTATAATATAAGTTCTTAGTGAGGGATAATTTGCGTTTGGCATGTAGGGAAAGTAAAGTCGTTAATTCAGTTCTTTTGGCTAAAATTTGTTTATATGCCCTGATGATCATCTTCAAGATCTTTTATATCTTTCGTGAGTTGAGAGATCTTTTGTTCTCTCTTACGTTTTAGGGAAGCTGCTATACGAATAAGTTCTCCCCTAAGGAATGCTTTATGTGCTTCCCAGGTCATGATTGGTGTGGTGTCCGAGCGTGTGTTGTCTATGAAGTAATAAGTGGCTATTTCCCGGATTTGTGCAACCGTGTCAGGGTTATTTAAAATTAAATCATTGAGTTTCCATTGTGTTGCCGGGCTAGGGAGATTCGGGATAGACCATGTCAGTATTAATGGGGCGTGATCAGACCAGGTAATTGGTCCATATAGAGCGGATTTTATCAGATATAGAAATCTGTGCTGGAGGAATATGGAGTCTATTCTGGAATAAGTCCCTGTAGGAGGAGAGTAAAACGAATAGTCCTTCTTTGTGGGGTGCATGGTTCTCCAGGTGTCATACAATTGGGCGTCATATAATGCATTTTTCATTTGTGAACATGTTTGTGTCAGGTAATTTTGAGTAGGAGCAGTAGTATCTAGAGAGCCATCTATAGCAAAATGTAAATCCCCCCCAAATATCAAAATACCTTTCTGGAAGATAGAGAGTTTGCGCATAATTCTTTTTAGGGTCTGTGGTTGTTTCTTATTCGGTAAGTAAATATTAGCTAACGTAACTTGTATGTTGTAGAAAGTACCCTTTACAAATATAAACCTACCCGTGTCGTCTACTAGTTGGTCTTAAAATGTGAATGGTAAATGTCGTCCAAAGAGTATGGCTACTCCTCTGGCTTTTGCGTCTGAGAAATGACTTTAGGGTAGTCTCTGTTTTTAAATGTTGGTGCTACGTTTTTTCGGAAGTGTGTTTCTTGAGTAAATACTATCTGAGCCCCATGCCTGTGAAAGTCAGTGAGGGCCATTGATCTTTTTTCAGGAGTGTTAAGACCTCTTGCATTTTGTGTGAGTATCGGGATGGTCATCATGGTGTGCCTTGATGATGCGTGTATTTTAGTAATGGGTGTCTGGCCTACAGATATGTCTGAGGTAGTGTCCACCCAGTGTGTGAGAACTTGAGAAAAGTATTGAAAGCGGTTATTTAACAGAATTAGTTTCGGGTAAAAGCACTTCAGGTTATAGTACTGTAATTTCTATCCGGATGCAAGACCTGTATGCAGCTATACGTAAACCAAAAATAATTGTAAAATGTAGCAAAAATAAAAGTAATCAGGCTGTTAAATGTAACGTGAATTACACCTTCCTTGGAAGTTATAGCACTCCGTTAGGGGGGTGGTATGTCGATTCCGTTAAGATGATGAGCAATAAAGGAAAGTGAAAAATTGATTGTAACCTTAACTCTATTGATTTGTTTGTAGCTTTAAGAACGTATCTGGATGTGTTAAATGGGAGAGGTGGAAGGGAGGGGAAAGAGAGGGAAAGAGCGGGAGGGGGGAGGAGGTGGAAAGAGGGTGGAGTGGAGAAGAGTAAAGGGTGAGTGAGGGGTAGAGAGGGGTAGTATTTAAGCAGGGCGAGAAAGGGTGTGATTGCCTATCAGGGAATTAAGGTTGGTCTCAACACAGGAGAACAAACCTTCTGTAATTAGGGGTTGTGGACCACGGGTGTAAGCCTGGGACCCGGGACTTATAAATCCTCCCTGTGGTATTTAGTATTGGAGATATATGGTCATATCTTTTGATTTGGGCTTGCTTTGAGCAGACATGGTAGAAGAAGAAATGCAAAGTTAATGTGTTCCGTCTAATCGGGGTGTAACTAGTGGTAGACTTATCGTGAACTTAATTATTATTATTATTTTTTTTATATATATATCTTTAAGTGTACAATAAGATAATATGTAGGAGAAAAGTGTAAAGTCAACTTATAATTGTCTGAGAGCGCGGTAGGGCTTAAGTATTAAAAAGGATCATTGCCGCTTCAGGGATCTGGGGGTCTACTTTGTAATCAATTACTACTCAGGATCTACAATCCCATAAGATGGTAATAGTATGAGTATTAAAGAGTGAGCAATAAGGTCAAGGTTAGCCTCGTACAACTAGAAGGAATACAATAGGGTATAATAATGACAAGCAAAATATCGCAACACAGACATTAAAGTTACTATGTGTATACGACCTGATTCCAACATCATGCAGGCCCTGAGCGTGACGGCTCGATACAGGTCCAAGCAAGGTGAGATCAGGTGGTTATCCAAGCAAATCAATGTATGGAGAGCTGTGATAAGACTAGGTCAGACAATAGTGCTGAAGTTGTACAAGTCCAAGAAACTTAGCATTATCAGGATTGTTCAAGGCCTTCATTGAAGATCACTTGTGGGAGAGTCTCCAGGTTTGTGATAATTTTGTCGTAGAATCACCGTTCTTATAGGAGATGTTTCCGGCCTCCTTTACATATCGCTTGATTGTAGATCTCGGCAGCTTGAAAAAATCATAGGTAGGTATGGTCTAGTTCGATGTGGAAGCTATTCGTCGGGTAAGGTGGTAAGGGGGGCCCGTCTGCCTATTGTGCGGGGAGACAAGCCTTTGATCATTTCTGCGTTTTTAGCCGGCGTGTTCCACTTTTGACGTTGGGAGGATTGAGGGTTGTCTTGATTAAGGGAAGGAGATTCCCAGTTGATTACAGGAGTGTCTGGTAGGTTCAGTGCTCTAGTGAACGGGAGGACATCTAGAGGCGTAGTAATGGAGAATGTTACACCTTTGTTCATCATGATCAAAGCAAAGGGGAAGCCCCATCTGTATTTGATATTCCTCAGTCTGAGATGTTCAGTGATGGGTCTGAGGGCTCTCCTTGCTTGTAACGTGTACCAGGATAAATCCGGGAATATTTGTATTTGGTTGCCCCGGTATAGTAAAGGTTGCGTGGTGTCTCTCAAGGTTTTTAAAATGTTGTCCTTCACTGTAAAATAATGTAGTCGACAGATGATATCTCTGGGGGAATCCTGTGCTAGTCATCTAGGTCTAAGGGAGCGGTGGGCTCTGTCAAAGAGAATTTGGTGGTCCCCCGACTCGCCCAGAACCAGATTGAGTAATTCAGTGAGCATAAGTGGTAAATCCTCGTTCTGAGACTCAGGTACTCCCCTTATTCGCAGATTATTCCTCCGTCCACGGTTATCCAAATCGTCAATATGCCTTTGTGTTGCTGACATTATTTGAATGTGGGAATCAAGTGTGGATGTTATATTCGAAATTTGAGTTTGAAGTTGACCTTCTTCTAGGTCATCCACCCAAAGATTCAATTGCTGGACATCAGCCCCTACTGCCTCTATTTTGGAGTTGAATGTAGTTTCCAGTTTGTTTATCATGTGCTGCAGATCGGCCTTAGAGGGTAAGCTTTTTAGAAGCTCCTTTATGTCTGGATCGTTACAATGGTCGATCGGGATTGAGGAGCACTCAGACAAATGAGGGCTTAAGGGTTGGATGTCCCCCTGTGCATCACTCTCAGTTCTGGTGGGAGATGTGGCTGCGACCTCTGCCATGCGGTCAGCGTTATCTTTGAAATAACGGGTAAGGGAGCCCGATTTCGGGTTGGGGTTTTTCCCTGTTTGCCCCTGTACCTGCTGAGTCTTTTTAGGGTTGCCCATTTCGTTGTGAAGTCTCCGATTGCTTAGGATTGTGCCCGGGTCTGAGGGAGCTCAGTTAGAATGCGGCCATTCAGCTCCGCAGGTAGCCAAGCCCCCCCAACATTTTCTATTCCCTAGTTGTTTCTCAATAATTCTCAGTTGATGGCTTTTGTTTTGGAGAGAACATTTGTACTGTATTATCTGTCCCATTCTTTGTTGGAATTATTTAACACTGCACATCCTGGTCAAATATGAGATATGGCAACAAGCTATACTATTATTATTATTATTAGTATCATCAGTTATATAGCACAAACTTATTCCACAGCACTTTACAATTATAGAAAGCTGGAATTTAGAGTTAAAGACGCCCTGCTAAAAAAAAAATATATATATATATACAATCTGGCTATTCAGAGACTGAACATAGAACTTGGGTCTGTCTATATCAGATGTCTTATCTTTAGTGAATCATATGAATATATCCTTAGGATATATACAATTTCGGGTACCATATATAGAACATGCAAGGGGAAAATAAGTTTTAAATATTTAAAACTCTCACAAGTGCAGAGTGCATATATTTAAGACTATCACCATTTGCATAAGAATGTATCAATTAGCATTATTGTCTATTAGATTGTCACTATAAGCCTAGAGGGCATTTTAGTTTAAGAACTTAGAAGCACTCTGACACTACCCACCTTTTTCAACCATTAACCATATAAGCATTATTTCTGAACTTACAGAAAGCCATTTGTAAAATGTTCATATCAAGGTAGAGCTGTTCCAACCATATAATATTAGTATTTTGTTATTATAATTAATATAAATGCTTTTTATATTACTTCTTGAATATAATGACACTTTTGTATTCCTATCAAATCTTATTTTATTTTGGGAAAATTCTCAAATTAGCTGTTATTGTCTAAATGTTGCAGTTTGGTTTTCAGTTTACTGGAATCTGGAATTTAATGAATAAATCTTACTTTCTATATATTGGTGCATGACGTATGTGGAAAATGTATTTTAGGTTTTCTTCTTGCTTATGTTAAGTGAATACACCATTGAAAACAATATGTCTAAAATTAGTTTTGGCATTTCAAGTATACAGTTTAGTTAGAATCTAGTTTGTATCTGTTTAGTCACACCCCTGTCCTATTTTTATGACAGCCGCGTTTTATTATTACTATTACTATAAGTAATAATGACATTTAGATTTGACATTACAGGCCATTACTTCTTATATGAAATGTGACCCCAATGGAACGCTGAGCGTCTGATTATCACAAAAGGACACAAATCATTTGGGAAACTCAAGAATTCTAAAAAGGTTTTATTAAAGGGCATTAGATAAATTAAATGAAAATGACAATATGTCAAGAGAAGCCTTCTTCAAGATGGCCATAATCAAACATGGAAATGCTAAATATTAAAGTGATGGTGGAAACAACCTACATTAAGAGTATAGAATAATAAAAGGTTGGGATACAAAAGACTGATGGTCAGAAAGGAAATTAAGAGCACATACATCATCCTCTCTTAACGGGATAAATGATTTGAGGGTACTATTTGGAGTTTAAATGGCTGAAATGTGCATAAGTTCAAAATTGTGTCCTTGGAAAGAGAGATATTTTATATGATGAAAGTCAATGAAAGTCATCCACTTTCTTGAGTAGACATAATGCACCGAGATTTCCAATCACAGCTGCAATTTCCTGTATGTTTTTTGTAACATACAATATCATATTGACATTTTAACCGACTATAATATACTGCTAATAATCATTTACAATCACTAATTCCAAGAAGCTTGTATAAGCCAGGATGTTATGCCACTGTGTTAAGACAAGCTAACACTTTTTTCAGGGAATTAACTTAGTATTCTTGGTATGCTTGGAAGGTTTGCACCACTGTTACTTCTGATGGCTACCATTACCACATTATGAATTTGCAGTAAGTGTTAATGATATCATTCTAGCCACATAACTGAAGTACAGGTCAGCATTGTTGGGTGAGTCCAATATTTCAGCAAAACTAACAAAAATAGGAGAATTGCATAATCCTGACACCAGATCAGACTTCTGAAACACAAGGTTTCAATGAACATGTAATGTTTATACTGTATATTTAACTATTCTTACATAGTTAGTTAATTACAAAAGAATAAGTGATTTTTCCCCCCTCCCAAACATGTTCATACATGGGCTAGATTTCCTATTGTATAGTAAAGTTAGTAATGCAAAGATAAATCTAGATGACAAAGTCTTCATTTGATTTCCTTTGAATTTTATTTTTTTCTCAGTCTGGTTTCTGTCCAGTTCCTCTGCGTTAAGCAGAAAGATTGTAAATGTGTAGTCTAGTAATTTGTTGATTAGAACAAATACATCTTTGGTTTCTTTTAACAAACCGTAATCCATAGAGAAAGAGTTAAGTGTTCTGTGACACGGATATATAGCTCATTTCCCATTTGACAGCAGACGTTTATAAATAGTTTGATATAGATTCTTTTTTGGTATGAGTCAGCTATCTAGTTATAAAAAGACAATGAAAAACCTCATTATACGAGAAAGGGTTCATTTTAGAACAGTTACTAAAGGCTGTTTCCACACACCTCTTTTATAAAAAAAAAAAAAAAAAAAAAAAAAGATAGAACTATAAAGGAAACTATAACCTATCCATCATCTTTCTTTTTTTTCCCCTTTATTTTCTTTTCTTTCTTCCAGAAATGACCACATAAACCATTTTATTAGGGAATGCTAAGGATTGTTGAACATGGAAGGCCAGCGTATATTGCTTTATACAAAGTACTATATTTTAGGCCTTTTTGTTGTGCTTGCCCCAATACTCAGTGTATTGTCTGCCTGTGTAATTAAAGAAAACATATTTTCTATGTATTTTGTCTATATATCATGTAATATGTGTATTACACATCCTGCTTATTATTTTAACGGGTAGCTCAATTTGTAGAATCCTGTACTATACAGTTATCAAGAGAGATCAGCACTTTCATAAGTGTCCTAGGGTGCACTCTCCCAGCTTTCAGTGAAATAGCTTGGAGAGTGCTTGGAGAGAAGTATTTTATTGCAATAATTGCTACACACACGTGCCTTCGATCTCAATGGTTCTTCATTAGAATTAGCTTGGGAAATCCTCACAAGTGAATGTCTCTAGGGGACATAACAGAGCTGCCTTGCGAAAACCCTGTTTCCACTGGCTTTCTTCTTTTAGTAATGGGATGAAGTCTAAATAAAACTAAACAGTAGAACACTCCAGATACAAATATATTTAATTTGGAGTGCTCGCTTTTGTAACTTTGAATGTGGCATGAGTGAAGATTGTCAGACGTGGTGGTTGAAGCATCTTAGAAACTATTGAACTTCTGAGATTTTCCCAGCAGCATTTAGAGAATAGTAAAACCTCCTCACACACAAAACTTACAGCAAATGTCATTGGCCAAAAAGGACTTATAAATAAGGTCAGAAGATGATGGCCAGACTAGTTAAAGCGGATAGGAATGTAAAGGTAAAGATGTCGTTGCTTGATTTGTGCTGTGACATACAGAAGGTATGAATTTAGAATAAACAACATAAATCCATGTATTCATACCTCCTTAACCCTTTCAGGATGGAGGCAATTGTTTAAATTCTGAACAAAAACAAAACCAAAAAGTGTAAGGGTTTCTCTTAATGTTTTTGACAATTAGGATGAGATCAAACTTATTATAATAGTCCGGTTCCATTGGTCACTTTAAAAAGTTGGGCGTGAAAAGGACAGATAAGAAATCACTTAAAATTGGCTACACAAGGACTTAGGAAATGTTAACTCTTGGAAACAACTACTTATGACACTTTCTCCAAGAGATTATCTCTTGGGACACATTCTCAAACACCTTTTCCCCTCTGGGATCCTTGACACACTCTGTAAACTTTCCAGAATTTTACGTACTTAGCTGTTCCATCTCCTCACAATTTACTTACTCTTTAACCCCTTAAAGGGACACTCCAGGCACCCAGACCACTTCTGTCCATTGGTGTGGTCTGGGTGCCAACTCCCACTACTCTTAACCCTGCAAGTGTAATTATTTTTTTTATAAACTGCAATAATTACCTTTCAGGGTTAACTACACCTCTAGTGGCTGTCTGCTAGACAGCCACTAGAGGGCACTTCCTGGTTTCTAGCACAGGAAACCTGTGCTAGAGTGTCGCTGGACGTCCTCACGCTGTGTGAGGACCTACAGTGTCGCTCATTCCCCATAGGAAAGCATTTTTAATGCTTTCCTATGGGAAGCGCTAATGCGCATGCGCGGCATTGCCGCGCATGTGCATTAGGTCTCCCCGTCCGGTGGGCGGGATCAGTCTCGCCCACAGGCCGACGCAATCAGAGGGAGGAGTGGAGTGGAGGAAGAAGCAGCGACGTGGGACATCATCGCTGCCTCAGGTAAGTTACTGAAGTGGTTTTCACCCCTTCAGCAACCAGGATTGTTTTCCTGGCACTGGAGTTTCCCTTTAAGGACCAAACTTCTGGAATAAAAGGGAGTCATGACATGTCATGTGTCCTTAAGGGGTTAAACCTCTGTGAACATCTTCACACTGCTCTTACATCCACTCATATCTATTGGATTACCTCTCCAGAACACAAGATAATTTACTACAGAAGGTTTATTTAAATTTTTCGTAAAAACAGACTATACCTGAATAATGTTGCAAATGTTCACGAACGGGCGAACCGGGCGAACCACCATAGACTTCAATAGGCAGGCGAATTTTAAAACCCACAGGGACTCTTTCTGGCCACAATAGTGATGGAAAAATTGTTTCAAGGGGACTAACACCTGGACTGTGGCATGCCGGAGGGGGATCCATGGCAAAACTCCCATGGAAAATTACATAGTTGATGCAGAGTCTGGTTTTAATCCATAAAGGGCATAAATCACCTAACATTCCTAAATTGTTTGGAATAACGTGCTTTAAAACATCAGGTATGATGTTGTATCGATCAGGTAGTGTAAGGGTTACCCCCGCTTCACAGTTACAGACCAAACTCCCCGTTTAACGCACCGCAAACAACCACAAGCAGTCTATTTGTACAACCGCAAACTCCTGATTTGCACAAGGTTGGATACCAAGCTAGCCATGTCCTGTTCCTTGTCCTCACTGATGTCATTGAAGGTCTCTTCCTCCACCCAGCCACGTACAACACCAAGGGTCCCCGAAAGGTGACAACAATCCCCCTGTATTTTCTTTTTAAATGTACAGTACTGTTACACCAGATATGAGTTGCACTGGTGTAACACTGTGCCCTGGCAGGCCCTGAAACGCACACGTGTGAAGGAAACTGACTGCTATTATTTCACAGTCAAATTTCTAGTTTTTATTAAATGTACACTACTGTTACACCAGATATGAGTTGCACTGGTGTGACACTGTGCCCTGGCAGGCCCTGAAACGCACACGTGTGAAGGAAACTGACTGCTATAATATTACAGTCCAAAAAGTTTTTTTTTTTTTAAATGCAAGCTATTGTGACACCAGATATGAGTGCTGGCACTGGGCAAGTGGACACAGTATACGCTGTGAGCCTGACACACACGCTGGCAGGCAGGCAACTGCAATTAAATGACACAGAAAAAAAAAAAAGCAGACTGATGTTCTAGCCCTAAAAAGGGCTTTTTGGGGTGCTGTCCTTACAGTAGAGATCAGATGAGTCGTTCAGGACTGTAGTGGACACTGAATATACTAGCCTAGCTATCGATTTCCCTATTAAATCAGCAGCAGCTACACTGTCCCCCCTCTCATTAAGAATGCAGCTTCCAGGAGGCGGGGCCTAGCTGTCATGGAGGAAAGACGCACTTCGTGTGAGCTCCCTCAATATCTCACTTTAAGCAGCTATCAACAAGCGAATTTCACCCCAGAAGGGGATGACCCAGCAATGTTGCTCCTACCTGACCGACCCAACATGCTTAATAGCGGTCAGCAACTCGACAGAGTCTTACTTACCTCCGCGTGGCAAGTGTGGCCTGGTGCTCACCAGGCGCGGGAGGCAGCCAATCTCCCGATCCTGGGATGCCCAGGAGCGGCTACTTCCCGGCAGGAGCTCCGTTACCCCCCCTCGGACCGGTGGGGGTTATCCCGGTCCACCCCTGAGAGGCTGTCTGGAGCTAATGGACGCACAGAGCACAGCCGCCCAGGCTGACATACTCATCTGCGACTCTCCCAATATGGCGGCAGCCGCGTGTCCTCCTGGTACCAGCAAAGCATGGCAGGATATTGAGTCTTAGCTGGACCGACACTTTAATCAATTTTAGAAGCAAATAACAAGCAGGAAGCCCCAACAAGCTCCACCACAGCCACAACAAGCTCCACCACAGCTAAGCGAAGCAGTCCCCATTAAAATCCACCAACGCAAAAGGCGTCGAAGACGGGACCGGAGGCACAAACACAAATGCAGAGCCTGCCCCACGTCAAGCACTCGCCTCCACCTTAAGCCACCACAATCCCGCACCGGACGTGAAGCACCACTGGGACAGATCCGACCACCCGACAAAACAAGCTTCCACCACCTCAAGCCGCGAACCCGGCACTCAGCCAGAGACTTGCCTTTGTTGTTCCAGGTATCAGGGTCTCCCAGGGTCTGCACCTGGTGCTCAGAAGGGATCGGATGAGCTCAAGCAGTAAACAGCAGCCTGCCCAGCATGTCCCACTATAGCCGATCCTCCACACCATGCCTTTGATCACATGAACTGCTCTCTGCACATTAACTAATCGTAAAGTAGCAAGTGTTTAAACATGTCATTATTTCACCTCCTAAAGAGTTTATTGTCGTAGTTCCTTACATGCCTTTACCTTAACCGTTCATGTATTATGTTATTCACTAGTCTCATCTCATGGGGCGGCTCACACTTGATTTATAACTAGTGGTGGAGCTGCTGATATAAATACACAGTTGATAACGTGCAAGCTACACCCTAAACATGACAGCCATCTTTCACAACAATGTACTGCTATATACTCATACCCTCAGTGCAACTAGCCATGATATACGCACGTTCAGCCTAGCATGCTCAAATATAAAACACTTCTGTCTAAAAAAAAAAATAATAATAATACAATAAAAAAAAGAATGCAGCTTCAGAATCAATCTAAAATGCATTCTGTCCAGGAGCTGGGAGGGTCTAGGAGGGAGGGTCTGCTGCTGATTGGCTGGAATGTGTCTGCTGACTGTGAGGTACAGGGTCAAAGTTTACTCAATGATGACGAATAGGGGTGGACCGAATATCGCATATGTTCGCCATCCGTGGCGAACGCGAACAAGCTATGTTCGCCAGGAACTATTCGCCAGCGAACCGTTCGGGACATCTCTATTCAGGATTTCAGACTGCAGCTGAAAGTAGCAAAATCTATTAATTCACTGGTAAATTGCCAAGTTTAGCATATCAAGTTATTATCCAGAGATATTAGACACTCTTTTCATTTAGTTGTAATATCAGTTATTTAAATTTGGATAACTGTTAAATACTGTAGTAGATCTTAATGTTTAAGGATTTCATGGTCACTGGATTGTAAATAAATTAAGGAACTAAGTGTGTGAAATTGTTCTAAGGTATTGAAACTCTATTTTACCTATGTTTTAAATGGACACTACAGTCACCAAAACAACTACAGCTTATTGTATTTGTTCTGAGCAGTATAATCATTCCCTTCAGGCTTTTTGCAGTGAACACTGTTTTGTCAGAAAAAAACGGCAGTGTTTCCATTACAGTCTAGAGATACCTCCACTGGCCACTCCTCAGATGGCTGGTAGAGGTGCTTCCTGGGCAGTACTGCACAATGTGCAGCACTGCCATTCAGTGTCTTCACCTTCTGCATTCAATGCATTTCTAAAAGGAGATTCTGATTGACCACAGCTGTGTTTGGCTTGTGCTGGCTCTGCCCCTGATCTGCCTCCTTGACAGTCTCGAGTTGACAGTTTCCTATGTGAAAGCATTCTGATTGGCTGTGAGAATCCCTTCTAATTTTGTCAGCCAAGCAGACAAATCAGGGGCAGAGCCAGCAGCAGACTGGAATCAAAGTAATATTTAGCTATATTTAAGTTGGTAAGGGGAGGGGAGGGCCAAGTCGGTTAGATGGTGATTTTAACACCATAGGGTCAGGAATAAATGTTTGTGTTCTTGACCCTTTAGTGTTCCTTTAAGTATTTGCTTTGTGAGAACTACAGGCAGCTGTGAGCTAGTTAAATAGCTGAACTGATCGCTTATCTTATCTAAAATGCCAGCATTGTTTTTTATTGCTATGTGCTGCATATGATTCAATTAGCATTTTGTAATACCTGTACTTTCAAACTTCTGGAAAAATCCTGTTGAGTTCTAGAGGTGATATACAAGTGTTCAATGTGTATATTTTCTTTAAAAATGAACTTAGTGTTGGCTGGATACTGTTATTACTAATAGCAAGCTGATTATTCATGTGTACTAAAATCTGTACTGTTACTTGCTAAGTATACTGGCACCTACTGGTAGATAATTTCTGTAGTTGACAACTAACCCTATCACTCTAAGACACAGTGATTTAGAAGTTATCTTTTTGTGGTTATTGTCATTGTAATATTGCCATATTCTACCATATATAGTTACCAAATTTTTAACTTATTGTCACACACACATTATATATTTATTTCTTTTTTGGTGAATTATTGTGTGAAATATTATTCCTCTAATAAATGTGCTCCAGGGTGTAAAAGAAATAAAAATAGTGAGTTAACTCATAGCTTTAATTAATAAGGGGATACAGTGCTTTAATATCAATGTTTTTGATATTAATAAAAATTACACAATGTTTGATAATTTTTATAAATGTTTAATAGTTTAATTACCCCATAAATAGTCTCCCAAAATTGCTGTTTGGTTGCTGACATTAACCCTATGTCAATCACCCTATTCTATACCAACCATATACCAAGCATAACTCTAACACTACACAAATTCTAACCATATACAGAGGTAATCAAAATTATTCAATCCCCACTGAAAATCATTTTTTTTGTCAAAATGTACATGCTTTCAGCTGTTTGCAATTAACAAATCAAACAAAAGCAATTGCAATAGCTCAACACAATGAATGCTTTAAGTGGTTTCCCCGTATTCAACTGGAAATTCAACTTATAATGACTTCTCCAGTCTCAAAATGATTCAACCCCTTTATGGCAAGCATCTTTAGTACTTAGTAGAGCACAGTTTTGCTTTTATGACCTGTTGCAAACAAGATGCATAGCCAGACACCATCTTCTGGCAACATTTCTGAGGAATATAACCCATTGCTCATTAGCAATGGCCTCTAGTTCAGTAATATTCTTGGGTTTGCATACTGAAACCGCCTTCTTCAAATCCCACCAGATATTGCCTTCGTGGTTCAAGTCACTGTGACTTGTGACAGGTGACAGGTGACTGTGATGGCCCCTGTATAATTTTCCCAGCCTTCTTCTGCAACTAATGTAATGGAATTTGAGGTATGCTTGGGATCATTGTCTTGTTAGAAAGTCCAATGACGGCAAAGCTTTAGCTTCCTCACAGGTGGCATGACATTTTTCCTTGGATTTCCTGATAGTTTAGTTAATCCATCTTGCCTTTCAAACGCTGCAGGTTTCCTGTGCCAAAGGGTGCAAAGCAGTCCCAGAGTATCACCAATCCACCACAATGCTTAACTGACTGTAGGCAGAGTGTTATTTTCAGTGTGTGCTTCATTCTTCTTCTTCTTCCAAACATACCGCTGATTCATTGGGCCAAAAAGTTCCAATTTTATTTCATTGCTTTGGGTCAGTAGTGTTGTAAATCTTGGAGTTCTGGCATTGAAACCTTCTGCGTTTAGCACATGCCTTAATGTGCTTACTGAAACTCAATGCCTGTTGCCACCAAGTCTTGTTGCAGGTCTTTTGCAGTCACTCTAGGGTTTTATACACTCACACACTCACTGACAGACACACACAGGCAGACACTTACTGACATAGTAAAAAGAAACAAAGATATAATTCCTGGTAACCCAGGAAAAATAAATGGGTGGATTGGCGCTATTAGGAAAAGATGCAACTACTCCCAAGTGCTACAGAATCACCAAAAAAGCACAATGAACACACATAGAAAATAGCAAATTGGATTTAGGGAGGTGCAACAGAGAATAAATAATGAACAGATTATACTTATATTTAGTGAATCCTGATTTCGACCTAGAATTCAAGAAAAATGCATAGTATAATACTGTAACACTTAAAAGCAGAGTGAAATCAGAGGTAATGGGTCACTCACGATTTGCAGAGCCTTAGGAAGCAGGCTCTAGCTGTAAAAGCATGTGAATAATGAGCTTACTCAAGCTATCTCCACTGGTTCCTGGTAATAAGGCACTTTTTCTCCCCACAAAGGACCACAGCAGAATAAAATAAAGTAAAAACGTTTTTAACTAGTAAAACTTATTATTCACATGCTTTTACAGCTAGAGCCTGCTTCCTAAGGCTCTGCAAATCGTGAGTGACCCATTACCTCTGATTTCACTCTTCTTTTAAGTGTTACAGTATTATACTATGCATTTTTCTTGAATTCTAGGTCAAAATCAGGATTCACTAAATATAAGTATAATCTGTTCATTATTTATTCTCTGTTGCACCTCCCTAAATCCAATTTGCTACTTACTGACTTACTGACATGTCTGTCACTCACTGACAGACACACACACACAGGCAGACACTCACTGACACACTCACTGACATACATACACTCACTCACTGACAGACACACACACACAGGCAGACACACACACATTGGCAGTCAAACACACAAACACACACACACACAGGCAGACACTCACTGACAGACAGACATACACTCACTCACTGACAGACAGACACACACAGACAGACACTGACAGACAAACAAAGACAGACACTCACTGACATACATACACTCACTCACTGACAGACACACAAACACACACACACAGGCAGACACTCACTGACAGACAGACATACACTCACTCACTGACAGACAGACACACACAGACAGACACTGACAGACACACAAAGACAGACACTCACTGACATACATACACTCACTCACTGACAGACACACACACACAGGTAGACACACACACACTGACAGTCAAACACTCACTCACACACACAGACAGACACTCACTGACATACATACACTCACTCACTGACAGACACACACACACACTGGCAGACACTCAATGACAGACACACACAGACAGGCACTCACTGAAATACATATACTCACTCAATGACACACACACACAGGCAGACACACACACACTCATACACTCACTGACATACATACACTCACTCACTGACAGACAGACACAGGCAGACACACACTGACAGTAAAACACTAACAAACTCACTGACAGACACACACACACAGGCAGACACTCACTGACATACATACACTCACTCACTGACAGACACACACACAAACACACTCACTGAAAGTCAAGCACTCACACACTCTCTGACACAGATTTAGACATTCAGTCTCTTTACCTCTCTGAGGTCCAGTGTGGGGTAGCTCCCCACTCCTCCAGCGCACTGTTTAGTATGCCAGGGCTGGAATTACATCATATTCCGGCTCCTGGCACCACATACGGTGTGCGAGGGAGGACTGGGAAGCAGCAAGAAGCGCCTCCCTCGCCACCCACACTGTCTCCTCCAGCATTTATTGGCAGAGCCGGCACCTGCCATCAGGGTAAACAGGTGCCTGCTGTGCCATACTGAAAAATAGCCACCTCCTGGGCCTCCTGTGACAAGTCTCCTCTGAGCACCCCCATGATCGGCCTGGTGCAGAGGGGGCGGCTCTAGAACAGGGGGAGCCCACCAGGAAATATCCCGGTGGGCTCCCCCAACAGGCCGGCGCCCTAGGCCTAATGGTGGCGCAAGCCCTTTAGCAATATTTCTAACATGACACTCAATAAATCCCTAACCAGTTCAGGTATTTAAAGTGTTCCAGCTCAAGGACACCTTACAACTAATAAAGCCTTGTATTAGTTGGATCTGCTGTGCTTGAGACAACAAATGTTTTGTATATGTGTGCTGTTGTGAGGGATTCTATGCAGGGGTTTGCATAATCATGAGATTGAAGAAGGCATTATAAGTTACATTTTAATTTACTTTGTGGAAACCACTTGAAGCATTAGTTGTGTTAAACTATTTTAATTGATTTTGTTTGGTTTGTTCATTGCAAACAGCTGAAATTATTTCAATAAACCTAATTTTCAATGGGGTTGAATCATTTTGATCACAACTGTACCTACCTTAACCTTACACCTAACCTTAGACCTGCACTATCCTTAACTCTGAAACAGCATTAACCTTTACCTTACTCTATCACTAAACCTACACTAACTCTATCACACTCTATAACCCTAACCATACTCTAACACAACCCCTAATTATAAACCTAGTCCAACAATACCCTCTGCTAATATCAGCAGAGAGATATAACATCTAAAAAGGAGGTCTGTAACTGCCATCTAGTGACCATTTGTAGATCACAAACGGTGCAAGAGAGAATGGACAACAACTATGCATCCACAATACACACTGCATCCATTGAACACACACTGCATCTACTACACATACCCTCCTCATACATTTTACTTATGCAGGGACTAACCAAAGGGCAAGCTACTGAATTTTTCTACGCTTTTAATCGTTCTCAGAATACTCGTATTGTCTGTTTTTTTTTGTTGTTTTTCTAATAACATGGTCTAATATCATGGTGATTTCCAAGAAATGCTGTTTTCAGGCATGCTGTCTTTGCATATCATACTAAGATTGGTTCTGGGCAACTGGAAAAACACAACACTGATCACAACTGGCAGAGGTACATGCAGGGTGAAATCAGGTTTCTCATCTCAACAAATCAGACTATGGGATGTTGACACAAATCCATTTTCAGGTTGTTGTATCTATAGTGCATATCACCAAGAAATAAGTGTAAATAAGGATTCAGTCAACATTTCAGTCTGCTACCAAGACTTTTAGCAAGTCTTTGTAACAAACTGAAACATTGACTGTACCTTTACCTTTTAGTGATTAAAGAGTTTGATGTAACAAAAATCCCCTGTGTGTGCCTTGTCTTTGATCATATGCTTTGGTTCAGAGTGCAGCACCGAGGTAATATACATTGGAGAAGTGAAGTGCTTGGCTTTTGATTATATAAAATTGATTTTCTCACCCCTCCTGGGTGGTATGTTTATTCCTCATTCTCGGGTCCTCTACCAGAGGACTGGGAGTTTGAGGGTTCTACACAGTATCTAGAACTGCACTCTTCCTGACAGCGATCTCATGTTCTTGACTAATCTCATGTTCCTTCTTCTTGATGTTATAGTCACTGGGTATTGCCACATCCACCATGACTGCAGTCTTTCGTTCCTTGTCTACCACCAGTTGGCCGGTTGTTTTGTCAGCACTTGCATGTCTGTCGGAATCTTGAAGTCCCATAGGATCTTAACCCTGTCATTCTCAACTACCGTTTGTGGTATCTCCTAAGTCCTTACTACTTTGCAAATTGAAATGGTGGAGATTGAGAAAAAAAAAGATTACTTCAGCTATACTTAAGCTAACTATATATATATATATATATTGTAAACACCCCTTGCATATTAGAAGTTGGACTTTGAGAAGTAGTCTTTGGCATAGAAACTTGAAAAATCATGTTTCCACACCTATCCCAGAGTTCCCAAGTTTGACATGCAAATGAGCACAGACAAGCATTATGTTTCAAACTTCATTCTGCGTTTCTTCATATACTCTTAGCAATGGACACTAACATCCTTTTTTATACCAAAACATGGGCTACGATCCAGAAGGAACAGCGACCAGAAATCAGTCATGTATTACAGGTTTGACTTTGAGGTTTTAGATTGCATTTCTGAAAATTGGTTTCCTTCTCTTTTGTTTTGAAATTGATGTGTGCAGTTATCAAGCAAATGTAACCATTTACCTGCATGCTGGTGGTGGCTGCATGCACAGCAACCAGTGGGCTTGATCTTTTAAAGGAACACTGTAGAGTATAATGTTATACAATACAAACATTTATTCCTAACACTGTTGTGTTCTCCTAAGTAAGTATTCAGCCCCCCACCCCCCACCCCCCTTTACAGGGGTTTAAAAGGTAAGGTTTACTAATCTTGCATCCCATGGTGTGTTGGTCTCTAAACTGCTACTCCTTCTCCCTGGCTGAGATTGTGAAGATTGATAATATCAGCCAAGTGGTTTTATCAGAGTCCATACAGATGTTCAAACAGCAACTAGATGCATTATTGCAAAAACAGAATATTTACTCAACATAAAGATACATTCTTACTCCACAGTTCTTTGTATATGCCTAGTCCTTCTATTTGTATGAATGTATATATATCTTAATAACATTTTACAAATGATAGTGAATTTTACCTTTGTGATATATGTAAATATTTGGACCATCATATCGTATTGCATTTTTATTTTTTTGTGTAACAATGCTTCCATCATTTAGTAATGGTTTAATCCTGTGTGTCTCTACTTCTTAAGTTATTAAAAATCCATAAATTTCGGATACCTATTTTTCAATTCTGTAATATTCTAGTGCTTTTCAATTAATGTAATACTTTAATCTCATGCATTTTATAGCAAGGTGACTAACACAACGCATAGACCAAATTATAACTTTCTTAAAGTGTATCTTTGTCATTTTCAAATAGCTACAATGAGTTTTAATCTTTCTGACATATCTGTTCTGTTTTTATTTCGGAGTATTGAGAGACCCATAAAATTCTGGATACTTGCAGTTAAAGCCTTATTTTTTTTTTACAACCTTTCTTGTATAACATGAGACAAATTCTATGCCCAGTACTAACTCAGAAATAGAACTAGCTTTGCAGAAATCTGTCTTAACAGTTTAAATTATTAAAAAGAACAATTATTCCCATCTGCCATTCTACATAAAACAGGATCTTCTGAAAACTCAAAACACAAGCTGGTATATGAAATGTGTTAGGTCAGGCATACAGAGGCAGCTCCATAAATGTTCACTGTACACGACTGTTTAAATATCTTCTTTTTTTCTATCTGTATCTAGAGATCTTCCTGACATTTGTAAACCCCTTAAATATTCCTTTATAAAAGGACATTTATTTAGAAAATAGCACCTATGTACTTGCCACTAGTGATGTACCGAACTGTCCGCCGGCGAACAGTTCCCGGCGAACTTAGCGTGTTCGCGTTCGCCGCGGCGGGCGGAAACATGCGCAGTTCGATCCGCCCCCTATTCGTCATCATTGGGCAAACTTTGACCCTGTGCCTCTCGGTCAGCAGACACATTCCAGCCAATCAGCAGCACTCCCTCCCTTCCACACCCTCCAACCTCCCTCCCAGCATCCATTTTCGATTCATTCTGAAGCTGCATGCTTAGTGAGAGGAGGGAAAGTTTAGCTGCTGCTGATTACATAGGGAAATTGATAGCTAGGCTAGGGTATTCAGTGTCCACTACAATCCTGAAGGACTCATCTGATCTCTGCTGTAAGGACAGCACCCCAAAAAGCCCTTTTTAGGGCTATAACATCAGGCTGCTTTTTTTTTTTTTTTTTCCCTGTGTAATGTAATTGCAGGTGCCTGCCTGCCAGCTTCTGTGTGAGGTTCACATTGGATACTGTGCCTACTTGCCCAGTGCCACCACTCATATCTGTTTTAACAATAGGTTAAGCTTTACATTTAAAATACATATTTTTTTTTCACTGTAATAGAAGAGCAGTTGCCTGCCTGCCAGCTTCTGTGTCAGGTTGGATGCCTTGCCCATTTGCACAGTCAGTGCCACCACTCATATCTGTTTTAACAATAGGTTAAGCTTTACATTTAAAAGAAATAATTTTTTTTCACTGTAATAGAAGAGCAGTTAGTTGTCTGCAAGCGTCTGGGTGTCAGGCCTACTTCAGCGTGTGCTCTGCAGACCTGTGCCAGCGTGCTTTGACAGTTGCCAATCATATGGTGTCTCTTTAGCATGCTTTTACAAAGAAAAAAGGTTTCTAGTGTAAGCTAATAGCAGCCAGTCAGTGTCCTGCAAGCGGCTCTGTCAGTCCTTCCTTCAGCGTGTGCTCTGCAGAACTGTTCCAGTGCACATTGCCAATCATATCTGGTGTCTCTATAGCGTGCTTTTAAAACCAAAATTTATTTTTCACTGTTATAGATTGAATAACAGTTACTTGTCTTCAAGCGGGTGTGTCAGGCCTACAGTGTGTGCTCTGCAGAACTGTTCAAGTGCACATTGCCAATCATATCTGGTGTCTCTATAGCGTGCTTTTACAAAGAAAAAAGGTTTCTAGTGTAAGCTAACAGCAGCCAGTCAGTGTCCTTCAAGCGGATCTGTCAGTCCTTCCTTCAGCGTGTGCTCTGCAGACCTGTGTCAGCGTGCTTTGACAGTTGCCAATCATATCTGGTGTCTCTATAGCGTGCTTTTACAAAGAAAAAAGGTTTATAGTGTAAGCTAATAGCAGCCAGTCAGTGTCCTTCAAGCGGCTCTGTCAGTCCTTCCTTCATCGTGTGCTCTGCAGAACTGTTCCAGTGCACATTGCCAATCATATCTGGTGTCTCTATAGCGTGCTTTTAAAACCAAAATTTATTTTTCACTGTTATAGATTGAATAGCAGTTACTTGTCTTCAAGCGGGTGTGTCAGGCCTACAGTGTGTGCTCTGCAGAACTGTTCAAGTGCACATTGCCAATCATATCTGGTGTCTCTATAGCGTGCTTTTACAAAGAAAAAAGGTTTCTAGTGTAAGCTAATAGCAGCCAGTCAGTGTCCTTCAAGCGGCTCTGTCAGTCCTTCCTTCAGCGTGTGCTCTGCAGACCTGTGCCAGCGTGCTTTGACAGTTGCCAATCATATCTGGTGTCTCTATAGCGTGCTTTTACAAAGAAAAAAGGTTTCTAGTGTAAGCTAATAGCAGCCAGTCAGTGTCCTTCAAGCGGCTCTGTCAGTCCTTCCTTCAGCGTGTGCTCTGCAGACCTGTGCCAGCGTGCTTTGACAGTTGCCAATCATATCTGGTGTCTCTATAGCGTGCTTTTACAAAGAAAAAAGGTTTCTAGTGTAAGCTAATAGCAGCCAGTCAGTGTCCTTCAAGCGGCTCTGTCAGTCCTTCCTTCAGCGTGTGCTCTGCAGACCTGTGCCAGCGTGCTTTGACAGTTGACAATCATATCTGGTGTCTCTATAGCGTGCTTTTACAAAGAAAAAAGGTTTCTAGTGTAAGCTAATAGCAGCCAGGTAGTGTCCTTCAAGCGGCTCTGTCAGTCCTTCCTTCAGCGTGTGCTCTCCAGAACTGTTCCAGTGCACATTGCCAATCATATCTTGTGTCTCTATAGCGTGCTTTTAAAACCAAAATTTTTTTTCACTGTTATAGATTGAATAGCAGTTACTTGTCTTCAAGCGGGTGTGTCAGGCCTACAGTGTGTGCTCTGCAGAACTGTTCAAGTGCACATTTCCAATCATATCTGGTGTCTCTATAGCGTGCTTTTACAAAGAAAAAAGGTTTCTAGTGTAAGCTAATAGCAGCCAGTCAGTGTCCTTCAAGCGGCTCTGTCAGTCCTTCCTTCAGCGTGTGCTCTGCAGAACTGTTCCAGTGCACATTGCCAATCATATCTGGTGTCTCTATAGCGTGCTTTTAAAACCAAAATTTGTTTTTCACTGTTATAGATTGAATAGCAGTTACTTGTCTTCAAGCGGGTGTGTCAGGCCTACAGTGTGTGCTCTGCAGAACTGTTCAAGTGCACATTGCCAATCATATCTGGTGTCTCTATAGCGTGCTTTTACAAAGAGAATTTGTTTTTCACTGTTATAGATTGAATAGCAGTTACTTGTCTTCAAGCGGGTGTGTCAGGCCTACAGTGTGTGCTTTGCAGAACTGTTCAAGTGCACATTGCCAATCATATCTGGTGTATCTATAGCGTGCTTTTACAAAGAAAAAAGGTTTCTAGTGTAAGCTAATAGCAGCCAGTCAGTGTCCTTCAAGCGGCTCTGTCAGTCCTTCCTTCAGCGCGTGCTCTGCAGACCTGTGCCAGCGTGCTTTGACAGTTGCCAATCATATCTGGTGTCTCTATAGCGTGCTTTTACAAAGAAAAAAGGTTTCTAGTGTAAGCTAATAGCAGCCAGTCAGTGTCCTTCAAGCGGCTCTGTCAGTCCTTCCTTCAGCGTGTGCTCTGCAGACCTGTGCCAGCGTGCTTTGACAGTTGCCAATCATATCTGGTGTCTCTATAGCGTGCTTTTACAAAGAAAAAAGGTTTCTAGTGTAAGCTAATAGCAGCCAGTCAGTGTCCTTCAAGCGGCTCTGTCAGTCCTTCCTTCAGCGTGTGCTCTGCAGAACTGTTCCAGTGCACATTGCCAATCATATCTGGTGTCTCTATAGCGTGCTTTTAAAACCAAAATTTGTTTTTCACTGTTATAGATTGAATAGCAGTTACTTGTCTTCAAGCGGGTGTGTCAGGCCTACAGTGTGTGCTCTGCAGAACTGTTCAAGTGCACATTGCCAATCATATCTGGTGTCTCTATAGCGTGCTTTTACAAAGAGAATTTGTTTTTCACTGTTATAGATTGAATAGCAGTTACTTGTCTTCAAGCGGGTGTGTCAGGCCTACAGTGTGTGCTTTGCAGAACTGTTCAAGTGCACATTGCCAATCATATCTGGTGTCTCTATAGCGTGCTTTTACAAAGAAAATTAGTTTTTCACTGTTATAGATTGAATAGCAGTTACTTGTCTTCAAGCGGGTGTGTCAGGCCTACAGTGTGTGCTCTGCAGAACTGTTCAAGTGCACATTGCCAATCATATCTGGTGTCTCTATAGCGTGCTTTTACAAAGAAAAAAGGTTTCTAGTGTAAGCTAACAGCAGCCAGTCAGTGTCCTTCAAGCGGATCTGTCAGTCCTTCCTTCAGCGTGTGCTCTGCAGACCTGTGTCAGCGTGCTTTGACAGTTGCCAATCATATCTGGTGTCTCTATAGCGTGCTTTTACAAAGAAAAAAGGTTTATAGTGTAAGCTAATAGCAGCCAGTCAGTGTCCTTCAAGCGGCTCTGTCAGTCCTTCCTTCATCGTGTGCTCTGCAGAACTGTTCCAGTGCACATTGCCAATCATATCTGGTGTCTCTATAGCGTGCTTTTAAAACCAAAATTTATTTTTCACTGTTATAGATTGAATAGAAGTTACTTGTCTTCAAGCGGGTGTGTCAGGCCTACAGTGTGTGCTCTGCAGAACTGTTCAAGTGCACATTGCCAATCATATCTGGTGTCTCTATAGCGTGCTTTTACAAAGAAAAAAGGTTTCTAGTGTAAGCTAATAGCAGCCAGTCAGTGTCCTTCAAGCGGCTCTGTCAGTCCTTCCTTCAGCGCGTGCTCTGCAGACCTGTGCCAGCGTGCTTTGACAGTTGCCAATCATATCTGGTGTCTCTATAGCGTGCTTTTACAAAGAAAAAAGGTTTCTAGTGTAAGCTAATAGCAGCCAGTCAGTGTCCTTCAAGCGGCTCTGTCAGTCCTTCCTTCAGCGTGTGCTCTGCAGACCTGTGCCAGCGTGCTTTGACAGTTGCCAATCATATCTGGTGTCTCTATAGCGTGCTTTTACAAAGAAAAAAGGTTTCTAGTGTAAGCTAATAGCAGCCAGTCAGTGTCCTTCAAGCGGCTCTGTCAGTCCTTCCTTCATCGTGTGCTCTGCAGAACTGTTCCAGTGCACATTGCCAATCATATCTGGTGTCTCTATAGCGTGCTTTTAAAACCAAAATTTGTTTTTCACTGTTATAGATTGAATAGCAGTTACTTGTCTTCAAGCGGGTGTGTCAGGCCTACAGTGTGTGCTCTGCAGAACTGTTCAAGTGCACATTGCCAATCATATCTGGTGTCTCTATAGCGTGCTTTTACAAAGAGAATTTGTTTTTCACTGTTATAGATTGAATAGCAGTTACTTGTCTTCAAGCGGGTGTGTCAGGCCTACAGTGTGTGCTCTGCAGAACTGTTCAAGTGCACATTGCCAATCATATCTGGTGTCTCTATAGCGTGCTTTTACAAAGAAAAAAGGTTTCTAGTGTAAGCTAATAGCAGCCAGTCAGTGTCCTTCAAGCGGCTCTGTCAGTCCTTCCTTCAGCGCGTGCTCTGCAGACCTGTGCCAGCGTGCTTTGACAGTTGCCAATCATATCTGGTGTCTCTATAGCGTGCTTTTACAAAGAAAAAAGGTTTCTAGTGTAAGCTAATAGCAGCCAGTCAGTGTCCTTCAAGCGGCTCTGTCAGTCCTTCCTTCAGCGTGTGCTCTGCAGACCTGTGCCAGCGTGCTTTGACAGTTGCCAATCATATCTGGTGTCTCTATAGCGTGCTTTTACAAAGAAAAAAGGTTTCTAGTGTAAGCTAATAGCAGCCAGTCAGTGTCCTTCAAGCGGCTCTGTCAGTCCTTCCTTCAGCGTGTGCTCTGCAGAACTGTTCCAGTGCACATTGCCAATCATATCTGGTGTCTCTATAGCGTGCTTTTAAAACCAAAATTTGTTTTTCACTGTTATAGATTGAATAGCAGTTACTTGTCTTCAAGCGGGTGTGTCAGGCCTACAGTGTGTGCTCTGCAGAACAGTTCAAGTGCACATTGCCAATCATATCTGGTGTCTCTATAGCGTGCTTTTACAAAGAGAATTTGTTTTTCACTGTTATAGATTGAATAGCAGTTACTTGTCTTCAAGCGGGTGTGTCAGGCCTACAGTGTGTGCTTTGCAGAACTGTTCAAGTGCACATTGCCAATCATATCTGGTGTCTCTATAGCGTGCTTTTACAAAGAAAATTAGTTTTTCACTGTTATAGATTGAATAGCAGTTACTTGTCTTCAAGCGGGTGTGTCAGGCCTACAGTGTGTGCTCTGCAGAACTGTTCAAGTGCACATTGCCAATCATATCTGGTGTCTCTATAGCGTGCTTTTACAAAGAAAAAAGGTTTCTAGTGTAAGCTAACAGCAGCCAGTCAGTGTCCTTCAAGCGGATCTGTCAGTCCTTCCTTCAGCGTGTGCTCTGCAGACCTGTGTCAGCGTGCTTTGACAGTTGCCAATCATATCTGGTGTCTCTATAGCGTGCTTTTACAAAGAAAAAAGGTTTATAGTGTAAGCTAATAGCAGCCAGTCAGTGTCCTTCAAGCGGCTCTGTCAGTCCTTCCTTCATCGTGTGCTCTGCAGAACTGTTCCAGTGCACATTGCCAATCATATCTTGTGTCTCTATAGCGTGCTTTTAAAACCAAAATTTATTTTTCACTGTTATAGATTGAATAGCAGTTACTTGTCTTCAAGCGGGTGTGTCAGGCCTACAGTGTGTGCTCTGCAGAACTGTTCAAGTGCACATTGCCAATCATATCTGGTGTTTCTATAGCGTGCTTTTACAAAGAAAAAAGGTTTCTAGTGTAAGCTAATAGCAGCCAGTCAGTGTCCTTCAAGCGGCTCTGTCAGTCCTTCCTTCAGCGTGTGCTCTGCAGAACTGTTCCAGTGCACATTGCCAATCATATCTGGTGTCTCTATAGCATGCTTTTAAAACCAAAATTTGTTTTTCACTGTTATAGATTGAATAGCAGTTACTTGTCTTCAAGCGGGTGTGTCAGGCCTACAGTGTGTGCTCTGCAGAACTGTTCAAGTGCACATTGCCAATCATATCTGGTGTCTCTATAGCGTGCTTTTACAAAGAGAATTTGTTTTTCACTGTTATAGATTGAATAGCAGTTACTTGTCTTCAAGCGGGTGTGTCAGGCCTACAGTGTGTGCTTTGCAGAACTGTTCAAGTGCACATTGCCAATCATATCTGGTGTCTCTATAGCGTGCTTTTACAAAGAAAATTAGTTTTTCACTGTTATAGATTGAATAGCAGTTACTTGTCTTCAAGCGGGTGTGTCAGGCCTACAGTGTGTGCTCTGCAGAACTGTTCAAGTGCACATTGCCAATCATATCTGGTGTCTCTATAGCGTGCTTTTACAAAGAAAAAAGGTTTCTAGTGTAAGCTAACAGCAGCCAGTCAGTGTCCTTCAAGCGGATCTGTCAGTCCTTCCTTCAGCGTGTGCTCTGCAGACCTGTGTCAGCGTGCTTTGACAGTTGCCAATCATATCTGGTGTCTCTATAGCGTGCTTTTACAAAGAAAAAAGGTTTATAGTGTAAGCTAATAGCAGCCAGTCAGTGTCCTTCAAGTGGCTCTGTCAGTCCTTCCTTCATCGTGTGCTCTGCAGAACTGTTCCAGTGCACATTGCCAATCATATCTGGTGTCTCTATAGCGTGCTTTTAAAACCAAAATTTATTTTTCACTGTTATAGATTGAATAGCAGTTACTTGTCTTCAAGCGGGTGTGTCAGGCCTACAGTGTGTGCTCTGCAGAACTGTTCAAGTGCACATTGCCAATCATATCTGGTGTCTCTATAGCGTGCTTTTACAAAGAGAATTTGTTTTTCACTGTTATAGATTGAATAGCAGTTACTTGTCTTCAAGCGGGTGTGTCAGGCCTACAGTGTGTGCTCTGCAGAACTGTTCAAGTGCACATTGCCAATCATATCTGGTGTCTCTATAGCGTGCTTTTACAAAGAAAAAAGGTTTCTAGTGTAAGCTAATAGCAGCCAGTCAGTGTCCTTCAAGCGGCTCTGTCAGTCCTTCCTTCAGCGTGTGCTCTGCAGACCTGTGCCAGCGTGCTTTGACAGTTGCCAATCATATCTGGTGTCTCTATAGCGTGCTTTTACAAAGAAAAAAGGTTTCTAGTGTAAGCTAATAGCAGCCAGTCAGTGTCCTTCAAGCGGCTCTGTCAGTCCTTCCTTCAGCGTGTGCTCTGCAGACCTGTGCCAGCGTGCTTTGACAGTTGCCAATCATATCTGGTGTCTCTATAGCGTGCTTTTACAAAGAAAAAAGGTTTCTAGTGTAAGCTAATAGCAGCCAGTCAGTGTCCTTCAAGCGGCTCTGTCAGTCCTTCCTTCAGCGTGTGCTCTGCAGACCTGTGCCAGCGTGCTTTGACAGTTGACAATCATATCTGGTGTCTCTATAGCGTGCTTTTACAAAGAAAAAAGGTTTCTAGTGTAAGCTAATAGCAGCCAGGTAGTGTCCTTCAAGCGGCTCTGTCAGTCCTTCCTTCAGCGTGTGCTCTCCAGAACTGTTCCAGTGCACATTGCCAATCATATCTTGTGTCTCTATAGCGTGCTTTTAAAACCAACATTTTTTTTCACTGTTATAGATTGAATAGCAGTTACTTGTCTTCAAGCGGGTGTGTCAGGCCTACAGTGTGTGCTCTGCAGAACTGTTCAAGTGCACATTGCCAATCATATCTGGTGTCTCTATAGCGTGCTTTTACAAAGAAAAAAGGTTTCTAGTGTAAGCTAATAGCAGCCAGTCAGTGTCCTTCAAGCGGCTCTGTCAGTCCTTCCTTCAGCGTGTGCTCTGCAGACCTGTGCCAGCGTGCTTTGACAGTTGACAATCATATCTGGTGTCTCTATAGCGTGCTTTTACAAAGAAAAAAGGTTTCTAGTGTAAGCTAATAGCAGCCAGGTAGTGTCCTTCAAGCGGCTCTGTCAGTCCTTCCTTCAGCGTGTGCTCTCCAGAACTGTTCCAGTGCACATTGCCAATCATATCTTGTGTCTCTATAGCGTGCTTTTAAAACCAACATTTTTTTTCACTGTTATAGATTGAATAGCAGTTACTTGTCTTCAAGCGGGTGTGTCAGGCCTACAGTGTGTGCTCTGCAGAACTGTTCAAGTGCACATTGCCAATCATATCTGGTGTCTCTATAGCGTGCTTTTACAAAGAAAAAAGGTTTCTAGTGTAAGCTAATAGCAGCCAGTCAGTGTCCTTCAAGCGGCTCTGTCAGTCCTTCCTTCAGCGTGTGCTCTGCAGAACTGTTCCAGTGCACATTGCCAATCATATCTGGTGTCTCTATAGCGTGCTTTTAAAACCAAAATTTGTTTTTCACTGTTATAGATTGAATAGCAGTTACTTGTCTTCAAGCGGGTGTGTCAGGCCTACAGTGTGTGCTCTGCAGAACTGTTCAAGTGCACATTGCCAATCATATCTGGTGTCTCTATAGCGTGCTTTTACAAAGAGAATTTGTTTTTCACTGTTATAGATTGAATAGCAGTTACTTGTCTTCAAGCGGGTGTGTCAGGCCTACAGTGTGTGCTTTGCAGAACTGTTCAAGTGCACATTGCCAATCATATCTGGTGTCTCTATAGCGTGCTTTTACAAAGAAAATTAGTTTTTCACTGTTATAGATTGAATAGCAGTTACTTGTCTTCAAGCGGGTGTGTCAGGCCTACAGTGTGTGCTCTGCAGAACTGTTACAGTTCACATTGCCAATCATATCTGGTCTCACAGTAGCTTGCACGCATAGTACCACTAATCCCCAAAAAAATGACAGGCAGAGGCAGGCCACCCCGCAGGGGCCGTCGTGGTCATGGTGCTGTGATTCCCTTTTGCCCTAGAATAATGCCCAGTTTTCAGAAGCCACGTACCCTGAACTTGAAAAGTTCTGAGGACATAGTTGACTGGCTAACACAGGACACCCAATCTTGTACAGCCTCCGCTCGGAACCTTGACGCACCATCCTCCTCCAGCTTAGCTTCAGGCAACTCTCAAGATACCACTCACCCGCCTGCCGCCACCACCAAAACTAGCACCACAGCCGCTTTACTTGGTATGTCAGAGGAGTTATTCACACACCCGTTTGAAGAAATGAGTAATGTGCAACCATTATTGCTAGAGGATGTAGATAACAGGGATATGTCTCAGGCAGGCAGCATTAAACACATGGAGGTACGGTGTGATGATGATCATGTTGTACCCGCTGCTGCTTCCTTTTCTGAGTTGTCAGATACAAGCGAAGCGGTTGATGATGACGATGCGTCCATGGATGTCACGTGGGTGCCCGCTCGGCAAGAAGAAGAACAGGGCGAAAGTTCAGATGGGGAGACAGAGAGGAGGAGGAGACGAGTTGGAAGCAGGGGGGGGTCATCGCAAGGAGCTAGTGGCACAGTCAGGCAGCATGCATTGGCACCCGGGGTCAGCCCGACAGCACGCCAATCAACGCATGCTGTGTCCACCACCAGAATGCCGTCATTGCAGAGCTCAGCAGTGTGGCATTTTTTTTTGTGTGTCTGCCTCTGACAACAGCGATGCCATTTGCAACCTGTGCCAAAGGAAACTGAGTAGTGGGAGGTCCAACACCCACCTAGGTACAACTGCTTTGCGAAGGCACATTATCTCACATCACAAACGCCTATGGGATCAATACATGAGTACAAGCAGCACGCCTACTCTAAGTCGCCATCCTCCTGGTCTAGCATCTTCAGCCACGTCAACCACTGCTGTCCTTCTTGCCCCCTCTCAACCATCCGCCACTCCGTCTCCCGCCTTGAGCAGTTCCCGCTCATCTGCCCACAGTCATGTGTCTGTCAAGGACATGTTTGAGCGTAAGAAGCCAATGTCACCAAGTCACCCCCTTGCCCAGCGTCTGACAGCTGGCTTGTCCGAACTATTAGCCCGCCAGCTTTTACCATACAATCTGGTTGAGTCTGAGGCGTTCAAAAAATGTGTAGCTATTGGGACACCGCAGTGGAAGGTACCCGGCCGGAATTTCTTTTCACAAAAGGCAATCCCCAACTTGTACTCGATTGTGCAAAAGGAAGTCATGGCATGTCAGGCACACAGTGTTGGGGCAAGGGTCCATCTGACCACTGATACCTGGTCTGCAAAGCATGGTCAGGGCAGGTATATCACCTACACTGCGCATTGGGTAAACCTGCTGACGGCTGACAAGCAAGGAATGCGTGGCATTGCAGAGGAGTTGGTGACACCGCCACGAGTTGCAGGCAGTCCTGCTGCCACCTCCTCTACTCCTCCTACTCCATCCTCTTCCATAACCTCCTCGGCTGAGTCCTCTTGTGCTGCTGCGTCTTGCTCCACATCAACGGCACCCTCCCAGCTCCCCAGGTACTATTCCACATCCCGGATACGGCAATGTCACGCCGTCTTGGGTTTGACTTGCTTGAAAGCAGAGAGTCACACCGGACAAGCACTCCTGTCCGCCCTGAACGCACAGGTGGAAAAGTGGCTGACTCCGCAGCAACTGGATATCGGCAAAGTGGTGTGTGACAACGGAAAGAATTTGATAGCAGCATTGAAGTTGGGCAAGTTGACACATGCCGTGCATGGCACATGTGTGTAATCTGATCGTACAACGCTTTGTGCATAAGTACACAGGCTTACAGGACGTCCTGAAGCAGGCCAGGAAGGTGTGTGGCCATTTCAGGCATTCCTACACGGCCATGGCTCACTTTGCCGATATCCAGCGGCGAAACAATATGCCAGTGAGGCGCTTGATTTGCGACAGCCCTACACGTTGGAATTCCACACTCCTAATGTTCGACCGCCTGCTCCAACAAGAAAAAGCTGTTAATGAATATTTGTATGACCGGGGTGCTAGGACAGCCTCTGGGGAGCTGGGAATTTTTTTGCCACATTACTGGACGCTCATGCGCAATGCCTGTAGGCTCATGCGTCCTTTTGAGGAGGTGACAAACCTAGTCAGTCGCAACGAAGGCACCATCAGCGACATCATACCATTTGTTTTCTTCCTGGAGCGTGCCCTGCGAAGAGTGCTGGATCAGGCTGTAGATGAGCGTGAAGAGGAAGAGGAAGAGTTGTGGTCACCATCACCACCAGAAACAGCCTTATCAGCATCGCTTGCTGGACCTGCGGCAACGCTGGAAGAGGATTGTGAGGAAGAGGAGTCAGAGGAGGAATGTAGCTTTGAGGAGGAGGAGGAGGAGGAGCAAGACCAAACACAACAGGCATCCCAGGGTGCTCGTTGTCACCTATCTGGTACCCGTGGTGTTGTACGTGGCTGGGTGAAGAACATACCTTCAATGACATCAGTGAGGAGGAGGAACGGGAAATGAGTAGCTCGGCATCCAACCTTGTGCAAATGGGGTCTTTCATGCTGTCCTGCCTGTTGAGGGACCCTCGTATAAAAAGGCTGAAGGAGAACGACCTGTACTGGGTGTCCACGCTTCTAGACCCCCGGTATAAGCAGAAAGTGGCGGAAATGTTACCGAATTACAACAAGTCGGAAAGGATGCAGCATTTGCAAAATAAATTAAAAAGTATGCTTTACACAGCGTATAAGGGTGATGTCACAGCACAACGGGAATCTAACAGGGGGAGAGGTGGAAGTCATCGTGTTGTTGATGGAGGACATGCGGACCTTTTTAAGTCCTATGCATCGCCACAGCCCTTCGGGATCCACCCTCAGAGAGCGACTCGACCGACAGGTAGCAGACTACCTCGCCTTAACTGCAGATATCGACACTCTGAGGAGCGATGAACCCCTTGACTACTGGGTGTGCAGGCTTGACCTGTGGCCTGAGCTATCCCAATTTGCGATAGAACTTCTGGCCTGCCCCGCTTCAAGTGTCCTGTCAGAAAGGACCTTCAGTGCAGCAGGAGGTATTGTCACTGAGAAGAGAAGTCGCCTAGGTCAAAAAAGTCTAGATTACCTCACCTTTATTAAGATGAATGAGGGATGGATCCCGAAGGGACTGACACTGGGCGATACATTCGATTAAAAAGGCCTGATGAGATGAGCTGCCTTGGGCTAAAAATGGTCCACACGCTGCTGTATTTTAGCTCTGAATGACGTTTGACTTGCGTGACTTATCCGCCACCAACTAGGGTTCAAGCCGCCATGTTTTAGGGCACTTTCTGCCTGTGAAACAAACATCAATTTTTCTGGCCGCTGCTACAGCAGCGGCTGCAACAATACCAAATTTTTCAGGCATGTGTACATGCCTAATTTTTAGGCCCACTGGTGCAGCACTGTGGCTTCAAAAACCAAACCAAAAAAAAATCCTCCAAGATGGCACCAATATACCAGTGGTCTAAGCATCTTCCCACCTTGGCCTAAAAAGGGGAGGTGTCAGGATCGGGACAGGGATCCAACACGCAGAGTACAAACAGTAGCCAGATACGTATACCGGACCTTAGAATGGCCGGACTAACGTAAGTAGTACAGTATAGAATGGTCAAAGACAAGCCGAGGTTGAGGGTAACAGAAGACAGGTAAGCGAGATACAAGCCGAATCAAGGGTAACAGAGATAAGCAGAGTAAGGTAAACAAGCCGGGTCAAAACCAAAAGGGATAATAGAATACACAAGCACTGAGTGACTAGAACAAGCTAGAACCACGACAGGGCAATGAGCTAATGAAAGAAGCTCTGTTAAATACCCTGTTCAGAGCAGTAACCACGCCTCCGAGGCGTCCTGATTGGTCCTGCAGCAATTGAGTGACAGGTCGTTCCGGAGGAGTGTCCTGATGACAACTTCCTGCCTAGATGCTGTAAAAGGCAGTCACTCCCTCGCGGCCGGCCTTGCATGACCGGATAGACCGTGGGGAAGGGAGCCATCAGGCCGTCTGGATGGAGGAACAGCTAAGTCTCTACCTCTTTCGGAGGTAGAGACCACAGGTACCCTGACAGTACCCCCCTCTCAGATACGCCCACCGGGCGGAATACACCAGGGCGAGAAGGGAATCGAGAGTGAAACGCCCTGCGGAGACGGGGAGCATGCACCTCCTCCTGAGGTACCCAACTTCTCTCCTCAGGACCATAACCCTTCCAATCGACCAGATATTGCAGTTTCCCCCGGGAGATTCGAGAATCAACGATGGAATTGACCTCATACTCCTCCTGACCCTCCACCTGAACTGAGTGGGGAGGGGCGATCGTGGAGGAGAACCTGTTACATATTAATGGTTTTAGCAAGGAAACATGAAATGAATTAGGAATGCGTAAGGCATTAGGCAACGCTAAACGATACGCAACTGGGTTAATTTGAGACAGTACCCTGTAAGGTCCAATATATCGAGGAGCAAACTTCATGGACGGCACTTTTAACCGAATGTTTCTAGTACTTAACCATACTCTATCGCCTGGAACAAACACCGGTGCTGCCCTTCTACGTTTGTCAGCGTGTTTTTTAACCAGCGTAGAATTGTGCAGAAGGATTTGTCGAGTTTGATCCCACAACTCTCTTAAATTGGCAACATGAACATCCACCGACGGTATCCCTTGAGAAGAAGACTCCGAAGGAAGGATGGAAGGATGAAAGCCATAATTCAAGAAAAAAGGGCTAGAATGCGTAGAATCACAAATGAGATTGTTATGTGCAAACTCCGCCCAAGGAATCAAACCGACCCAATCGTCCTGGTGTACTGAAAGGAAACAACGTAAATATTGTTCAACTTTTTGGTTAGTGCGTTCAGCAGCTTCATTGGACTGAGGATGATAGGCAGAGGAGAAATTCAATTTGATGCCTAGTTGGGAGCAGAATGATCTCCAAAAACGGGAAACAAATTGCGAGCCTCTGTCAGAGACAATTTGGGAAGGTATCCCATGCAAACGGAAAATCTCCCTGGCGAATATCTCCGCTAATTCGGGCGAAGATGGGAGTTTAGGTAAGGGAATGAAGTGAGCCATTTTAGTAAATCTGTCTACCACAGTGAGGATAACAGTCTGCTTTTTAGAGATAGGCAAATCAACAATGAAGTCCATTGCCAGGCAGGACCAAGGCTTTTCAGGAACCTCTAAAGGGTGCAGAAATCCGCATGGAAGCGAATGGGGTAGCTTGGTCTTGGTACAAACTTCACATGCCCCGATGAATTCTTTAATATCCTTGCGTAAGTCAGGCCACCAAAAATCTTTAGAGACCAGCGCATAAGTCTTGCGGATGCCAGGATGCCCAGCCACCTTGCTGTTATGGAGACAGCGTAGCACCTCCAGTTGGAGAGCGGCAGGAACGAAGTGTCGATCCCCAGGAGTCTGTTTGGGTGCCAAATGCTGAAACTTCATGATCTCAGAAAGCAATGGAGAGTGAATCCTGAGATTCGTGTTCGCGATGATATTCCCCTTAGGAACTATGGAGTACAGAAGTGGTTCAGTTATAGTGGATGGTTCATATTGACGAGACAAAGCATCGGCTTTAGGGTTCTTAGAACCAGGTCTATACGTAAGTACATAATTAAAGTGAGTGAGGAACAAAGCCCAGCGAGCCTGCCTGGCGGATAAGCGCTTAGCCTCCCCAATAGAAGACAAGTTCTTATGATCCGTTAGGATAGTAACAGGGTGTAGTGTCCCTTCCAGTAAATGTCTCCACTCCTTTAAAGCCTTAATGACCGCTAACAGTTCCCTCTCCCCGATGTCATATCTGCTCTCAGGCCCAGAAATTTTTTTAGAGAAGAAACCACAAGGGTGTAACGGTTTATCCACCCCTAACCTTTGAGACAGAACAGCCCCAACTCCTGTCTCAGAAGCATCGACCTCGAGCAAGAAAGGCAGAGTCGTATCAGGATGAACTAGAATGGGAGCTGAGGCAAAAAGTTCCTTGAGAGTCTTAAAAGCACCAAGAGCTTCCTCAGACCAGAACTTAGTATCAGCCCCTTGTTTGGTCATATTGGTAATAGGCGCAATGATAGAGGAGTAACCCTTAATGAAGCGCCTATAGTAGTTGGAAAAACCAATAAACCTTTGGATGGCCTTGAGTCCTTTGGGCAAAGGCCAGTCTAAAATAGATTGGAGTTTACCAGGATCCATTTTAAAACCTTCCCCAGAAATCACGTACCCAAGAAAGTCTACCTGAGACTGATCAAAACTGCACTTCTCCAATTTGCAGTATAGACCATGTTGCAGAAGTTTGTGTAACACCTTTCTGACCTGTCTATGGTGAGTCTCAATCTCCTTAGAGTGTATTAGTATGTCGTCCAGGTAAACAATAACACAATCATGCTGAAACTCCCTAAGTACCTCATTAATCAAATCTTGAAATACTGCAGGAGCATTGCATAGTCCAAATGGCATAACAGTGTATTCGTAATGGCCATACCGGGTATTGAATGCCGTCATCCACTCGTGACCTTGCTGGGTTCTCACCAAATTGTAAGCCCCTCTGAGATCTAACTTGGTGAAGATTTTGGAGCCCTTAAGACGATCAAATAACTCGGTAATCAGTGGGATAGGATAGGCATTTCTGACAGTTATTTTATTCAAGCCTCGGTAATCGATACAAGGTCTCAGCGTGCCATCCTTCTTCTTAATGAAAAAGAACCCCGCCCCGGCCGGAGAAGAAGACCTCCTGATGAATCCCTTTTCTAAATTCTCCTGAATATACTCCTCTAGAACCGAGTTTTCCTGAACAGACAAAGGATATACATGGCCCCGCGGAGGCATAGTCCCGGGTAGAAGCTTAATTTTACAGTCAAATGACCTGTGTGGCGGCAAAGAATCAGCATTCTTCTTGTCAAACACTGCCCTTAAGTCTAGGTAAAGGTCTGGTATTTGTCTTTCTGTGGACTGAGTAGGATTCTCCTGTATGTTAATATTAGCTAATGGAGAAACCTTGCACAAACACCGATCCTGGCAGCCCTGGCCCCACGAGAGTATCTCCCCTAACTCCCAATCAATAATAGGGTTATGTTCTTTCAACCATGGGTACCCCAGAACTATGGGAACGGAAGGAGACGAAATGAGCAGAAGAGATAAATTCTCCACGTGTAGGATACCAACATTTAAATCAATGGGTATGGTCTCACGAAAGATAACAGGGTCTAGTAGTGGTCTACCATCTATGGCCTCAACGGCCAAGGGTGTCTCCCTTAGCTGGGATGGGAAATTGTTTTTACTAGCAAAGGCTTGGTCGATAAAATTCTCAGCAGCACTTACTACTTCCCTCCCGCAAGTTAAGGAAACTGGTAGCAGAAGCCTGTGATCTTTATAATTAGGAGTAGAGGACAAAATAGAAACACCCAAGGCCTGTCCTCTAGAGAGACTTAGGTGCGAGCGTTTCCCGGGCGGTTAGAACAGTTCGAGAGTAAATGACCCTTAGCTCCACAATACATACACAAACCTTCTCTTCTCCTGTACTGTCTTTCCTCCTCAGAGAGGTGGGTATACCCTATCTGCATAGGTTCAGGAAGCAAAGATACCGTGGAGTCAGAACTTGGAAAAGCGGGGGCTAACCTAAAAGAAGGTCTCCGGTTCCTCTCTCGAGTGTTCTGTCTCTCTCTTAAACGTTCATCTATACGAGAGATGAACAAAATTAAATCCTCTAAATTCTCAGGGAGTTCTCTGGTAGCAACCTCATCAAGGATTACTTCAGATAAGCCATTCAAAAATACATCCATATACGCCTGCTCATTCCACTTGACTTCTGACGCCAGAGACCTGAACTCTAGTGCATAATTCACCAGTGTTCGGTTCTCCTGTTTCAGACGCAACAGTAATCTGGCTGCATTAACCTTTCTACCTGGAGGGTCAAATGTTCTTCTAAAAGCAGCTACAAAGGCGTTATAGTTATAAACTAATGGGTTATCGTTCTCCCATAATGGGTTGGCCCATCTCAGAGCTTTCTCAATAAGTAGGGTGATAATAAATCCTACCTTTGCCCTATCTGTAGGATAAGAGCGGGGTTGCAATTCAAAGTGGATACTAATTTGGTTTAAGAAACCACGACACTTCTCAGGAGCCCCACCATAGCGTACTGGGGGGGTAATGCGAGAAGAAGCACCCACTGTGGCTACCTCTAGACCTGAACCGACCGGAGAAACAGGGGTATTACGTATCTCCTCTGGTGGGTTATTGGCACGAGATAATAGAGCCTGTAGCGCAAGCGCCATCTGATCCATTCTGTGATCCATGGCTTCAAACCTAGGATCAGGAGAAGCAAGCTGACTGTTTGTACTTGCAGGATCCATTGGCCCTGTCGTAATGTCAGGATCGGGACAGGGATCCAACACGCAGAGTACAAACAGTAGCCAGATACGTATACCGGACCTTAGAATGGCCGGACTAACGTAAGTAGTACAGTATAGAATGGTCAAAGACAAGCCGAGGTCGAGGGTAACAGAAGACAGGTAAGCGAGAGACAAGCCGAATCAAGGGTAACAGAGATAAGCAGAGTAAGGTAAACAAGCCGGGTCAAAACCAAAAGGGATAATAGAATACACAAGCACTGAGTGACTAGAACAAGCTAGAACCACGACAGGGCAATGAGCTAATGAAATAAGCTCTGTTAAATACCCTGTTCAGAGCAGTAACCACGCCTCCGAGGCGTCCTGATTGGTCCTGCAGCAATTGAGTGACAGGTCGTTCCGGAGGAGTGTCCTGATGACAACTTCCTGCCTAGATGCTGTAAAAGGCAGTCACTCCCTCGCGGCCGGCCTTGCATGACTGGATAGACCGTGGGGAAGGGAGCCATCAGGCCGTCTGGATGGAGGAACAGCTAAGTATCTACCTCTTTCGGAGGTAGAGACCACAGGTACCCTGACAGGAGGTGATTCAACAATTAAAAATCTCAATGCCATTTACACGTCCACTGATAGGAGACGCAGAAGGTATTAAACTGATATGAACAATACTAAACTCACCACTCCTATCTGGTGGCACATTAGCTTGCCCGCGCAGTGCCACAAATTTCAAGTAAGAGGACCGACCAAGCATCTTCTTCCATCTCCCTGTTACATAAATCAATGCCATATCCATAGAACTTGTAGAGAATATCCAGGATAGTTTTACAGGGCCAAATCATGTCGCCTGTTGAAAGAGGTGACCTTGCTCGGGTCCCAGGTGTGCGGTTCCTAAAATGGCTGCCATATACATGTCCTCTGATAGGAGACGCGGAAGGTATTAAACTGATATGAACAATACTAAACTCACCACTCCTATCTGGTGGCACATTAGCTTGCCCGCGCAGTGCCCCAAATTTCAAGTAAGAGGACCGACCAAGCATCTTCTTCCATCTCCCTGTTACATAAATCAATGCCATATCCATAGAACTTGTAGAGAATATCCAGGATAGTTTTACAGGGCCAAATCATGTCGCCTGTTGAAAGAGGTGACCTTGCTCGGGTCCCAGGTGTGCGGTTCCTAAAATGGCTGCCATATACACGTCCACTGATAGGAGACGCGGAAGGTATTAAACTGATATGAACAATACTCCACTCCTATCTGTAGGTCCGTCCCATTGTGATTTATGCCCCCCTCCCACCGCGCAGGGATGGGGGCCAGGGGGGGAGGTAAGTAGGCCCCCCCATTGTGATTTATGGCCCCCACCCACCGCGTAGGGGTGGGGGCCGAGGGGGGGAGGACAGTAGGTCCCCCCATTGTGATTTATGGCCCCCACCCACCGCGCAGTGGTTGGGGAGGACAGTAGCTCCCCCCAGTGTGTATCATGGGCTTTGAGGACAGGTGTCAATCCATACCTGCCAAGTGACCCTATGTAGGGGTAACAGTCCCTATTCTGCTCTGTGTCAGTGTGTATCATGGTCTCTGTGGATGGGGAACAGTCTCTATTCTGCTCTGTGTCAGTGTGTTTCATGGTCTCTGTGGACGGGGAATAGTCTCTATTCTGCTCTGTGTCAGTGTGTATCATGGACTCTGTGGACAGGGAACAGTCTCTATTCTGCTCTGTGTCAGTGTGTATCAGGGGCTTTGAGGACAGGTGTCAATCCATACCTGCCAAGTGACCCTATGTAGGGGGGACAGTCTCTATTCTGCTCTGTGTCAGTGTGTATCATGGTCTCTGTGGACGGGGAACAGTCTCTATTCTGCTCTGTGTCAGTGTGTATCAGGGGCTTTGAGGACAGGTGTCAATGTTAGGTGATTTCTGCCCTTTATGGATTAAAAGCAGACTCTGCATCAACTGTGTAATTTTCCATGGGAGTTTTGCCATGGATCTCCCTCTGGCATGCCACAGTCCAGGTGTTAGTCCCCTTGAAACAACTTTTCCATCACTTTTGTGGCCAGAAAGAGTCCCTGTTGGTTTTAAAATTCGCCTGCCCATTGAAGTCAATGGCGGTTCGCGCGGTTCGCTGGTTCGCGAACATTTGAGGAAGTTCGCGTTCGCCGTTCGCGAACCGAAAATTTCGGGTTCGCGACAACACTACTTGCCACCATCTTTTGATGTATAAACATGCACATGTTGCAACACAATGTCAAACGTCATGACATACCATAATGGCAACCAATCACATTATTTCAAATTATACGACAACTGTCACTTTAAAATAGAAAGAAGAAGCCCCTACTCGGGCGAAATGCGTTAAGTACTGTGGGAGATTGGATGCTGGACTTTTATCTAGATTTTAATAACATATTTTCATAAATAAAGTTGCAGTTTTTTTTCCTATTTCTCTCCCTGGTTCACTTTTTATTCCTTTGTTCCTGGTGCACTTTGGATCCTGTTTATACCACCATTAGCTTTCATCACCAGAGCAAGTCATTGCTCTGGAAATCGTAAGTAGGATACTTACTTCTTGTTTTAATATCATTTACAATACATACTATACCATTGGATTTTATTTGTGTTTCTGTTTTATGCACGGCTGTGGAGCTTTGGATACTACACTCCATCACTATATCCCAAGACGGGGATTATACCATCCAGGCGCTATACGGCAGAGCTCTTAGTAGCTCTGCAAAGTGTGAGTTAACCTTTTTACCGGTTTTCCATTTATATTATATATACATATTTTATATTGACATATTGCACTTTTATTTGTTTTATATTTGTGTTCCCTCAAGGTTTATATCCACTACCATACTGTTGGAATACCCTATATGTATGTATATATCATTTTTATAATTTACTATATTTTACTCCTCTGTGGCGCGGTTTACCACTCTGTTTTTGTCACTTTAAAATAACTTCAATATAATAATCCTTTCATCAAGTTTTAAAGTTTTTAATTACTTCATTAAAAAAAAAAAAAAAAAATATATATATATATATATATATATATATATATATAGATATAGATATATATATATATATAGATATATATATATATATATAGATATACATAGAATACCAAATAATAGCTGCTCACCGGTCCAAATGTTTTATCCAAATGTTTTATTCAATCTTGTTTAAAATCTGTGACCAACATTTCAGTCCCCGCTCGGGACTTTCCTCAGGGTCAGACAAAAATGATAGGACAACAATAAAACATTTGGATTTTAACAAGACCGGTGAGCAGCTATTATTTGGCATTCTATGTATCTTTGGAGTCCAGGCTTTGGCACCCGGCACATGAGGAACAATAAAGCGTGAGTGCATGGGATCTTTTCCATTTATATATATATATATATATATATATATATATATATATATATATATATATATATATATATATATATATATATATGAAGTAAAAATATAGAATGAATTAATCATTAATAAAAACACATCCCTGCACTGCCTGTCTGTACTGTCTTACTGAAGATGCATGTATATGGCTGAAGGATCTTGTCATATACTAAAGGTAGACATGAATTTTTCTCTTTTTTTACATATAAACATGTGCATGTAAAATATATATATTTATTTTCAATACTTGATGAAAGAATTATTATATCAAACATATTTTTGGGGTGACACTTGTCCTTTAATACAAAAATGGCAATTAATTGTTGGCTGAACTAGCACCCTAGTAATGTTCATTAGAGTCATGCATTTACATATTTTTGTTATTTTTATATGTAGATTGTGGGTTTTTCTTTCTTCATTGTGTTGTCTTCTTAACCCTGTACCAGTAGCTTATTAAACTGAGCAAACACCAAAATGCAAATGTGTAACTCAAAATCAAGTAAGGTCCCCAAAGTATGTGAACCCAAATAATATTTCACAGACCAGAGAAAAAGATAAAAACAAGAAGAGAAATTTAAAATAAAAAGAAACTGAAAATAAAAGACAAAAATAATCAACATATTAGACTAATGATGCAAAATGTAGACCATGCTATGCACAATTCCTCAAACCAAGCTGAAATTAAACAGTCTCTTAATAATAGTATGTTGTTGGTGAGCAAAGGCAGTAAAAATGCACTTTTACTAAGAGTGTGTCTTTAAAGAAAACTGTCACGCACTTTTGCACATTTTAGTTTCCATTTCCTCAGTCATTTCCAGCTATACATGGTGCTAGCAAAATCACTATCAAATGTATACAAAGCCATGAAAAAATGTGTTTAATTGTGCCCCCCCATGACAAATTATTGGAATACTCCACAAATCTATTATTGGTTACGTTAGCCCATCTGCAGCAGTCCTCGTATCCTCCTCCAGCAGAGCTTTCTTTTTGGAAGGCCCAGCTTTCTTTTTGGAAGGCCTTAGCCATGGAGACTTGATAATATTATAATGCAATCCCTTCCAGTTCCACTAGCACTCCTCACAGAGTAACATCAAATGTCACTTCGTTCAGTTAACTAATATGCTAGTATTGAAGGCAGCACATCTAGAGCAGCAGAGGGAGAGTGCCAGGCATTGGGAAAGCCATCCAAGGCTTCCCCAAACAGAGGAGTTGCTGAGAGGCACCTCTATGCCCTCATAGGTTGGCTCATGGTGGTGCTGGAACAGTTCAAGAGGTGGAGAGTATATTTGAACAGATGAAAAAACAACAACATCTTTGCGAAGTATTAATTGTATTATTTTTATTTAGAACTTTCTCATACAGGAGTACAGCTTCACGTTAGAGAAATCTACTATATAAAATTGCAGAACACAGCTTTCTCCATCCAGTTAATTTATTCCACACAGATAAAAATTAGCTTATATGTTAACCCCTTAAGGACCGGCCTTTTTTTACGATGTTGTACCGTAAGGCCCAGAGCGGTTTTAACACTATTGTGGTGTTTGTGTTTAGCTGTAATTTTCCGCTCTCTCATTTACTGTTCCCATACAAGTTATATATTGTTTTTTTTCAGGACAAGAAGGGCTTTCTTTACATCCCATTATTTGTTTTTAATATTTTTATTGGAGTCGCAATAAAACGTGAACAGGCACATTGCGGATTCATAGAAATAACATTTGGTTGCCTGCGCAGAGGTATTGATGTCAACATAAACAGGCGGTTAATTAAATGCGATGAACTTAAACTTTGCGAAAGTTAAGATGTCATATATATTCAACAGGCATATTTACGCATTACGCTGGCCGTGCATTTCTTCTAGTCTTACACAATCTCATGAGATTCTCACTGCATAAATTATCAATGGTATCCTATGGTTGCCTGCGCAGAGGCCAGTAGTTCTCAGCAATCATGTCGCATAATAAACGTGTACCAACTTTGTAAAAGTGTCTAGGTTACAGATAAGGCTTGAAAAAGCAGTAAAAGTTGCAACAAAATGTGGGCAGGTACATTGCGAGTTCATAGAAAAAACATTTGGTTGCCTACGCAGAGGCACAGACGTATGCGTATAGACCATAAATCCTAATATGCATCAAGAAACTCTGCTTAGACGAGCTGCCATTTTGTAATTGTGCTGCCTGTTATTAGACTGATCCAGGATCTGTTATGGAGCAATGTACTTACGTACATGAGCCATCCAACAGATCCTGAATTCTGTAAGGACATACATGTTTATGATAACGGTCTAAAAAGTAAATGCTTGGAAACTGTTTCGAGCAATGTGGTGATGGTACTAGATTATAGAAAACAATATAACGTTTAACATGCTGTTTTCAGTACGATTCAGTTAACGAAAAACTTTAAAATTAATAACTTTGGCTCTGTGAGCCGCAACAGAGCTGGGCTGTTCTCCATATCAGTTCACTGGAAGCTGCTCATTGCACAGCAGCCCTACCGGTCTTAGGCCGCTGGATCACCTTCTGTCTTCCCTGCAACAACCCCGTCCGTCTCCAGGGCCCTCCGTAGCTTTGTGGGCACTCGGGAGCAGGGGCAGTCCATACGACTCCCACACCTAGAGTCCACGGGCCCCTCTCTCCCTGCACCTCCCCAGCGCCACCAAGTGCCTCAGACTCAGAGGAGCGCGTTGCCCTTTGTCTCTCCCGAAGCCGGCCGCTTGCTTGGAGCCGGCGCGCACCCCCCCGGCCACCGGTCTGCCGGAGGGGTCGCACAGGCCCGCCTCGCCGGGCTCACGGCCACGGGGACATGGCCTTCTGGGGACCCCACATACCCATGGGTTAGAGAACTCACTCCTCCAGCGGGCTGGCAGTCATCACAGGGGATTCATCTAGCGCTCAGCTGTGCCCAAGACCGTTCGGGCGGTCCAGAACGGCCTCCCATGATTGGCACTCTCCGCCTTCACTCCTCCGACTCTGCAGTGGTGCCTCTGTGGAGTATGAGCCAGTGATTTGGCAATCCATATGTGCGCCCATGTCTCTTTGTGCCCGATCGGGGTGCCTCTTCGGGCAGTTGTTTCAGCCCCTCTGCGGCTACATCTAACGTTGCTGGCTGGCTGATAGTAATGCAGCCTGTGCCAGTGCAGGCGGTCGGTATCTGGACCGCGCAGGGACTCCCGCTGCGACCAGCTCCTCCACCTGGAGGCCGGGATATCCCCCACATCCCATTATTTGTATCATGTCATATATTTTACTTTAATAAAAATAATAAAATATGGTGAACAATTTAACTTTTGGACTTTTACTTGAAAAATCTTTTACTTATCTACAAAAGCTAATGAAAAAAACTGGTAAATAGATTCTAAATTTTGTCCTGAGTTTAAAAACACCCAGTGTTTACATGCTTTTTTGCTTTTTTTTCCAAGTTATATGGCTATAAGTACAAGTAGGAAATTGCTGTTTCAATATATATATATTTTTAAATGTATCAATAGTGACATTGTAACACTATTATCTGTCCAAAATCTCTGAATCACACCCCACATGTACATATTTTTTTTAAAGTAGACAACCCAGGGTATTCAATATGGGGTATGTCCAGTCTTTTTTAGTAGCCACTTAGTCACAAACACTGGCCAAAGTTAGCATTTATATTTGTTTGCAGGTTAAAAATGCAAAAATCCCTAACTTTGGACAGTGTTTGTGACTAAGTTGCTACTAAAAAAGGCTGAACATACCCCACTTGCAATACCTTGGGTTGTCTTCTTTTGCAAATGGTATGCCATCATGGGGAAAATTCTCATTTCTGGGCTACCATACGCTCTCAAAGGCAACCTAACCAATCTGACAAATTTCAATAAAAAAAGTAAAAAGTAAAATCAAGCCTTATATTTGACCCTGTAACTTTCAAAAACACTATAAAACCTCTACATGTGGGGTACTGTTATACTCGGGAGAATTTGCTGAACACAAATATTAGTGTTTCAGAACAGTAAAACGTATCACAGCAATAATATTATCAGTGAAAGTGCAGTTTGTGTGTGAAAAATGCAAAAAACTTCACTTTCACTGACAATATCATCGCTGTGATATGTTTTACTGTTTTGAAAGACTAATATTTGTGTTCAGCAAAGTCTCCCAAGGAAACAGGACCCCCATGTACAGGTTTTAGGGTGTAATAGAAAGTTACAGGGTTAAACACAGTGCTAGCAAATTAAGTTCTCTGGGCTTTCGGCCTGGGTTGTCAGGCATGTCCCTCAAATTGCAATCAATAAAATTACTTATTTATTTAAAAATATTACATAAATATGCACATAGAATTTAATATAGAATTTAGAATTTATATATTTGAAGTCTACATGTATATTTATGAAATTATTTATGTAATTATGTATTTGGACATATGTATATTTCGTATTATTTTTATTTATTTATACATAGATATATATATCATTTCATTCTAAGTGTATTTTGATAAAATATATATATATATATTAATATCAAAATATCGTTAGAATAAAATTACATGTATACAAATATATTATTTTAAATTATTACAAATTATTTTTAAATTTTTAATTTATTTTAATTTACTTATTATTTATATTTTATAATATATATATATATATACACACTATATATAGTTATTATATTATATATATATATATATATATATATATATATATATATATATATACACGTGTGTAATCTAATTATATGTTCATTTTTATATTAATATATGTATATATAAATATAAAAATACACTTAGTTTGACATTATGTATATGATATATATATATATATCCTGTTGCAGGAAAAAGTATGTGAACCCTTTGGAATGAAATGGATTTCTGCACAAATTGGTCATAAAATGTGATCTGATCATCATCTAAGTCACAACAATTGACAATCGCAGTCTGCTTAAACTAATAACACACAAGTAATGAAATGTTGCCTGTTTTTATTGAACACACCATGTAAACATTCACAGTGCAGGTGGAAAAAGTATGTGAACCCCTAGACTAATGACATCTCCAAGAGCTAATTGGAATGAGATGTCAGCCAACTGGAGTCCAATCAATGAGATGAGATTGGAGGTGTTGGTTACAGCTGCCCTATAAAAAACACACACCAGTTCTGGGTTTGCTTTTCACAAAAAACATTGCCTGATGCGAATGATGCCTCACACAAAAGAGCTCTCAGAAGACCTACGATTAAGAATTGTTGACTTGCATAAAGCTGGAAAAGCCTTGCTGTTGATCAGTCCACGGTAAGACAGTCCAAAAGCCTTGCTGTTCATCAGTCCATGGTAAGACAAATTGTCTATAAATGTTGAAAGTTCAGCACTGCTGCTACTCTCCCTAGGAGTGGCCGTCCTGTAAAGATGACTGCAAGAGCACAGCGCAGACTGCTCCATGAGGTGAAAAAGAATCCTAGAGTGTCAGCTAAAGACTTACAAAAGTCACTGGCAAATGCTAACATCCCTGTTAGCGAATCTACAATACATAAAACACTAAACAAGAATGGATTTCATGGGAGGATACCACAGAGGAAGCCACTGCTGTCCAAACAAAACATTGCTGCACGTTTACAGTTTGCACAAGAGCACCTGGATGTTCCACAGCAGTACTGGCAAAATATTCTGTGGACAGATGAAACCAAAGTTGATTTGTTTGGAAGAAACACACAACACTATGTGTGGCGAAAAATATGCACAGCACACCAACATCAAAACCTCTTCCCAACTGTGAAGTATGGTGGTGGGGGCATCATGGTTTGGGGCTGCTTTGCTGCGTCAGGGCCTAGACGGATTGCTTTCATCGAAGGAAAAATGAATTCCCAAGTTCATCAAGACATTTTGCAGGAGAACTTAAGGTCATCTGTCTACCAGCTGTAGCTCAACAGAAGATGGGTGTTGCAACAGGACAATGACCCAAAGCATAGAAGTAAATCAACAACAGAATGGCTTAAACAGAAGAAAATACGTCTTCTGAAGTGGCCCAGTCAGAGTTCTGACCTCAACCCGATTGAGATGCTGTGGCATGACCTCAAGAAGCGATTCACACCAGACATCCCAAGAATATTGCTGAATTGAAACAGTTCTGTAAAGATCACATTTTATGACCAATATGTGCAGAAATCCATATCATTCCAAATGGTTCACATACTTTTTCTTGCAACTGTATATTAAATATAGATATAATACATGTTTATATATCATATATATATATATATATATATATATATATATATACACATATATATATATATATTTTCTTTACACTGATTGATTTTATTTTACTTTTTTTTATTTTCCACTTGCAGGGAGATTGCCTGTCAGCACAGACAGTCCCCCTGCAGGCAGATACAGAGGCACCTATTGCGGCCATGTGATCGAGCGATCACGTGGCTGCGGGGTCCTGATCTGCCGCGGGAAGACTCTCTAGGCAGACAGGCAGTCCATCTGGACCGGGATAAACACGGGGGGAACGACGGCGATCAGTTACATAGAAACATAGAAACATAGAATGTGACGGCAGATAAGAACCATTCGGCCCATCTAGTCTGCCCAATTTTCTAAATACTTTCATTAGTCTCTGGCCTTATCTTATAGTTAGGATAGCCCTATGCCTATCCCATGCATGCTTAAACTCCTTTACTGTGTTAACCTCTACCACTTCAGCTGGAAGGCTATTCCAAATGGTTCTAAAAAATGTGAGTAAATTCATACTCACATTAAATCTTAAAAAACGTTGTATTTGCAATATTGCACAATTATTTTGTATTTGTATTTTTCTATCTTTCATGTACACACCCAAACAAGTCATCAATAGGGTGAGTTATATGTACTACAATCTATATAGCGCTGCACTCTAACTAGAGGTTTGGAAGGTGGAAACACCAACTGTGACGAAGTGCCCTTCGCCACTTGGGCCTGGAGAGGTCTGCTTGCCAGCCTCTTGCCATGTGATTATGGTCCCTGGGAGATTGGGCCCTTTTAAAAAACGTATTCGGCCCTAACAGAGTGCATGTCACTCATTCTGGCCCTTTAAACACAGTGGGGCCATTCGGTACTTGCCCTGTGTGAGCGGTGATACCCCCAGATAGCTATGCCATGGAGCCTATTCATATAATGAAAGACTATGGGAAAGACTTGGCAATATAACTGTGTTTAAAGGGCCAGAATGAGTGACATGCACTCTGTTACGGCCGAATACGTTTTTTAAAAGGGCCCAATCTCCCAGGGACCATAATCACATGGCAAGAGGCTGGCAAGCAGTCCTCTCCAGGCCCAAGTGGCGAAGGGCACTTCGTCACACCAACCAAACCCCAAGTTATCGTTTTACTTTAATTAATTTGTGCTTACTTTCAATACTACATCTGAGTACGGACTTTGCCTTTCTTAGCTGCAACATCAAAAAGGTTAAGTTAGTGCTAGGCAGAGATGCTTCTGTAGTAAAGGTTGTTGTGTATAGAGGGTTTTGGGCTCTGGTTGTATGGAATTGTTTTTATCCTGTTCAGCATTATTTAACACATAGCAGAACAATCAGCAGAAAAGGCAGCTACCACAGAGTAAATTTTACTATGCATTCATACACATCATGTGCTAAGTTTATAGTGAGTGCATTAGTAAAATGCCTCAGTTAAAATGAAAAATGAATGTCCGATAAGCCAAAACAGAAAATGTACCACCAGTTTTAATGACAAAAGTTAAATATACACCACCCGCTTATCTGTTTTCGATTGCAGTGAATGCTACTGAATTCATCATAGCACATTGCCATTAAATAAAATAAACTATTTCCCTCGCAGTATTTTCATTTTAAATATAGAATTACTCTTCTACAGTTGAAGGCATTTGACTCACAGTAAAAATGATTTTCAAGATGGGGAAATGATTCACTCATCACTACTCCACATTTTCTATTAGCCTGACACTTTTCAAATCATCATCAAGGTTTGACCTTTTTAAGAAGCTGTTTGATTCAATAATATTGTATTCTTCATGTCATCTATTGCAAGAATGCTTCATACATTCTTTTACTATTTTTGTGTTTTAAAGTTATTAAGGGCTTATTTAGCAGATGTGGTGACTTAAAGGACCACTCCATGCCCCAAAAGCACTTAAGCTTGCTGAATAATACTTATATTGTACTTTGTTTATCATAATCATGTGGGAACAAAAAATTGATTGCCTTGCAAATTTCTTCAAAATGTATTCCACCCAATTAAATGATTTGCTTAGGCATTGTCCTGGTATAGTGTTGCAACGGTCATGTCCAGAAAGTGTTTCCTTTAATGGTGAAGGGCCATGGCAGCACTACATTTATTTCCTGGAAGTGTGACTTGGGACATGAACTGATGGCATTGTTACTAAGGGTGGTAGAGTTGGATTTTGGTTTTGGTAGAGTGATGGAAAGAGTTAACTTTGGCAAGACACATACACAGAAAATATAAATAATGGTACATATAATTCAATAGGTACATATCATTGAACTTTCCACTTTGGCTATGCTTGAATATTTTTTTTGGACCTTGCACTTTTCAGCAGTCAATATTTAGAAGTTGTGAGATGATACAATTTCTGATTTACTTTAAAAAAAAATCACCAAAAAAAGGACACCATAGGCCAGGGATAGGCAACCTTTGGCACTCCAGATGTTGTGAACTACATCCCCCATAATGATCTTACATCAATAATGCTGGCAAAGCATCACGGTAGGTGTAGTCCAAAACATCTGGAGTGCTGAAGGTTGCCTATCCCTGTTATAGACATTAAAACCACTTCATATCCCCACTGTAAAGAGCTACGAAACCTGATGGCGCTATATAAATAATAAAATAATGCTAAAATAATAATATCATTAAAGTGGTCAGGGTGCCATATCCCTGTCATTTAACCCTGCACTTGAAAACATTGCTGTTTGCATTGCAATGTTTATAATGCACAGTTTAAACACCTCTCGACTATGGTCTCGTAGATCTGATTGGCACACTGACATTTTGCAGTGAATGTTTACTAGCCTCCCAATTATTTCTATGGGAAAACTCTGGATTGGATGAGATTATCAGTGATTGATGATTGCAGCCTTCAAAGTAGGACAACAGTGTGGAGGCCGGTGTTGCAAGGGAGAAACAGCAAGTAAAATAGTTTTATTTTGTAGAAAAGGGAAGGGGAGCTTGTCACCTAACTTGTTAGGAGGGCACTATAGCATTACACATACACATTTATATTCCTAATGCTATAGTGCTCCGTTAAAATTTTAAATGTATAATTAGAGACTCATTAGAGAAAATTTAACTCTAAGTACTGAGGTGCTAAAGAGGTAAGCACCACAACACAGGACTTAGGTATAACTAACCAACTTTAACCCTAACATTAGTGCTAATATCTAAAAAAATGTCATTACAAAATGAGCTGCGTTGATGTGCATTTATAAATATAGTGTAATTTAAATTTTATTTAAACAATGCATAATATGTAAAATGCACAATTTTAACAACATGTTTTAAGGGATGTTGCAGGTTAGTCTCTGCAGATACACAGAGGTAAATGGTGAACGATATAGGTAAAGATTACTTCATATGCATAGTGTGTACTGAATTCTTTACCTGCTTGATCCTTGAATATTTTTGATATAACCACAGGCACTTTATGCTGAGCTCCACCCTGTAAAATGAAATCAGTGTGAATTACTAGAACACTTTTATTTTTATATTTTTCCTTACATTATAATAAGGAATTTGCTCCGATACAATTGAGTTATAAATATCTTAGACTGAGTGCTCTATATATGCACTTCAGGTTTAGCAAACACAACCCATTTTAAAGATGTACATTTAAAATTAAAAGTTCACAGAGTTCAATATTATATTTTATTTTTCCACATATAGACATGGTAAATATGCAAAATGCAAACACTGATTTGAGCCTTCAACAGAATAAAAATAAAAATTCCAAAACAAAATGCCACCTGACCATTGAGTGCCACTGTTATTATAAAATAGTGGCAGCTTTAAAATTAAACTCTGGGCACAATAGTCAATACAGCATGGTGATATTTTTTTGCACTTTTATTCCTTTCTTATGCACCATTGCACACATATTTGACCAACCTCAAGGTCCTTATGAAAGCCCACCATCAAGTATGTTATTCCTATTAGATAGAGACACCAAGTCAAGCTTACATCCTGCAACTTTTGCTACAGAAGCCCTTTGTGCTTCCTGTTCTTAGAGATTCTATCCATCTTCTTAGAGATTCTATCCATCTTGTTCCAATTGTTTTGATAGATATGTATACATTGGGGGCTGCTAGCTTTACTCATTTATTCTAGTTTGAAATGTAATATAGTTTAAGAGGATTAGTTGCTCTCTTGGTTTTGTTTTGTCTAAGTATAGAAACATAGAATGTGACGGCAGATAAGAACCATTCGGCCCATCTAGTCTGCCCAATTTTCTAAATACTTTCACTAGTCTCTGGCCTTATCTTATAGTTAGGATAGCCTTATGCCTATCCCACGCATACTTAAACTCCTTTACTGTGTTAACCTCTACCACTTCAGCTGGAAGGCTATTCCATGCATCCACTACCCTCTCAGTAAAGTGATACTTCCTGATATTATTTCTAAACCTTTGTCCCTCTAATTTAAGACTATGGCCTCTTGTTGTGGTAGTTTTTCTTCTTTTAAATACAGTCTCCTCCTTTACTGTATTGATTTCCTTTATGTATTTAATTTTTTTTTTCATCATATCCCCCCTGTCTCGTCTTTCCTCCAAGCTATACATGTTAAGATATTTTAACCTTTCCTGGTAAGTGTTATCCTGCAATCCATGAACCAGTTTAGTAGCCCTTCTCTGAACTCTCTCTAGAGTATCAAATATGAAGAGTAACTGCTTGTATGTATTGTACATATTGTATATACATGTGTGTTGTAGTTGATTTAGTATGCTGTGTGTAACTTCCAAATAAATGTTTAGAGGAGGAGCACTTCAAGTTAGTATATAGTGACATACTACCACAAACAGATAACCAGAAAGTTTCAAATAAGGTTTCATACTTTATTAAAAGAATACTATATTTAACTGTCATTGTGAACTTTAACACAATATTAAAAATATAAAATACCTAGTTTAATTATTGTGTTAAATATATATTCAAATCATTGCGATTCTTTTACTATTATGTATGCTTAAATCTCCAAGTTTCCGGGGAAATATTATCTCTCCATTTGCAGGCAAAGATTGTGAAATGGCAATGATAGTTAATAATGCTTGTTCAAAATGACGTGCCAAAACCTTTGCAATCTACCTTGTGTTCCACTTAACATTAAAAGGAGCCACATGGCAGAAAATTGCTGTGCAATAAAAGATGCCAAGGAAAGGTTATTGGTGGGCTAATGCTTCCACCATTGGTGGTCCTCCCTGGTTTATTGAAGGCTGAGTGAATTCCCAGCATTGATATTTTATTTAACAAAACCTACCTAAAAATGTATAAAATATGATTTTGTTTAAAGAACAATTGACACTTCACTGGAATTTATTCCACTGAATCAAACTTCGAAACTCACCTATAGGGTGTTAACTTTTCTTTTATTAGATGTTCTGATTTTTTTGAATTTATATAATTTTTTTTTACATTTATAATACAGAGTAATCATATTGCATCATATCCAGTTCAGACAAGGAAAAACATACACATAAGCAATAGAAATATAAACATTGCTTCATGTCTCCTCCTCTCTGTACGCTTTGTCTGTGCTGACTGCTAGATTCAAAGAACATAGCTTATAACAATGATTGGCAGGGAACTAAGATGGAGGTGCCCAGTTGCAGGATAAAGCTTTGATTATTCGTTTAATTTTATTTTCTCTCCTCATTAATATGTATTAGTTAAATACAGGCTTTAAAACACCATAATATTACAATTATGGGAAGAAACTGTTTCCCTGTAAAATCTGCAGAAAGACAGTCAACAGGCAGGCTTTCTATAAATTGTCATATGATGTCGGGAAATAACTGTGAACCTCCGAAACCCCCAGGTAGCCCAACTATTTTTAAGACCTTATTAATTTAAATGGTTCAGGCATTAGTCAGTAAGTTGGTTATAGTATGCATAAAATGGTTCAGGCACTCCAAGATCCAGAAATGGCAAATGTATTGAAGCCCAAAGTGTCACTTTGGGCTTCAATAGCCATTTCTTCATGTTGGAGTGCCTGATCCATTTTGTGCATACTATATTATTGTCACTGGAATCTGGTGCTTGGTCCTGGTTTGGTTGCACCCTGGCTCTGATTGATGGGATTGAGTGCAGCTCCTATTGTCTATTGAAAAAGTAAGTTGGTTATAGGCACACTCTAAGCAACAAAACTACTTTTATACAAATACACATTTTGTATTATCTCTTTGTCTTATTACCTGTACCAGTTGTACCATAGACAGCACTGCAAAATGTGTTGGTGCCTTATAAATAAACTATAACAATAATAATAATAATAAAAATAATATTAAAAAAAATAATAACATTAAGTTAGTGAAGCACTTTTGGTACATAGATTATGCTCATGCAGCTACACTGGTCAGTTCTCTAACATTTCAGAGTTAAATCACTTTTTTTAATGCAGCTCTAGCCACACCTCCCTTGGCTGAGACGTTTTTTTGGCTTCCCTTACTTCCCTTGTATGGGGTCATTTGAACTGCAAAACCCAGACACTGTTTGTGGCGAAACCAACCTCGCCACTGGGCCCTGGAGAAGCCTGTTTGCTAGCCTCCTACCTGCTGACTATGGCCCCTGGGTTATTTGGGGCATATTGTACTTTATATTGCTGCTACTGGCCCTTTTAAAATCATCGATGGACATATTGGGACTTTTTGGGATTGTGGCGAAACCGACCTCGCCACGTGTCCTTGGAGGGGGCTGATTGCCCGCCTCTTGCCTTTGGACTATGGACCAGACTTTATGGGAATGTGATACCCCAGATAGCCATACCATGGAGCCTATTCATATAATGAAAGAGTATGGGAAAGACTTTAGCTCCATGGCAATTGTACTGTGTGAGTAGGATCTGCGCGCTATTCGGTAGTTTTGTGCGCGCAGATCCCAGCTATCTGGGGATATGTGAAATGTCTGTGTGTTATGTGTAAAAGGTGAATTTATGTATTTTAAAGTGTTTTACTGTCTTTGTGTCCCCATGTGCTTAATGGAGTCTGTCTCTGGGCTGGGAGATAATTGAATTACTTCTCCAGCACAGAGAAGGCTCTGTAAAAAAACGGTCTGAGCTGGAAAGATAGGGGTTTTAAAAGATACTTTTAGTAACTTTTGAACCCCTGGTCGGATTCATGCCATTTTTTAATATGTTGTTCCCCTGAATGGATTGATTGTGGATATGTATTTTTATGTGAATGTGATGTATGGTTTTAAAGTTATGAAAGTTGTGTAAAAGTATATTTTACACTGTATGCATAATGGGATTATGTGTCACACTAAGGGGAGGGGATGTGTGGGAGGTAACATCTATGTCATTGGTTCTTTTATGCCTCCCCCTGGGTGTGGCCTGTATGTGTGAGTTGGAAATAAAAGCCAGGCTGGATGAGCCAGTCCAGAGTTCCTGTTTTAACCTCAAAGTGATGTGTCGTCTCATTATTGGGGGAAGGATTTATCGTATGCTGTTCCAGTTGACTGCTAGGGGTACAAGCCTATTCGTATGGTTCCTATTCAATGGTCTACAGCATTCATACGCTTGGGAGAATTTAAAGGTTTCTTGGATTCGGTGATTATGGTGTCTGCCAGAGTGCTTGGAGTCCTCAGGAAGCACTAGGAGCATCCATTAATGGAGGTACCAAGTCGGGGTGCCAGGTGATCCGTTACATTGGTGGCAAGCGGTGGGATGGCGTCCTAGTGCGAGGTAAAGCAGCTCGGAGACACAGTTCGTTTGGATTACAAATTGAGGGCAACGCTAGCAGTCGTGCAGCGCCCCTGGGAGCAGACAAGTATGGAAGGTTCTGGCCCTGGAGATGATTGGCTGGCCGAGGTGAGGCAGCGAGTGGCCGAGTATGGGGATGATATACCCATGGAGACACGCCGGGTGATCTGGAACCAGGTCATGGCTGAGCGAAACACAAGGCTGGACCGAGAATTCCGGTTGGCAAAAGAGAGGAAGTATGCTCAGCAGCAGGAGCGGTACAGCAGCCGAGTAGAGGCTGCATCCGAGGAGGTTAGCCGTCTTTCCCTGAGGCGGCGGGAGGAACCCGAAGTGGGGGTCCTCATAGACTGGTCCTGTGAGGAACCACAACAGGCAGGTAGAGATGGGACCAAGGTCTCTCCACCGGGCCCTTACTCACAAATGTTGCGGGGCCTCACGGATTGGTCCTGGGAAGACCCACAGATGGCAGGTGGAGATGGGACTGCGGTCTCTCTACCGGCCCTACAGGGATGCTGGGCAGTCGGCCCAGATCCCCAGCGGCAGTGTGCGTTACAGGGAGCTGAAAGTGCCGTTCTTGCTCCCCAGCAGCAGTCTACGGTGCAGGGAGAGGAGCCTGTTATCCCCTCTCCCCAGCGGTTGAAGGTGTGTAAGGGAGAGGAGTTTGTTACCCCCTCTCCCCACCGACAACCTAACCCACCAAGGGGAGACAGTAAACCCCTCACCAGCGCAGATGGGACCGTGGTCTCTGCGCCCAAGTTACAGGGAGCTGAAGGGGCCGTCCTCCCTCCCCAGCGGCAGTGTGATTTGTTGGGAATTGGGAGCCCAGTCTCCATTCCCCAGCGGCAGTGTGAATTGCAGGGAATTGGGAGCCCAGTCTCCATTCCCCAGTGGCAGGCTGAGTTACAGGGGACAGAGGTAGTTGGTCCTACCCCCCAGCAGCAGAGTGATATGCCGGGAAGGCAGTGTGAAGTGCAGGGAGAGGAGAGCAGCGTCCTCCCTCCCCAGCGGCAGGCTGAGTTGCAGGGGGCAGAGGTAGTTGGTCCTACCCCCCAGCAGCAGCGTGATTTTTTGGGAACAGAGAGCCCAGTCTCCGTTCCCCAGCAGCAGGACACTGAATTGGGAGGAGAGACAGTCGGTCTCCCTCCACAAAGACTGAAAGTAGGCATGGGAGAGGAGATTGTTACCTCCTCTCCCCAGCGGCAGATCATCAATGGGCAGAGTGTTCTAATGGGAGAGGAGATTGTTACCACCTCTCCCCAGCGGCGGATCATCAATGGGCAGAGTGTTCTAATGGGAGAGGAGCTGGTTACCACCTCTCCCCAGCGGCAGCTTAATGTACCAGGGGGAGACTGTAAGCCCCACACCTGTGCAGATGGGACCGTGGTCTCTGCACTTCCAGCACAGGGGGTAGGGACGGTCGGTCCTGCCCCCCCACAACAGGGCTGTTTAGCCAAAGGGGAGACAGTCTGTCTCCAGCAGCGGAGCTATGTATCCAAAGGGGAGACAGTCAGTCTCCAGCAGCAGAGCTGTGCAGCTAAAGAGGAGACAGTCGGTCTCCAGCAACCAGGCTCCAACCAGACTACTCCCGTGGTAGTGCTGGCACCAGGACAGAGTACCGCTGGTCTCTGCCCCCTCAGCAACCCACCAAGGCAGCCTACCAGTCCCCCACACAGCCGTGGTAAGGCACCTGGACATGGACAAGATTCTCCCTTACCCAGGTGTAGTAACCATTTATTGCGGGTGGGCTGTACTGCTGTTTCTGTCTTGTGGATGGGCTGCTGGACTAACAAGGGCACTGACCGGCAAGAGGTCAGGTACTCTGTTAGTCTGTTTGGAAAAGGGGAGAAATGTGGCGAAACCAACCTCGCCACTGGGCCCTGGAGAAGCCTGTTTGCTAGCCTCCTACCTGCTGACTATGGCCCCTGGGTTATTTGGGGCATATTGTACTTTATATTGCTGCTACTGGCCCTTTTAAAATCATCGATGGACATATTGGGACTTTTTGGGATTGTGGCGAAACCGACCTCGCCACGTGTCCTTGGAGGGGGCTGATTGCCCGCCTCTTGCCTTTGGACTATGGACCAGACTTTATGGGAATGTGATACCCCAGATAGCCATACCATGGAGCCTATTCATATAATGAAAGAGTATGGGAAAGACTTTAGCTCCATGGCAATTGTACTGTGTGAGTAGGATCTGCGCGCTATTCGGTTGTTTTGTGCGCGCAGATCCCAGCTATCTGGGGATATGTGAAATGTCTGTGTGTTATGTGTAAAAGGTGAATTTATGTATTTTAAAGTGTTTTACTGTCTTTGTGTCCCCATGTGCTTAATGGAGTCTGTCTCTGGGCTGGGAGATAATTGAATTACTTCTCCAGCACAGAGAAGGCTCTGTAAAAAAACGGTCTGAGCTGGAAAGATAGGGGTTTTAAAAGATACTTTTAGTAACTTTTGAACCCCTGGTCGGATTCATGCCATTTTTTAATATGTTGTTCCCCTGAATGGATTGATTGTGGATATGTATTTTTATGTGAATGTGATGTATGGTTTTAAAGTTATGAAAGTTGTGTAAAAGTATATTTTACACTGTATGCATAATGGGATTATGTGTCACACTAAGGGGAGGGGATGTGTGGGAGGTAACATCTATGTCATTGGTTCTTTTATGCCTCCCCCTGGGTGTGGCCTGTATGTGTGAGTTGGAAATAAAAGCCAGGCTGGATGAGCCAGTCCAGAGTTCCTGTTTTAACCTCAAAGTGATGTGTCGTCTCATTATTGGGGGAAGGATTTATTGTATGCTGTTCCAGTTGACTGCTAGGGGTACAAGCCTATTCGTATGGTTCCTATTCAATGGTCTACAGCATTCATACGCTTGGGAGAATTTAAAGGTTTCTTGGATTCGGTGATTATGGTGTCTGCCAGAGTGCTTGGAGTCCTCAGGAAGCACTAGGAGCATCCATTAACGGAGGTACCAAGTCGGGGTGCCAGGTGATCCGTTACACTGTTCATGGAACATCTGGATTTTGTAAGTTAGACCTCTAATGGGCCTGATATTCATTTGTTTTTTAGCCAGACTGAAGACCGCTGCATGGCTGAAATCCAGACCGAATTCTGCAAATATGGACCTGAGTCAGCAAATCCAGCTCTGGATATAAAAACCCTTTAACTATTTGCCTACGGGTAGCACTAGTAGCAAGCCGGCAAATATTTAAAACCCTCAGCGGCATGAAGGTTAATTATGTAATAGCTTGCCAGTGCTTGCAAGCCAGTTGCCACACTAAAAAAGTAAAACATTTATAAATAAAAATGTTCTATGGAGGTCATTAAGTCCCCCATATTGTTATGATGGACGTATTTCACCTCTATATTACCCCACCTGCCATGCAGTTCTTGAAATTATCAATTCAGTTGCAAAAAGCATGTAAACGCATCCTGCCGGCTGCATTCAGCTTATATTCAGTTGCCTTGTGGTCATTCATAAATGTATATATATTATAGATATAATATTATATATATATAATAATATATATAATATTATATTGGTTCACATGTGGATACTACTGTTTTTCTAAATTCTTCCTAATGAATGGCACAGAATTAGTTGTACCGACCACATACTGAACATTTTTGGCTTCAGTAAATCCGTGGATTGCCAATGCAGTAGGAATTCGGTCATTTTCACTGGATTTTGTCCATTGGGACAAAATATGGTGTTTAGTGAATAAGCCTGTAAGGCAGCTATGCTGCCAGTTTGGCTACATGGTCCTAAAATGTTAAATTATCTTTGAATGCACTTTTAATTCTCACTTTTAATAAAAAAAACAAACCCGAGAGTGTGTCTTTGTTAAATAAGAGAGCTTGTCTCTCAACCTCCTCCATTACTGAGGACTTTTTAATGGGGATCCTTTTCATGTTCTTCAGACCATAACAAAATTAACTCATTGTTAACAAAACAATGCAATCAAGGGAAATGGTTAGCCGGTTTCAGCTGTATGATGTAACTGTACGATGTAAATGTTTATGTTACTTCTAACTAGAGAAACTTTTGGAGTGTGTGCAATGGGTCTAGAAAACAATGCCATATTAAGAAGTAAAGCCTAAGAAATCTAATTTATTTGCCATTATAAAGTCTGCTTTTATTGAGGATTAATAGTTTTTTTTAGCAAGTGACATTTCAATTTCTTTTTCTTTGAAAATCAATGTTAACATAATAGTACCTACCTTAATGCTTAGACCCAATCCTCCAACAGGGTCTCTGTGAAGTGTAACAGTTCTGCGCTTTAAAAAATTGGAAAAAAAATACAATTTAGGTAAATATTTATATGCTTACTTATATTAAGCATAAAGACATGGATATTCTACATATATCAGACACTTCAGAATTTCTCTAAATAATAAAAACAAATATTTTTTTAAATATAAGCAACAGAAATAATTCTACTCCCAAACTTACTGTATTAAATGTAATATGTTAGTAGTATGCATTGCAAGGGATGAGGTCTATTTACTGTATCAAAAATGAGTTAATGATTGAGTTACAAATCTAGGTCATGTGTGACATGTCATGATTCCCTTTTAGTCCAGAAATTTGGTCCTTAAGGGGTTAAGAGAGATTGCTAACTGACAAGGTGTTGAAAATGGAACATATTGTTTTTCATACATGTTTCTTTAAGCAATAACCCTTTACCTACTTTCAATACATAATATGTTTACGCCATTTTGGCCCAGACAAAATATAATAACAATAATGCATAAACAAGCTTCAAGGCTATGCTATTACTCTTTCAGTACATAATATACTGTGGTAACCCTAAATAGATAAAGATGTTCAGACTTTAAGATGCCATATTGTCCTAAGTCAGGGAATTTCCCATGACGTGTGCACCCTTACGTTTTAGTTATGGCCTTGTATTTTTGCCAAGTTAAGGGAGGTCCCTAGATTGAATAAAAACAAAAGAAGTGTTACTTTTTCATATATGAACTACGGTCACCCTAAAATGAAGACACCTAAGGTATAAATTGGTGTACTTTTAAATATTAGAGAACACAGAGAGGAGAGATTTAGAGACAGATGTTGCTCCATCTTATAATGACAGAGAGGCTGGCATGATGACATGTTCAGGAGGGTATGTTATTCTATTAATGATATTGCAAGCATATAGTTTAATCTTATGAACTCTGCTATAAATTATTGTAATGGATTTTGTATGTCTATATTTATATTTTTATTTAATAAAATATCTAAAAGACAAAGCTTTATTGCTTCCAAGACAATCCTTATTTTACATTGTATTCTCAATTGTTTATATATTTTAAATAGAGGATCTCTTACTGACTATATAAAATTATGGCTAAGATATCTGTATGGTTAGTTCTGCTAAGTTCTATGCGTTAAGACATTATAGTGGTAAATAGGGGAACCAGCTGCGGATACAGCGCTTACTTGTTAACTCCCCTTCTTATTAAAAGCAGTCTGGGACAGAGAAAAGGAGGATGTAGTGAGTGTAAGGGAAAGGGGACATGTCAGAGTGTTAAAGAGGTCAAAGCAGCAAGAGCATTTACACAGTTTGCATAGTCGATTTTACCATAAAGGCACACTATAGTCACCTGAACTACTACAGCTTAATGGAGTTCTTCTAGTGATTATAATATGTCCTTGCTAGCATTTGAATGTAAACACTGCCCTTTCAGAGAAAAGGCAGTGTTTACATTACAGTCTAGGGAAACCTCCAATGGCAGTCACAAAGATAAATTTAATCTGTAGCGCCAAACAATTTAGCAAAGAGTCACATAACAATTTCTCCTTATTATATGTACTTATATTGGTAGCCATATTCATATAGTCATGTGAGTGTTTGAATACTTATACCATATTTATATTTTTTATTATATATGTCTTTGAATGTACATCCTTTTTCTACATGTACATGAAGCAATATGTTTGTGTTAATACACTATGCACCCCCATTTTTATTTGCCATATTATAATATTAATATATTCAGCAGATTTGCACTGTATAATCTTTTTTTTCTTTATTTATGGCATTTTTCTATTTTGTTATATGGTGGTTTAGACCACCTGAATGTCTATATTTGGACCCAGGTTAACTCATCCAATGGTCAAGCAAAGAATAGGAAATTAAACAACACTAAGGGCACAACATCCCTTTGTAAGGCTGCGAACAGTGACATTCATCATCAGCTGTATCGATGAATGAAATACGCCAATTCCAGGTGCTAGAAGTGAGGGCAGCCTGCCCTGTGATGCTGGGATTGGCTGGGACAAATCATGTTCAAATTGGGTCTGATGACTTTAAAAGAGAATATCTACCTGGACTTGGCAGGATTACAATATTGGATTTTTGATAGGTGCACTTTTTTGTCAGTTTTGCCTTTTAGCATCAGAGACAGGGATTTATTTAGCTTTGAATAAGGTGTGCTTAATCACATCGCCTCAGCTACATATTTTTGCTTTGATATATTGCACTATTATCACTCTTCTGTTTTTCTGCTTTTTTATTTATTGTGAAAATCCCTAGTATCAAGTGTGGTTCTTCCCAAAGAGCACAATTGTGTGAAAATTGAGGCATATATTTAGGCTCTAACCCATGTGAGTGGCTCTCAATCATTATCCCACACATGTCACTTTTAATTACCATCTGGACTCTATATGTATATTTTGTGTTTTGTGTTCTATATAGCACTGTATTCAAATCTCTAATTTGTTTCTCAATTGATATTTGAACCAAATGGCGGCGTGAAATCTCATGTTAGTATACTGTAAAATATATACACAATATTATATTATGCTTATGTTTTGCAGCATACTGAATTAGCCCATTAACACACCTTTTTTGTTTGTTCTCCTACTTTAGTTCCCAAACCAACATTCGACTGAGCTGAACTGGCACCACCTGCAATTTGGATGCCCTGAAATATTTTCTATCTTCAGAAAGAAATATTCTGCAGAACTGAATTTCTCAGTGTTCTGATTTTTTCAAATCTAACTTTTTAATTGATACTATATAATTACTTAATATTTTTTATTGTGTCCCCTGCTTCCACGACTATTGTCCACAAGTGATTTTTGTATGTTTTTGCAGTTTAATTTAGTTTTCATTATTTTGTAAGCATTGTCATCATCCACCAGCACTACTATTTTATGTTATTAGTTCCCACCACGTTTTTCACAATTGACGCATACAACAACTTCTTTTTATCATGTATTATCATCTTTTGTTCACACAACTCACAGGTTAATTCTCACCTACTGTTTTAGAGATTAGACATATGAATGTAATGTTCTTAAAAGATTTGGCAGGAGGAGGTTAACAAAACTACAGTTATCGAAAGATGCAGCACTCCCTCCCTTTCACACCCTCCAACCTCCCTCCCAGCATCCATTTTCGATTCATTCTGAAGCTGCATGCTTAGTGAGAGGAGGGAAAGTTTAGCTGCTGCTGATTAGATAGGGAAATTGATAGCTAGGCTAGGGTAGGGTATTCAGTGTCCACTACAATCCTGAAGGACTCATCTGATCTCTGCTGTAAGGACAGCACCCCAAAAAGCCCTTTTTAGGGCTATAACATCAGGCTGCTTTTTTTTTTTTTCTTGTGTAATGTAATTGCAGGTGCCTGCCTGCCAGCTTCTGTGTGAGGTTCACATTGGATACTGTGCCTACTTGCCCAGTGCCACCACTCATATCTCGGGAGAGGACTCATTTCTGCACCATTTATTTATGGGAGCTTTTTATTTGATTTTTATGTAAGTGTTTTACAATAAATTTATTTTTTAAATTTGAGTCCTTGACCTGCATCCACTTTTCCTGCTAACAAGAAGAGCAGTGCCCTCTTAAAGGCACATTGTCCATTTAACTGAGAGCCCAGTTCGGATTGGCTCATTTAAAGGTGAGCAAGTTTCTGTATTTGTTCAGATCCATTTCTTGTGTTAAGGATAATACACTAGGACTTTGGTCCATTGTCCTTCTTTCTCCCTTTCTCTGAGGATTGATATACAGCCATTGAAGAAGCCTGGTATTTGCTTTAAAATACCCCTGCGCCTATGATTTGAGCCTATCTCTTTCAGGCTCTGTACCATGTGAGTTTGTTATCATACGACTCTTCTCTCCTTATCCACCTAGTCCAGATATACTACACCATTTTTTCCATTATATCTCATTCTCTTTAGATTTTTCTACAATTACATCCCCTTATAGAAGGGTGAGTTGATATATTTTTTAGCGCTCCACTGGGTCCTGTTTGTTGTGACCTTTCCACTCTCATCACCCCACTGTTTTCCACCACTCATATCTGTTTTAACAATTGGTTAAGCTTTAGATTTAAAATAAATAATTTGTTTTCACTGTAATAGAAGAGCAGTTGCCTGCCTGCCAGCTTCTGTGTCAGGTTGGATGCCTTGCCCATTTGCACAGTCAGTGCCACCACTCATATCTGTTTTAACAATAGCTTAAGCTTTAGATTTTAAAGAAATATTTTTTTTTCACTGTAATAGAAGAGCATGCCACAGTCCAGGTGTTAGTCCCCTTGAAACAACTTTTCCATCACTTTTGTGGCCAGAAAGAGTCCCTGTTGGTTTTAAAATTCGCCTGCCCATTGAAGTCAATGGCGGTTCGCGCGGTTCGCCGGTTCGCGAACATTTGCGGAAGTTCGCGTTCGCCGTTCGCGAACCGAAAATTTCGGGTTCGCGACAACACTAGTATTTAAGAACACCTCTCTGGGAAATGTAAATGGACATGAAAGTAATATCATTTCTTTCCCTGACTGCCCAGAATTTTCCTACAGTTTAATCTACAATTCTCATGCTCATCGCATTTCTCTATTTCTCTCCTGTGTTGGGATCCAGCAGTATTGGATAACTTGCAAGTTGTGTAAACATATTTTGAATACACTGTATTCACTGTACATACTGTAAGCTTAATACATTGTGGCGTTATCATCGTATCTAATATGCCACAGATTATGTTTGCTTCATGTAATTCGAAACACAATTTTTAGTGATCAATCAGGTAAGAATTAATATTTTAAAAACAGATGGAGAATTTATAAATTGCATTTTGATTTATTTTCTACACATGAACATATTAAATAAAGTGGTAATGTGTACGTGTTAATAACTAAAATGAAAAAAATCTCCAACTAGGATATTTATCTAACTTGGTTAACTTTGATCTAAAATATACATTTCATTAGCCAGTTTTCCATAATTGTTTACAGAATGAAGCTATTGGCTGTGTACACAAACATAATAATTTGCAATTGGGTTTCACAACTTAATAGCAGTCTAAGATAAAATTAATGTTGCTAGATATGTGTGTTGATTTTATTAGAAATTAATGAAATTAGGCATTGGGGTAAGTGTTTTTTCTGTAACATTATTTTTTTTTTTATAAACCTATAACTCACTACTTGTTAATTATTTACCATGAGTGCAAAATAGTTTTCGATAAACTAAAATCTTGTTTAGAAAATAGTAACCCACAATAATTTAAATGAATACTATATCTTTCAGAATACAAATGTATATTCCTAATGCTGCAGTGCCTTAGTCACCATTAAGATGACAGGGCCCCTGCTGCAAGTGTTATAAAGGTGAGTTCACCTACCTTTTTCCGGGTAGTCTCTGGTATGCTGTTCTGCCTCTTTGGCTGAGATCATTGATTTCGATAATATCAGCCAATCTAATGCTTTCCCATAGGAAAGCATTGGGGGATCTGTGCACATGCGATGGAAAATGCTACATTACTCCAATCAAAAGGCCTCATGGCACCTATCTGATTGAAATAGTAGAGATTGTTTTCAGCTGCAGGGTTAAGGTTAGAAAGTATTTTAATACATTTAAATAAGAATCACCTATTCTGTTTCTGATTTTGCTACTAATTTGAAAGAAGAAAGCACATGATTTTTGCAAGTCTACACATGGAAGAATTAGCTTTTTTTCCTGAACCATTAACATAGTCTGCTCAGTCATGTGAGAGGTGCAAGAAAAGAAAAAAGACAGAAACTAAACACATGGTGAGTATAAAATGACATTTTTAGATGCCTTTGCAATTGAAAGTAAAATGCAGTTAAAAGTTCTTATTCAGATGCTGTATTGTGGTCTTTATACACACAATTAAATTACTGACAATGAAGTAAGAAAAAAAAAATCAAATTGTACAATGCATGTAGATTTGAATTGGTAACAGATGATAAATCAGGATTATATGAAAAGTTCAATAGTATATCAAAGAGTGTGTGCTGTAATTGTGAGAGATTTTCAGAATCAGTCTGCGATCTTGAAGTTGATTTTAGGAATTATATTTTCCAAACGAGAAAATAAGTAAAGAAATTGTATGTCAATTCAAGAAAAGTACAGGGGCAGCATTTAATTCCACAACCAATTATTACTAAAAATTTATCTGTTTAAAGGACCACTATAGGCACCCAGACCACTTCAGCTCAATGAAGTGGTCTGGGTGCCAGGTCCATCTAGGGTTAACCCTGCAGCTGTAAACATAGCAGTTTCAAAGAAACTGCTATGTTTACAATAGGGTTAATCCAGCCTCTAGTGGCTGTCTCATTGACGGCCGCTAGAGGCGCTTTCGTGCTTCTCACTGTGATTTTCACAGTGAGAAGATGCTGCCGTCCATAAGAAAGCTTTGAGAAATGCTTTCCTATGGACTGATTCAATGCGCGCACATGCGCATTCGGCGGATGACGTCGGAAGAGGGACGAGAGACCCCAGCGCGGCGCTGGAGAAAGGTAAGGGTTTAACCCCTTAACCCCTCTTTAGCCCGGCGGCATGGGGACCCTGAGGGTGGGGGGGACCCAAAGACCCTATAGTACCAGGAAAACGAGTTTGGTTTCCTAGTACTAAAGTGGTCCTTTAATGCAAAGCAGTTAAATTTAATTTGAAAATCCATGAACAATTAATGAAAGTTTTGAAAAGTATTCCTACTTCTAGCATATTAAATTATGGATTTACTAATGCTAACATGTTTAAGTATAGTATAGCCAAATAGAGCCTGAACGAACAATGGGGCAGTCTATTTGTAAGCTTTACGCTAAGAGCTTGTTTCACTTCCATTTGAGGATACATTGCTGCAAATATCTATGGGGAGTGTTCGGCATCTCCATGCGGGAAAGCATGGAGATGCTGAACACAGGTCCTGTAGAAGATTGCAAAACCTTGTCCAACATGTCCTTCTAGTGACTGTCAATCATCAGGCACTAGAGGTAGACTTAGGAAGCATTGTAAACACTGCATTTTCTCTGAATTACATATTTTATATGGCAGTCCCTGTAGAAATAGGCCATATGACACAGTATCGCTACATTAAGCTGGTGGCTATAGTGTCCCCTCAATGTTTAATTAACAGAGCTGAAGATAAGAACGTCTTAAATAAACACACTGTGCTATCAGATATGATTAAAACCCATTTTTATGTTGGTTTTGTGTGTCACAGCCAGGGGAGGTGTGGCTAGAGCTGCATAAACAGGAGAAAAAGTGATTTAACTCAGAAATAGCTGAAAACTGAGCAGCGAGCCGGCATGGGTATGACATCAACACCAAATATACTTCATTAAGCCTTTAAGTCTTTTGGGGTTGAGAATATCCTTTTGAAATATAGTATAAACTTGAACATATATTTTACTTGTATTGAAGTCAAATTGTCAAACAGATTTTTTTATTTTTAATGAATCCTTAATGAAGCTGAAAAGATTTGTTAAGTTTATAGGTTTATATAATAACATCAGACCCATTATTACATTGTTTTTTGATCAAACAGTATTAATTTGAAATATGTTGCCCTTTACTAGAGATATTGAAATGATTACTGTTAATAATCAAAGAAGAAAAATGCATAATAATTCCTACAAATTTAGCTTCCTGACTTCATCATGCACTCAAGTGTTTGCACAACCTTATATCCATATCAATGAGCTTTAAACTTGGAACAACACTACAAATATTTGATATTATAAAAAGTGCACATTTAAATAGTTGTGCTAGAAACTATGCTCACTATGGACGATCCTTTCTATTTTTAGGGTCACTAACTTTTAATAGGGTTATTACTCAAATTCAACATTTACGGTACATGCCTGTTTTACTAGAGCCAGTTAGGTAACTTGCGCTGAGGCCTTGATTTAAAATAGGTATACTTTTAAAATTACATTTTCAAAATATTAAAATATCAAAATATAGTTGGGGTTTCCCAGCAAAATTTGTTGTTCACTATGAGAACTCATCCATTGTGTTTTACTCTGCCCAAAAAGCCACTTCTTGGCAGAAGTCAAAAAACTTTTTTCCTATATGATGATAATGATAAAATGTAAAGTCTCAATAGTTAAACTAATGTATTGCTTTTCTTATGTTTTTCTCTCCTCCCTACTATAAAGTATAGATAATTTAGTATACCTATCCCCTCCTATGATAAATGCACTTCACAGAATCACTATTGATAATGGTTTCACAAATATGTACAAATATGGATTAGACAAAATGATTACAGTTGTCACTCTTATAAACTTGATAACATTTAAAACAGAGTTGGTGGGATAAGATAAGGACGAGAGGGGGTAAGAGAAGAGGGAGGGGTAGGGAGTAGTCATATGATGGGAGGGATGGGGTATGCATAGGGAGTGGAGATATTGGAATAAAAGAAGTTAGATATTTACAATAATGGGTAAAAATTATGAAATAAAACTCACACAGGATTTTTTTATAGTTTAATTAAAATTGCACAAATATGGAAAGTTTGACTAAGTTTGCTAGAATTGATAGATAATGCAATATCTATTAATTAAACATCATAGTTTAAATATAATATTCACACAATTTAAATGTTTAGATATACTCACAAGTACATTTAACTAATTTTGATATTTACTTATGCTTAATAATGGATGATTGTGTATTAATATTGCAGAATAAATAACGTAACTATTCACTAGGGGGATAGAATAAAATAAGGGAAACAAGAAGGTTGCAATTAGATAGGTGGAGAGAAAAAGACAATAGTATTATTCAACAAATTTGGGGCCCTCACGATTAACTATATCAAGGAAAGATAAAAGTAACTAAGTGTATATGTTCAAATTGGTTGAGACTAAGGACAAAGAAAGGGAAAAAAAGAGAAAAAAATGTCATAGGGAACATTAAATTTAATTGCAAATCGTACTATATATGTGACCACGCTCATTTTAAAGAAAGGAAAAGGAAAGAGGAAGAAAAGGAGAAAGGAGAAAGGAAAGAGAAAAAAAGGGGGGTTTAACTATCTGCTAATATGAATAGGTAATAAAAAAATATTTGAATTGCACATAAATTAATGGGGAGAATATAGACATGTTAAATTATATAAAACAAAGAAGTAAATGCACATGAAATAAAATTAAGAAAGTCTAGAAAAAGTTTATTAAAGTAAGAAAGAAGAATCAACGCATACAAAAAAATGTTTTCTTTATAAATTTTAAAAAATATATCTGATTTCCATTGCCCTACTGTACAGCTCTTGATAGAAGAGCTGAAGGAAAAAGTGTCTAGCAAGGGGGAGGGGGTAAGACACACTATTTGGGACAATGACGCTCGTAAGGGTTTTTCGAGAGTAATTTTTTTTTCTTTTTAAAACCCTTTGAGTTTTTTTAATGTTATATGGTTGTATTTGTCTTATATGTTGAGCGGATTGTGCGTGGCCAACCTGAGGAATTATGTAGCATAGGGAGGATTAATGTTAGAGGGGAATAAGATTAGGATTATAACTGTGAACGTTAAGGGTTTGAATACTCCACAGAAACGTAAGCTTTAAGTAGATAATTTATGGAAAAATAAAATTACTGTCGGATTTATACAAGAAACACACTGGAAAGCTGGAAACTCAAAACTGAAAAGTTTCTATAATCCAACTCTTGTCTCCTCAGATTATAGCTCTAAAAACAGAGGCGTTGCAATTTTTATTTCAAAGAATGTAACTTATAAAGAACTATATAGAGAAGTGGATAAGAATAGCAGATATGTGTTCTTGATCTGTGAATTGCAGGGGAAAATCTACTCACTACTTAATATATGTGCTCCAAATAAACAACCTGAAAAATGTATTAATAACATATTAACCAAGTTCAAAAACAAGGTACAGGGGTCCTTTATAGTTGGAGGAGACCTTAACTGTGTGGTAGATGTATCAATAGATAAAAAAGGTTCCACAAGAAAGGAAACAACAAAATATCATAAAAAAAATGGTACTGCAGAATTTTAGATACATAAATGAGAAAAGAAAAGTAAAACAAGGATTAGTTAGATTAAAAACAAAAGAAGAAGGTATGTAGATGAGGATAAAGGTCTAGCTGACTGCCTCAATGAATATTGTTTTTCGGTATTTACAGATGAAAATTAAGGAAAGGGACCTCAGTTAAGAAAAAGGATAAATGAGTCATTTATTACACGTGAGTTTACACGTGTAAAGGAAGAGGTTCTATTTCAAGAGGTTCTATTTTACACGAGGAAGAGGTTCTATTTCAACTGTCAAAAGTAAAGACAAATAAGTCAATGGGACCTGATGGAATACACCCAAAGCTGTTAAAAGAGCTTAGTGGTGTACTAGCAAAACCATTAACAAATGTATTTAACCAATCATTGTTAACAGGAGTAGTCCCAGAAGATTGGAAGTTAGCGAATGTTGTGCCCATTCACAAGAAAGGTAATAGGGAGGAGTTGGGCAACTATAGGCCAGTAAGCCTTACTTCAGTAGTGGGGAAAGTGATGGAAACCATGTTAAAGGATAGGATTGTTGAACATCTAAAAACACATGGATTTCAAGATCAGAGACAACATGGGTTTACTTCAGGGAGATCATGCCAAACTAATCGTATTGATTTTTTTGAATGGGTAACTAAAATTATAGATCAGGGTGGTGCAGTAGACATTGCTTACCTAGATTTCAGTAAGGCTTTTGACACTGTTGCACATAGAAGGCTTATCAATAAACTGCAATCTTTGAGTTTGGATTCCAATATTGTTGAATGGGTAAGGCAGTGGCTGAGTGACAGGCAACAGAGGGTTGTAGTCAATGGAGTATATTCAAAGCTTGGGCTTGTCACCAGTGGGGTACCTCAGGGATCTGTACTTGGACCCATTCTCTTTAATATTTTTATTAGTGATATTGCAGAAGGTCTTGATGGTAAGGTGTGTCTTTTTGTGGATGATACTAAGATATGTAACAGGGTTGATGTTCCAGGAGGGATAAGCCAAATGGCAAATGATTTAGGTAAACTAGAAAAATGGTCAGAGTTGTGGCAACTGACATTTAATATGGATAAGTGAAAGATAATGCATCTTACCGTAAAAACCCAAGGGCAGAGTACAGAATATTTGATGGAGTCCTAACCTCAACATCTGAGGAAAGGGATTTAGGGGTGATTATTTCTGATGACTTAAAGGTAGGCAGACAATGTAATAGAGCAGCAGGAAATGCTAGCAGAATGCTTGGTTGTATAGGGAGAGGTATTAGCAGTAGAAAGAGGGAAATGCTCATGCCATTGTACAGAACACTGGTGAGACCTCATTTGGAGTACTGTACACAGTACTGGAGACCGTATCTTCAGAAGGATATTGATACCTTAGAGAGAGTTCAAAGAAGGGCTACTAAGCTGGTTCGTGGATTGCAGGATAAAACTTACCAGGAACGGTTAAAGGATCTTAACATGTATAGCTTGGAGGAAAGACAAGACACGGGGGATATGATAGAAACATTTAAATACATAAAGGGAATCAACACAGTAAAGGAGGAGACTATATTTAAAAGAAGAAAAACTACCACAACAAGAGGACATAGTCTTAAATTAGAGGGACAAAGGTTTAAAAATAATATCAGGAAGTATTACTTTACTGAGAGGGTAGTGGATGCATTGAGTAAAGTAATGGCATAAGGCTATCCTAACTATGAGATAAGGCCAGGGACTAATGAAAGTATTTAGAAAACTGGGAAGACTAGATGGGCCGAATGGTTCTTATCTGCCGTCACATTCTATGTTTCTATGTTTCAATATCTAAATTTAATCTATATGACATGTGGAGAGTAAAACATCCTGATGAAAAGCAGTTCACTTTCTACTCTAAACCTCACTTGTCATATTCTAGAATAGATTATTATTTGGTTAAAATACAGTTAATTCAACAATGTGACCTAATTAAAATTGAGGATATCACCTGGTCTGACCATTCGGCTGTGATTATGGAAATAGGACTAGATGCTAATGAACCACGATCACAATGGAGGCTGAATAAGATATTATTTACTGATTCTAAAACTATTGATTATATGTCGGAGAGGATTAAATTATACTATAAAGAAAATATGACACAAGAAATCTCAAAGCAAATCTTATGGTGTGCCTTTAAGAGTGTAATAAGGGGTTATATAATTAAACTGGGGTCTGAAAAAAAGGGAACAAAAAGAGCCTATTTTTAAATCAACTATATCTTGAATTCTATAATTTAAATAAAAAAAATAAAATCTCCCCTACAAAGGAGTTTGATCAACAAATATCAGAAATATCCAAGAAGATCAATACTACTTTATAGGCAAAAGTGAATTTCGCTTTACAAAAACTAAATCAGAATTAGTACCATAAAAGCAACAAAGCTGATAAAATGCTTTCCAATAGACTAAAAAATAGAAAATCTAGATCGAGAGTCGAAAAGATCATAGTAGATGGTCATAGTTATAATGACCCAAAATCAATAGGTAATGCCTTTAATAAATTCTATGCACAACTTTATAATCTCTCCTCTTGCCCCCAGAAATTAGATATATCTGAATATCTGGATGGGATTAAATTGCCAACTCTTGCAGATGGCCAGCAGAAAGAGTTAAACTTACCTTTCTCTGAATCTGAGGTCAGTCTGGTAATTAACAGGCTTAAGATGAATAAAGCCCCAGGTCCTGACGGGTATACTAATTGTTTTTTTAAGAAATGTAAAAATGAGCTATTGCAACATCTAGTAGATACATTTAACGAGATTAGAGAATCGTGTCTCCCTTTGAAAGAATTATTACAGGCTAATATCTCACCGATATTAAAACCCAATAAGGACCCAACTAATCTGGCTAATTACCGGCCTATATCTCTTATAAACTCAGATATTAAAATTTACTCTGCTGTCATTGCAAATAGACTAAAATCAATTGTTCCATCTTTAATTCATCACGACCAAATAGGTTTTGTTCAGAATAGAGATCCAAGTAATAACACTCGAAGATTGACTGCCCTGATTGATTATGTAACAGGAGCAAGATCCCTATGCTGGCCCTGTCACTGGATGCCGAGAAGGCGTTTGACAGGGTCAGCTGGAGTTTTATAAGCCAGACTCTGGACAAATTTGGATTTGTTTGCTCCATTAAAACTGCAATAATGGCTCTTTATTCTAGTCCAACGGCTAAAACCGTGGGCCCTGACATCTCTGCAGATTGGTTTACAATTTCTAACGGGACCAGGCAGGGATGTCCCCTGGCCCCGCTTTTATATATTTTGACTCTTGAACCGCTCGCAGTGAGCATAAGAAACAACTATCAAATTAAAGGAGTTATTCTGAACCATTCTGAATTTAAGATCAGCCTATATGCTGATGACATAATATTAACACTGTCTGATCTGGATATATCACTAGGGGCCTTGTTTCGGGAGTTGGAAGACTACGGTAGAGTTTCAAACTATAAATTAAATATTGGTAAATCCCAAGTTATGCCCATCAATTTAGATTTTACGACGATTAATAGATTATCAGTTAAATATCCCTTCACTTGGTCATCACAAGGTTTTAAATATCTTGGGATTCATTTCTCTTATAACTTAAAAGAAATGATCGATAAAAACGTGGATAATCTTATAAAAGATACCAGTGATAAATTACTCAAAGAGTGGAGAAACATAGGAATTTCCTAGTTGGGAAGAATAAATATCATTAAATCATATATTCTACCTCATTGGTCATACCTGTTCAGAATGATCTCTTTATCTATAACAATAACTAAACTTAGGCAGATTCATAAATAATTTCTGAATTACATGTGGGATTATAAGAGGTCAAGGATCTCGATCTTACATGGCTGTCCCAAATCTTATCAAATATTGCAAAGCCTCTAGGCTGTACCATCTGTTGAGATGGCAGAGCCCAATCACATTAGAAGAGCCTTGGTATAAAATTGAATCCTTTCTGTGTAATTCAAAAGATCTTTCTAATATGTTATGGATTGACGTTGGGGCTAGTGCAAAATTAATCTCCAACATAGAAACTTCATACATAAAAGATATCTATGAAATTTGGGTAAAATACTGGAAAAGAAATCACATTTTAAATAACATTTCTAAGTATAGTCCAATTAAGACAATGGAATATAATATTAATGACCTAAATTTAGGTAATTGGATCAAATTTGGTTCAACTAAAATAGATGATTTATTAGAATTGAATAAAATAAGGTATTTTTCATATCTTCAGTTAAGTCTTGACCTTAATTAAAGAGAGTTATTCACATACCTAAGAATCAAAAATTACTTGGACAACATTCTGCTTTATGACAACACTAGGATAAATAAAAAATTAAATGATCTATTTAAAAATAATACTAATCGTAAATCGATATCTAGTTGGTATGAATTATTGAGAGAGGAAGAAAAAGAGTCTAAACCAAAAGCCTTGAAAAACTGGGAACAAGAAAGTGGGTCTCCAATCGAGTTAGAGCAGTGGTATAGATCAATTCCAGAAGTTAAAAAATCGTTGCATTGTTTAAATATCATAGAGCTCCGTTATAAAATTCTTCATCAAGGGCATAGGGTAACCAAAAATTCTAAATAGAATCAACCCTGATAATTCCAAACTTTGTTGGAGGTGTACTTGTGCTGAAAGTAGCTCTAAACATATCTGGTGGGGATGTAAGCTTTTAAGACCAATATGGAATAAAGCATTTAGGGTTATATCAGATTTAGTGGGAGAAGATTTGGACGATAACTTAATGGTTGCTCTTTTCCATTTTAATTTAAGAAGATTCTCAACTCAAAATAGATATCTAATAATCCAAATTATGATGGCCATAAAAATAGAAATATCAATATATTGGCTATAGAAAAAGACTCCATCTTGGACCCAAGTGCTAACTCAGCCTAAATACCAACACGATATGGAAAGGGGAATATCCTTTCAATATGATAGCCACTTAAAATTTGATGAGAAATGGTCACCTTGGCTAGATAATCTGATATAAATATATACCTTGTTGCGTTCTCTGTTATGAATATCCTTATATATAAAGATCACTCTAGTTCTTCCCTATGGTACTGTATTCAGGAAAGTTATGCAGTAACCCAATTATTATAGTTTAGGCCCACCTAATGCGCTCAGTATTTTTAAATTGTGATATTTGTGTTTCTCAACAGTTCATATATCCTTCTATTGTAAATCAAAGTCTATATGTCTAATTCTGAACGGTTTTTGTCTGTGATGTTACATATGTAAAATTTGCAAAAAGAATAATAAAAAAAATATCAAAATATCATATATAAAAATATATCAATATGGGGCGGAGCCAGGCAGCCAAGATGGCCGGACGTGTTGTCAGTTAGCTCCGACACAATCCAGCTAAAATAATCGTCAAACTACTGAAAACTGCTGATGCCCACACTGGACACAGTTGCTTGGACACAGTCAATCGACTAACCACAAGTGTGAACAGAGCGGCACCCGAAATCGGTAATGTCAGCAATGAAGCAGAGCCGTCTGGACATGAGGCCTGGCGGGTGCAGTGACCTGCTGTCTGGGAGAAGCGGCCAATCTCCCGGCACGGGATCCGGTACACGCTGCAGACCTCCTGCCAACCCGCAACCCCCCCCTATGGACCGGTGGGGGATATCCCGGTCCCCACTGGGGAAGCCTCACCTCCGTGAAGGGCATCTCTCAGTGGACCAGCAACCGCATGGCGCGTCCAAGATGGCCGCCGAGTCGGATCACGAGAACATCTCAGACAGCCCAGAGACCCAAGCTTGGAGAATACAATTTGAGCACAGATTTAACATGGTGTGCCAAGCATTTTGGGACCGAATCCAGAAAAGAGCTCAAGACACCGCTCTCTCTACAGAACCAGAGACCCACAACCCTACTGGAGAATGCCTACGCCACGCTGGGCCCGGTGCCCAACGGAAGGGGAAGCCCGCCAACCGCACTAGCAGACCAAAGCATGCTCCCAATCCGAAGCCATCTAGGGCGGGAAACCCGGGGCAAAGAGAACGGAAGCCTCTGACACAAGCAAAGAGGACGCGGCCCGAAGCACAGACGCCAGGTAAAAACAAGCACGTGTGCCGCGACCCATCTCAACCCTCCAAGCGGACACTGCAAATACAAGCTACCATACCACCCCCCAGAGGTATCGGATGAAAATGGATCGACTGACCCGTGAAACCAGCTCGCAGACACTCCCGGCTGTGAGCTGCACCCAGCAGGGAACACCATTGGGACTGCTCGTGCCGCACCCCACATACCCGAATGCATCTTTAACTGGTTGCCGCCAGACGGTGCCATGATGAACTGGCGGTCTTTAAAGCATGTTCCGTAAGCCACTGTAGCCTGGCCTGTTATAATATGTTTATAATGCATTGACCTGGTATGTTTCACCCAACTTAGCACAGAGAAGGGAGACTTTCTTGTAGCTGTGAGCCACAGATGCCTGTTAGCAAAGAAACCAGATGACACAGTTCCCTATGTCGGCTTTATGTACCTATGCCTAATTGCTTAGGATACACATAGAGTGTGGCCTGGCCGCAGACTAGAACAAGCTCACCAGCCAGCCACATCCCCTGAGACCCCTGTAACACACACGCAGACCTCAAGGCAGCCACATAACTGTGCACTAAATACTAGTAGACCTTTGCACTAACATAAGCATGAAAGGAAACCTGTAGTCTCGTCTCCACTGCTTAGTCTCCATACCAGGCTACAGATATAACCAAGTTTTGTTTTGTTATTACTATGCAGTTATGTATATGCCATTAACCTATCTACTAAATACATAAAAAAGTACTAAGAACCCTACAACTAGACTAAGCTTGTTTCCTTTAAATCACATATTTTTAACGTGTACCCAGCATAGAGCAACACTGCATGCTAAGATTTCTATTTTTTGTATTTTTACATGCTCCACTCAAATCTATGCTTCACTATAAATATGCAGTCTCAGCTACACCAAAGCTTGTTTCCTATTTAACGAACAATCAGCAAAGTCTTGAAGATATGCAGTTAGAAATATGTACATAGCTTGTTTACCATTGTATAAATATAAAAATGCGCTGAGAATGCAATGCTTACTATGTGACTTAACCTATAATATAAAAATTGTGCAAGTACTAACCTAAACCCTAATGTTATAACTGTTTCTCGAAAAGCATGAGGACTGCCGTTGGGGTACCACATGCCCGCTTGTTATATCTCACTGCACTGAAAAATAAAGAATTAAAAACAAATATATATATATATATCAATATGCTATCAGGGGTATTGTGGAATTAAAAATGTATACTGAATGCAAAAAAACACGCAGACACATTTTTTCTCCTTTCTACATTATATTCACTGCCTGACCAAACTGTGGAATGTGACTGTGGACCAAACTGTGGAATGTGACTGTGGAATCTAAACAGTGATTGAGATAAGACATCTCTTACACTTAGAACTAAATGTTAGTAAGAAAGTGTTAGATGAGGGTTGAGAAGTCAAGCCCACATATATATGATACAAAACAACCAAATATATTTGGGATACGGCTGCAAATCTAGAACAAAAAATATACATAGTGTAATACAATTTTGAAAAATTAACTGTGTTAGTAAAATGCACTCACAAGGTTACGTGAAAGTAGCGCTTAAGGGTGCCTCCCCCACAAATATAAAAAGCAGCCTAATCCCCCATCCCATAGTCCCAATATATAGGGCTGTTCCCTGTGTCCATAATTGAATCCATAGGTGTTTTCTTGTTCCTTGGTCCTATGGATTCAATTATGGACACAGGGAGTAGCCCTAGATATTGGGACTATGGGGATGGGGGGATTAGGCTGCTTTTTATATTTGTTATTGCTTTGTATCACTTGTTTTTAAATTATGGTCCCTGAAGAAGTTCACATCTTGTGAACGAAACGCGTAGAACCTTCAGCGTTTTATATTTTATTATTGTTGGGTGATTTTTCATCCTGTTAATAAAGCTGCTACATTTTTTTCCAACCATCCCTGGAGTCCTGCTTTTTGTGCACATCATTGGAACAACAGGAGGGATTACTTAGCCCCCCACTGCTATCGGGGGAGGCACCCTTGAGCGCTACTTTCATGTAACCTTGTGAGTGAATTTTACTAACACAGTTCATTTTTCAAAATTGTATTACACTATGTATGTTTTTTGTTTGTTCTAGATTTACAGGCGTATCACAAATATCTTTGCTTGTTCTCTATTCTTGCTGTGTAAAGGTAATTTTCTCTGGGTAGTGACCTGGAAGGCTGCCACATTTAAATTTTAAGATAAGTATTTTCACTTCTTAAGGCACATGTAGTGTCCATATATTGTTTTTTCATATATATTATGTCTAATTATATACAAACAGTACCTACATTAATAATTTGAATATATTCATAAATAAAACCTAATGCATAGATTTCATTGTTATTAAAACTAACATTAGCTGAATGTGTGTGAAAGACATGCAAATATCATATGTGATCATTCATTATTAATACAGGCACACTTACCAGTAATTATTTTACTTTTCAATTCAATATGACTTCAATAAGACCCCATTGTAAGAGTGAGTTAAACCAAAGTCCAGATGCATCAAAAACATACTTTATGGCATGAAAAGGAGACTGGTAGTCTACCGAGAATGACCACTATTTCTTTAAAGTGTGACAGCCATCTATTACTTAGTAGCCATAAAGATAAGACATTTACATCATTTTTGGCATGAATTTCAATTAACCCCTTAGACAAAGTAGTAATTGGAATCAGTAATGAAAATGATTGTGATGCAATTACGCCATCTACTGATCAATGTCTATACAGACAATTATTACAATAAGATACACCTACCTAATCCCATCCACCACATAACAAAGTAAAGATAACAAATCCTTTAAAAAATGAGAATACAACACTTTTAGGAGAATTCAAAATTCAGGGAGATATTCAGGAGTTCATCAAAGCATCATCAGGTCAGACAAAGTAATACCACTCTAACACTCTACTCTTCCTAACTGAATTTCTTTGCAAGTCAGATCAACTGTGGATTTAGAAATCTTATAGAACTATTCTATATTACTAATAAGTTCTCTATCTTTAAACACTTACTCGCATTCACTATACATTGGATTATATCTCCAAACTACAAAATAATATTTTTCAACAAATTGGTAAATATGCTGGTTTAATTTAATTTTATTATTTTTTACTAAAAGCAGAAATATACGTGGATAATGCTGATCAGATTTTAAACTTTTTAAATCATATTTAGCTAAAGGGAATTATATATCACTCAAAATTCATTCTGCAGCTGAATGAGAATTGTATATAAAAAACAATTGCTGGTAATTTGCCACGATCAGCTTATCAATCTATTATTGTCAGGATCGGGACAGGGATCCAACACGCAGAGTACAAAGAGTGGAAAGGTACGTATACCGGGCCTTAGAATGGCCGGACTAACGTACCGAGAGTAATAGAGAATAGTCAGAGACAAGCCGAGGTCGAGGGAACGGGAAGACAGATAAGCGAGAGACAAGCCGGGTCAAGGGAGAACAGAGAAGCAGGGTAGTACAACAAGCCGAGTCAAAACCAAATAGAGTAAACCAGAATACCAGAGCACTGAGTGACTAGACAAGCTAGAACCACGACAGGGCAATGAGCTGAAGAGAGAAGTAAGCTTAAATACCCTGGCTCTGGATGGTAATCACGCCTCTGACAAGTACCGATTGGATATCGGACACTTGAGTGACAGGTCGCTCGTGATAGCGTCATGACGTCACGTATTGAGCGTCCTGCTAGAAAAGGACGTGGATTCCTCGCGGCCGGTGTTTAAGTGACTGGATGAACCGCGAGGAACGAAGGAAACAGCTCGCCTGGACGGGCAAACCACCAAATCTCTACCTCCCTTAGAGGTAGAGGCCTCAGGTACCCTGACAGTACCCCCCCTCTCAGATACGCCCACCGGGCGGAAGGAACCGGGGCGAGATGGGAAGCGGAGGTGAAATGCTCTGCGAAGGCGAGACGCATGAACGTCCTCCTGAGGTACCCAACTCCTCTCCTCAGGACCATATCCCCTCCAGTTGACCAGATATTGCAATTTTCCCCTTGAAATTCTGGAATCAATGATGGAGCTGACCTCGTACTCCTCCCGACCCTCCACCTGAACAGGACGAGGAGAGGAAACCTTAGAGGAGAATTTGTTGCAAATAAGTGGTTTCAACAAGGAGACATGAAAAGAGTTAGGAATGCGTAAGGCAGGTGGTAGAGCAAGGCGATACGCAACCGGGTTGATACGAGTGAGAATCCTGTAAGGACCTATGTAGCGAGGAGCAAACTTCATAGATGGGACTTTTAGGCGAATATTCTTAGTACTCAACCATACCCTATCCCCAGGAACAAAAACAGGAGCCGCTCTTCTATGCTTGTCAGCGTGTTTCTTGAACAACGAAGAACTATGTAATAGAATTTGCCGAGTCTGATCCCATAATCTCTTCAGGTTGGCGACATGATCATCAACCGACGGTATCCCCTGAGAAGAGGAAACCGAAGGAAAAATCGAAGGATGAAAGCCATAGTTCATGAAGAAAGGGCTAGAGCGAGTTGAATCACAAACAAGGTTATTGTGTGCGAACTCCGCCCAAGGAATCAGACCGACCCAATCGTCCTGGTGTTCGGAAACAAAGCAACGTAGATACTGTTCGATCTTTTGATTAGTACGTTCAGCAGCTCCGTTAGACTGAGGGTGATAGGCAGAGGAGAAGTTCAATTTGATACCCATCTGAGAACAAAAGGATCTCCAGAAACGTGAGACAAATTGAGAACCTCTATCAGAAACAATCTCCGAAGGGATCCCATGTAGGCGAAAAACCTCTCTCGCAAAAATCTCCGCCAATTCAGGAGAAGTCGGAAGTTTAGGTAATGGTACGAAATGAGCCATCTTAGTAAATCTATCCACTACCGTGAGAATAACAGTATGTCTCTTGGAAGCAGGTAAATCAACGATAAAGTCTATGGACAAACAGGACCAAGGTTTCTCAGGAACGTCCAAGGGGTGTAACAGGCCACATGGAGAAGCATGAGGTAGTTTAGTCTTGGCACAAGTCTCACAAGCTGCGACGAACTCCTCAATATCTTTTCGAAGTGAAGGCCACCAGAAATCCTTGGATATCAGAGAGTATGTCTTGCGAATACCAGGATGACCAGCTATCTTACTTTCGTGAAAACATTGTAAGAGCTCCAGTTGAAGTTCAGGAGGAACAAAGTTTCTTCCCTCAGGAGTGTTTCCGGGAGCTAGATGTTGTGACTTCAAGATCTGGTCAAGTAGCGGAGAATGAATTTTAAGACTGGTATTAGCAATAATATTGCATTTGGGTACAATGGAGGACACAAGTGGTTCAACTGAAGCAGAAGGCTCAAATTGGCGAGATAGCGCATCGGCTTTAGAATTCTTTGAGCCAGGTCTGTAAGTCAGAACGTAATTGAAATGGGTAAGAAACAATGACCAACGAGCCTGCCTGGAGGACAGACGCTTGGCCTCTCCGATATAAGACAAATTTTTGTGGTCTGTTAGAATGGTAACAGGATGTAAAGTACCTTCCAATAAATGTCTCCACTCTTTCAAAGCTTTGATAACCGCTAGTAATTCTCTGTCACCAATGTCATATCTGCTCTCAGTACCGGACAATTTTTTAGAGAAAAATCCACATGGATGTAATGGTTTATCAACACCCAACCTTTGAGATAGGACAGCACCTAAACCAGTCTCTGATGCGTCTACCTCAAGCAGAAAAGGCAGGGAAGTGTCGGGGTGAACTAAAATTGGAGCGGAAGCGAAAAGCTCCTTGAGAGTTTTGAACGCAAGAAGAGCTTCAGTAGTCCAATTCTTAGTATCAGCCCCCTGTTTGGTCATATTAGTGATAGGTGCGATAATAGAAGAATAGCCCTTAATAAAGCGCCTATAATAATTGGAAAAACCAATAAATCTCTGTACGGCTTTAAGACCTTTGGGTAAAGGCCACTCTAGAATGGACTGGAGTTTATCCGGATCCATCTTAAATCCCTCCCCAGAGATCACATAGCCGAGAAAGGTTACCTGGGTTTGATCAAAGCTACATTTCTCCAACTTGCAGTACAAACCATGCTGAAGAAGCTTGTGCAAAACCCTCCTGACTTGCTTGTGATGAGTCTCAATCTCACTAGAATGTATAAGTATATCATCTAGGTATACAATGACGCACTCTTGCTGAAATTCCCTAAGAACCTCATTAATCAGATCTTGGAATACCGCTGGTGCATTGCATAACCCAAAAGGCATAACCGTATATTCATAGTGACCATAGCGAGTATTGAATGCCGTCATCCACTCATGTCCCTGCTGGATTCTCACCAAGTTATATGCCCCTCTGAGGTCTAACTTGGTGAAAATTGTAGAGCCCTTCAAACGATCGAAGAGTTCAGTGATCAAGGGAATCGGGTAGGCATTTTTAATGGTTATCTTATTCAAGCCTCGATAATCAATACAAGGTCTCAAAGAACCATCTTTCTTTTTAACAAAAAAAAATCCAGCCCCGGCAGGGGAGGAGGACCTCCTGATGAATCCCTTGTCTAAATTCTCGTGAATATACTCCTCTAGAACTGAGTTCTCTTTCGTAGATAATGGGTATACATGACCTCTGGGAGGCATGGTACCAGGGAGTAGGTTAATTTTGCAATCAAAGGACCTGTGTGGGGGTAAGGTATCGGCTTTCTTTTTGTCAAATACTGCCTTTAAATCTAGATACTGAGGCGGAATTTGTGTCTCTGTAGGATTGTCAGAGGTAGTCGATGTGTTAGTTAATCCGAGAGGTAAGACCTTCCGCAAGCATTTTTCTTGACAATTCTTTCCCCACGAAACTATCTCCCCTGACTCCCAATTAATAATAGGGTTGTGTCTCCTCAACCAGGAGTACCCCAGGACTATGGGAATAGACGGAGAAGAAATGAGCATTAAGGATATATCCTCTTTATGTAGGATGCCAACAGTTAAGTTAATCGGTATGGTCTCATGGAAAATAACAGGCTCAAGTAACGGTCTACCATCGATGGCCTCAACAGCCAGTGGTGTCTCTTTTAACTGGGATGGGATAGCATGCTTGGCAACAAAACCCTGATCTATAAAGCTCTCAGCAGCTCCAGAATCGATTAGTGCCATAGTCTTAACTACTCCCTTCTCCCACCTCAAAGAAACGGGTAACAGAAGCCTGAACTCTTTGTAGTTGTGAATAGAGGACAAAGTAGAAACACCCAAGGCCTGTCCTCTAGAGAAACTTAGGTGCGAGCGTTTCCCGAACGATTAGGACAATTTAGGCGTAAATGTCCTCTGACTCCACAATACATACATAAACCCTCCCTTCTTCTGTACTGTCTCTCTCTCTCTGTGAGATGAGTACTGCCTATCTGCATAGGTTCAGAAATACGTAAGTCCTCGAACTCAGAATTTTGAAAGGTAGGCGCTAGTTTAAAGGAGGGTCTACGGGTCCTATCTCGAGTGTTCTGCCTCTCTCTTATGCGTTCATCAATACGAGATATAAAAGAAATTAAATCCTCCAAATTCTCAGGGAGTTCTCTAGTAGCGACCTCGTCAAGAATTACATCTGATAACCCATTCAGAAACACATCTATATAAGCCTGTTCGTTCCACTTAACTTCTGCCGCCAAGGACCTGAACTCTAGTGCATAGTCCACAAGTGTTCGATTGTCCTGTCTAAGGCGCAACAGTAATCTAGCTGCATTGACCTTTCTACCAGGAGGGTCAAAAGTTCTTCTAAACGCAGCTACAAAGGCATTATAATTATAGACTAGTGGATTATCATTCTCCCATAAAGGATTGGCCCATCTCAGAGCTTTCTCAATGAGTAAAGTAATAACAAATCCAACCTTCGCTCTATCTGTAGGATAAGAGCGGGGTTGTAATTCGAAATGGATGCTGATCTGGTTCAGAAAACCACGGCACTTCTCCGGTGACCCGCCATAACGTACTGGTGGGGTAATACGGGAAGAAGCACCTACAGTGGCTACCTCTAGACCTGAGACTGCAGGAGAAATAGAAGGAGTACGTGTCTCCTCAGGTGGGTTACTAGCACGAGACAAAAGTGCCTGTAGTGCTAGAGCCATCTGATCCATCCTATGCTCCATGGCGTCAAACCTGGGATCAGAAGAACCAAGCTGACTGTTTGTACCTGCAGGATCCATTGGCCCTGTCGTAATGTCAGGATCGGGACAGGGATCCAACACGCAGAGTACAAAGAGTGGAAAGGTACGTATACCGGGCCTTAGAATGGCCGGACTAACGTACCGAGAGTAATAGAGAATAGTCAGAGACAAGCCGAGGTCGAGGGAACGGGAAGACAGATAAGCGAGAGACAAGCCGGGTCAAGGGAGAACAGAGAAGCAGGGTAGTACAACAAGCCGAGTCAAAACCAAATAGAGTAAACCAGAATACCAGAGCACTGAGTGACTAGACAAGCTAGAACCACGACAGGGCAATGAGCTGAAGAGAGAAGTAAGCTTAAATACCCTGGCTCTGGATGGTAATCACGCCTCTGACAAGTACCGATTGGATATCGGACACTTGAGTGACAGGTCGCTCGTGATAGCGTCATGACGTCACGTATTGAGCGTCCTGCTAGAAAAGGACGTGGATTCCTCGCGGCCGGTGTTTAAGTGACTGGATGAACCGCGAGGAACGAAGGAAACAGCTCGCCTGGACGGGCAAACCACCAAATCTCTACCTCCCTTAGAGGTAGAGGCCTCAGGTACCCTGACAATTATCCAGAGATATTGACATATCTGATTTTAGGAATAGTTAATATTTAATCAGTAAAGTTAATTATCTGCAGGAATTAAACTTGGGCTTGTTCTTTTGATTACTGTTTGGTAGAAAATAGTTAAGGTAACTATTTGTGTGAAACACATTGTATATTGTGTTTGCAATGCTTAAGTGTTTACTCTGTGAGAATTGTAGCCAGCAGTAAGTGAGTTAATTCTCTGTTTGCAGATTCTAACTGCCTGTCAGTATCTAGTTTTTACGACTTGGTGCTGCTTACACTCTATGTGTACATT